>NC_025994.2:77612390-77929303 GCF_000442705.2 Elaeis guineensis
TAATGTTACATCAACCAAAAGATGACAATTGCACAGCTTAAATTACAAGCAACAGATGAGTAGGGAAAATTTATAAGCAAATTTAAAACCAAAAACATGTATGAATTGCAAAATTCTGAAGGATATAGTATCTTTGAAAGGACACCACACTGTTGTAGATGAAGCAATTTGATAAACTTCCAAAGCAAAAGTAATAGTGCAATTTTGTTTACTTCCAAGATTCTTCATTGATGTCTTTTACTATTCCATACAATAATTTGATGATCCTAGTCTCATTCATCTAGCTGAATTGATAAACTAACGAGCACTCAAAATTTGCTTTTTCAGTTTCTGAACTTTCACTGACTATCCATTTGGTCTAAAAGCATGTCTCCCCATTCTTGCTTAAGATACCCTGACTTCTACCAACCTAACCGTTTAGTCCAATGTTCCAAACTATATATGGATTTCTCGCCAACTCCATGCTCTTAGAATTACATCACTTAACATATTTGGAAGTAAGCTAATATAAGTGTTCATTATCTCCGACTTTAAATTCATCAAGCGTTCATGATATTCATTCTTCTCTCATATTGTAGAGAGCCCCAAGCACCACGTCTTATCATCTATTAAAATCTTAGCATTGTTTTGGGAATTTTACACCTTACCAAAAAGGAAAATACAATTAAAAAAAAAAAGTAGATTATGAAGCAAAACAGCAATATGTATGGCCCGAACAAACTCCACAACACAGAAAAGACAGCTCAAAAGATTATTAATCTAGGTCAAATATGTCAAGGATCCCATGCAACAGTCATGAAAAGAAAAGGACAGATCAATCAATCTCCTTTCAAATGTTTAATTATTACCATCCTTTCTCATCTCTGGGAGCAACCCAAAAGCATGTTTCCGAATTAAATCTAGGTATTGCTCAGCTTCATGATCTGCAATGTTGAAGAGAACAGCAGAACCATACTGGAATACAACCACATAGCGGTAACAATGTCCACTCTCCTTGACTCCAATGTCCTAGAATCAAACAAATGTCATAAGGACAGCTACAAAATTACACAATGGAAAAATAAAAAAGAAAAAGAACAAGAAAGCTGCTAATTCTTGCATCTATGCATTGTGCTGCATAATATTGATGGTAATCTAATATGAGGGCTTAAAATTCTCTCAGATTTTTTCTTATGTATGTCTGCATAGATCATCCAAATGAATACATTTTATTGGGATAATCTGGATATAATTATAATAATTGAAGCGAAAGAAATAGATCCTCAAATCCATATTTCAATACATTCAATATTTCATCCAAACAACATTATCCTCTTTTGAAATTTCAAAACCATACAGATGGTGTTGTAATGTAAGATGTCCATTATGATAAAAATATCCCATTCTAGCTGCATGGACAGCAAAGCTCATTGTAATCTTGGTTTCAATGTTCAAAAGTATACATTATGCAACCAATAACACTTCAGAGGGAAATAAGAAAGAAGAAAAAAGTTTTCCTTATGTTATCAGGCCCAGCAATCCCAAAAATATCTGGTAAATGATAAATAGCCCATGAACAGGACATGCAAGACTTAAATTAGGCTCACCAATGACAAGCTAAGCAGTCCTTTGGCACTAACAAAAGCTTGGAACAAAGCAGAACATGTGCTGCTCTATAAGTTCTTTCATTGATATATTAGCAGGCTAATTAAAAGATAATACAAAGAGAAAGATTTAGTTAAATTCCACCTATCTAGAATAAAGAGATAATCAAACAAATACATCAATTTGCTGTATTCTAGATAATCACATACCGATTTAACACAATTTATGTTTGGAGATTTCTTGATCTCTTCCATCCTTTATTTTCATTGGTGATGTTTTTATTTGTTTGTCTAATTTATCAACTCCAAAAGTACTAATTCTCTAGTTTTGACCCTTTTTGGTTGAAATGACTGAATCAAGAGAAAACAACCCAAAAATTTTTGTCCTTAGATGGGGTTGGAATGTGCTCCAAAACTGAAATTGTAAATTTTCCTATCAGATATAATTCCCATGGTCTATCTTGGTTGAGCCATTCTCCAATCCAATAGAAAAAGGATCATTTTTCTTATAAATAGCAACAATAACATGTCACATGTTCACTTTTCAAGTTAAGGGAATCAACATGTATAGGGGCAATATTTTCAAGCATTCAGAAAATCTACTGAACAAAATCATGATATTTTCTTCCAAACTATATAGTGTAGAAGTATGTAATATCAGTAGTTCTTCATTGATCTCCAGAGTGACCAAAATAAACAGCATAAACAATTCCAGATTTTGTCTAATAACTACATAAAAAATGTGCAATAGATTTTAACAAACATCACAAAACCATTGATCAAAGGAAGGGCTTCCTCCAACACAAATAAAACAGATTAACTTAAACTAGATTACCGTAATTTCTGGAGGGAAATCAGAGTAGCGGAGGGCGACATAATTTGACGAGCGAGAAGTGGGTGGAATTACATTGCACGCATTCTCGGTCTGCATGCTCTTCAAATTAATACTGCCAAAACATTCAATCTGAGAAGCCTTAAATTTAAAAAAGCAAACCCAACAAAAGATGAAGCCATCCTGTGTCAATCAAGAGAAACCTAGATTCTCTCTTTTCCTTTTTTTTTTTTGGTTGTTGGGGTGGGGGGCGGCGCGGGGTTGTGAATATCTCTAGAAGCCAAACAACTTCTGTACAGTTTCATAAACCATAAACTCAAGAAATTTTGTTCAATGTTATAAGCAACAACTAAACTAAATCAAAAATAATCCAAAAACAACTGCAACAGTGAAAAGAACAGAACCAAATAATAAATCCAAGTCCGTCTATTCAAACTTTTAAGAAGAAGAAAATTCATAATCAACTAATCAGATGATAAAACACAAAAACATCCAACTCAATGAATTTGAATGAATTAAATTAGAAGAAAAACTTGAATAAATTAAATTAGATGAAAATGAAAACATAGAGAAAGGATACCTAGTACAGAGGAAGTAGGCCTTAACAGGTACATATCTAACCACGTCCTCTTCTTCCCCAGACTCCACCGCACTCCCATGGCTATAAACCTGATGCCCACCAACAAAACCACTCTCATACACACCAGAGATGGCAGGATTCGAGGAGAAGAACCTCAAAAGAGATGAGAGAGGGCTACCGTTCTTAGGGAGATATGGAGATAGATGAGGAGATGGGAGAAGGGATTGGTGCTGCGGAGAAGGGTGAGACCTTGGCGTCGCCATTAGGCGCCGGAGATGAAACCAAGCCCTCAGCCCCCCCATTGTCTCCCCTTACCTCCCTCACTCCCCTTCTTCTTGCAGGAGGCAAACAGGTAGCAGATGTGAACCTGAATTCTAAGCCACGAGTCAATGTGCGTCCCGGGAGTAGAAACATGCCGATGGGCCACGTCTGTTGGGTTCAGTTCTGGGTGTTTTTCGTTGATTCACAATAGAAGAAGATGGTTTTCCCGAGCCCTAGGCCGCTGCTTTAAAGATCACGTGTGGCACACGTGAGATAATTGTGGAATCGTTGAGGAGCTCTATAGTCTAAATAGACGGCTTCGTGATAGAGACTGCGCCGGAGCTGTCTGATCTCCATCTGATGGTCTGGATGTGCTGTTTCTTGTGGAGAGTGGAGATTTCATATATCGGCAGTCAGAGACAGTTGATCAAGATCAGACGGCTCTGATCTATGTTATCTCTCAAGAGGTCGGAAATCGGGCCGGCATTGCAGTCTGTGGTGATATTCTTGTAAATAAGGTTGCATTTGCTGCATTATCGGGTAATTTTGAAAGATAATGTAGATTATCTTTCAGATAGGTTATTGTTGTGAATCAAATATATTCTGGTTTACATGAGATAAAAAAAATTTTCTTTCTCAAATGATGCTTTTTGGGTCAGGAGATAAAGCCGTGAGCTATGGTCCAAGGGAAACGTATGAGTTATGACAACCATGAGCGTACCAACTGTGGATCAAGAGAGCCACAATCGTTAGTAGCAAGAAGAAAACACGGTGGGTCATGGGTTCGAGGGCCACGAATGATAAGGATTAAAGTTCTCATAAAGCATACAGCTCGAGATTTTAGTCTTAATTACAATGATACCCGTGCGCGACACTGGATAGATGCCGTTTATCATTCTGCGAGACTCTCTCCATCCTCCACGAATGATAGCCTTTGATTTCTTCCGAGCGGAAGGGCGAGAGATGGAGAGAGTCGACTGAGCTCGGGGAGGAGAACGCCATGGCGATTTCCTGAGATCGAAGAGCTCTCGGGGCCTTGAAGCATTCGTCGCTGCCCACCTTCTCTTGTCCGAAGGTTTCCATTCTTCTTCTTTCTAGGTCCTTCTTAAATTTACAGAAATGGCTTCTGATTTCTTTATATTATGTTAAGGAGGTGTGATTTGCGAATATGAAGCATCTTAGGTAGGAAAGAATCCATTTTGATTTTTTATATATAACTTTGATTGAAAGCAGCTGTTTTTTATGGATTTTTCGGGGAGTAAGTTCTCTATTTGTTGTGCATTTTATTTCTTCCCCATAATTTCGGTTCTCAAAGTATAACTCATGTTATTAACGTTGAAATGCCACATGACCATCAAATGATGCCCTTATCGTGGCGTTGATTCCAATTCCTACTTGATTGCAAGTTTTAAATTCTTAATAGCTCCTTTAACAATAGTTTGCACCGAATAACCGGTTATATATTCGTTGCCAAAATGGCTACGATCTAAGTATGAGAATCAGCAGTCTGAAACTTATTTTGTGTTACAGTATGGTGTTCTTGTGTGTTGAATATATGTGTTTCGTGTTGCCATAATTACTAATATGAACCAAAAGATTTGCTTGCAGAAACCCCAAATCTTGAAAGTCTCACCTTGTCCAGCATCAGAGATGGATATGGACTTGCATTCCCTAGTAAAGCATATAAAATTTGGAGCTTTAGAATGGATGTGGTGAAAGGAACTTGTTACTGGAAACTTGTGCTGCATGAACCATGCTCAATCAGGTCCGAATTCGAGGCAAAGAGATTTGAAGGTTCAGAGATGGACTAGAGTTAACAAGAGGCCGATCCATAAAGATGAATTTTTTTTTTTTTTTGTTTAGCCTGCCTAGATGTAAGAGCACAGATACATTTAGGAAATGCTTGATCTGACTAAATGGGCATACATCTGCATGCTTCTCTCTTTATCTACTTATAGGAATAGTATGAAGGTTGTGCAATGGTGTTTTGCTTGCTTTCTTCAAGATTTTTGCAAGCACACAAGCTTCCTGAAACAATTTGCTGAAATAGTGCAAGACAAACCAGACCTTCTGAGCTTCACTGAAAACCTAGTTCATGGTGCATGGGCCTTATGTCCAATATTTGCCATCAAAGGGCAATTAAAGCATTCTAACAAAATTAACAAACAAAATTTGGTCCCCATCTAGCTTGTCAGTTATATTGTATGCTCAGCATTCTATATAAGCAGGTTTAGGATATTGGAATTCCTTAGACTGGCAGAAGCATCATTTCTGAATCCACTGATCATTTCCATGGCACATAGCTTATGTCCAGAAGCCAATTCTATCACTTTCATAGTTTCATATACCCTGTATTATCACTCTAAGGATCATTATGTTACGTGTGGTACTACCACTACCATTCTAACCAACATTTTGGAATTTTGCTTCTTAAAATGAGCAAAAATATGTATGTTTTTTCTCAAATTCATTTTAGTAAGCCATCCAGTTTGCTTTAGATTCGAACAGCCTCCATTTCATGTTTGTTTACTCAGTAGATAACACTCAAGGATCTTATTCCACATTCCTTCACAGGGCATGGATTGAGAATAACAATGGTGGCATTGTGGTTATTGTGGAAGTCCAATGTTTGCGTACTATTTGTAGGTAAGAGTGATATGTCATCATTTTCAGCTCATAATGGATGAGGCAGTTGCTAACTCTTCATCCTTCATCCATGCACATGATACTTAAGGCTCTACATGGATTGCATTTTTTGTTTTAAACAGTTGGTAAGATCTTCATGACCGCTGATGAGTTAAAGATTTCAACCTTACCTGGCTGCTACTAACATTAGTTATCTTGTGTTATTTGGTCAAATAATCTCCTGGCAATCGAATGTTGCTTCTCGTAAATATTACCCTATATTGTTGGGCTCTATAATAGATCTTCCCATAAAGATAGGCCTAAACCTCTTTAAGAAGGTAGAGTCAATGGCAATTCTTGCTCTCCTCCTTATTGGTCTATTCTTAAATTATTATCCAGTGAGTGATGTCTCTGATCAGATTTTCTTTTAAATTGCCGGCATGTATTATCTCCCTTCATATATTTCAGAAAGTTTTTATGAGACCCTGGTCATCAATCAAAAAAATCATAGCAAAATCTTGTTAGATTGCCTATCCCCACTTATATCCATGTAATTTGAAGAGTATTCATCTTTATCCAGCATTCTTCTTGCATTACTTATCTATGATGACTGGTCTTTATAGCTGTCATCACAGAAGAGGCACATTCTTAGGCAAGGAAATAGCTGGGACAACCATTTCCAGATTCCACGTCTTTGCAATTCTGAGCCCCGCTACTCTCCAATGGAGTGGGAGTGGCTTCTATGACTAGCACAAACCTTCTATTTATCCATCAGTGATGAACATCATCCTAAAATCTATTCGTCGTCCACCCTAAAAGTTCATTGCTTATGAAATTCTATAGATGTGCTATTTTTAAGGACCATCATATTCGTTAGGTGTAACCTTTATACCATGAGTCTCATCTAGAAGGTGTTTCTTCTTTTTTTTTACCCCATTATCAAAATTTGTTCTGCCTGGCCCTTGGTATCTTCTTCATTGGAGCTGGATGGATTGTTAAGATTTTTTGATTGGGGACCATCATATTCTTTAAATTCTGAGTGTGGGAGAAAAAACTACCTCAAAAACTCATTAGAATTTGAAAATAATATTCCTGTGTAGAATAAGGCAGGTTTTAATGGTGAGTTCAAGTTAACAACTGAGATTAACATATCTGTTCTGTAGTTTAACACTGCAAGTGTTCTGTACTTTGAACATGGATATTCATGAAATGGTCCTTTGCTAATCTTGGAAGGTCAGGTTTTGTTAACATAAATATGCTGATTTGTGCATTTCACCATGCAGTGCATGCCAGATTTTGGCTTGG
Source organism: Elaeis guineensis (assembly GCF_000442705.2). Classification (NCBI taxonomy): domain Eukaryota; kingdom Viridiplantae; phylum Streptophyta; class Magnoliopsida; order Arecales; family Arecaceae; genus Elaeis; species Elaeis guineensis. The sequence goes on from NC_025994.2 coordinate 77,619,577, forward strand.
ACTGTGGTATTATATGCTTCGCTTTGTAAATTATACAGACATGGCATGTGAAAATTGGATTTGCTCTATTGCTGGCCATTGACTCATTGACAAGCTACTTTGTAGAGCAGCTATGCTTATTATGTCATAAAATGGTCATGGGAAAGGTGAATAATCTGGAAAAATTGAGTGCTCTTATCACGACATGAACTGAAACATGTGTCTTGTGCATGCTGCTTTCAATAGCATACCATACATTAAGTTTAGTCCTTAATCTGAAGTATCAGCTCATAATGTGGGGCTTGCCCCAGTGTTCATACCCCTTCACTTTGCAGTCAGAAGTTCTGAGTTTGAATCTTGAATGGTCTATCCCCAAGCAAGATAATCATGGTGCTGGAGTATCAGTTTACAATTTTAAATAACTGCTCTCACCACACGGTATTCCTAGTCTCATACTCACTGTACAGCTGCTAATTTAGTGAATATCAGGAAGGCATGCTTAATTCTAGAAGTGAAAACTATGTTTGCTTATGCATAAGAATCAGATTTTCTACCTTTGCTTGTTTTGTAGCAGCAAATTGTGGATGGAGACAAGAATTTTCTTGGTAAAAAAGCTAGGGACAATTTACATTTTTTTTTTTTTAAACTGGTTTTACTTGTAGTGCTTTTGTGGTCCTATCTTTTAGTTTGAGACTGCTCTGGTTGGTTTCAAATATTCCCAAAAAATTGTGGTTCGCTTACCAAGTAAATATTACTACATGAAAGTACATCCAACTAAGCATGTACCATAGGCCCTCAATTTTCGTTCCTCTTTCATCAAGCTAACCATCTTGATGGTGGATGTTGATTATTTCTGGTTTCCCTGCTTCATCTCCATGGGCATATGCATGTGCATTATACAAGCATTAGGATTACACTATGAAGTTTAAGATTTATTTGCTGTAAAGTTGATTCATATTGGAGGATTAAAAAGTATTGCACTGCTCTGTTGTTTATCATCTGCTATTCTTTAATCCTCTATGATGATTCAATTTTGCACTCCTGTATATTTTCTCAGAAGAAAGCAAAAAATATATACTGGAAACATTCTGTGTCATTGTTTCTTTTCAGACACGTATTGGCCTTTTTACTAGGGTACCCAGTAATCTTGAAATTACAGCCAAATGGCAACAAAGGAACCCTTTGACCATGATAAGTGAAGCAAACATTGCTTTTGCTTTGCAGTTACAGGAGATGAGCTCGCCACAACAACCATAAACCTGGATTCTGATGGATTCCTTCTTAATGCAATCAACATGAGCTTTTTTAAGCGTTTGAACTTGGCCTGGAGGATTCTGTTCCCTACACCTAGAGCAAGAAGAAAGTCTAATGCCAAGATTGCAAAGCAGAGGCTTAAAATGATTCTCTTCTCTGATCGCTGTGCTGTCAGTGATGAAGTAAAACAAAAGATTGTGAGCAATATCGTTCAGGCTTTATCAGAGTTTTGTTGAGATAGACTCCCAAGACAAAGTTCAGCTAAGCTTCTCAACTGATTCGGACCTTGGTTCTGTTTACTCTGTCGCAATTCCAGTCCGGCGTGTGAAGCCTGAGTACCAAGAATCTGATAAGGATTTGAGGGCAATGACGAGTATAGAGTACAAAAACTCTGGAGAAGCTTCTGACTCCTTTGATGTCCAGTTCGATTTCTTCATTCCAAATGAGAAATGACTACAAGGCCATTTTGAGTTCCATTTTCTTGTTTTGATCCATATCTGTGGACAATTACTACTCAGTTACCATTTTTATTAGAGTTAAAGTGGAAACAATGTTTGTTATTTCATGAGTTGTTTTAAATATTTGAACCCTTTGGAACCAGCAGGTTATAAATATGTCACGAGTTCGGAAGATAACCACGGCATTGGGTGATGTTCTTGTTCTCATTGGATTGGTTGGCACCATGGATTTGATGTCTCAGGTGTAGTTAATTTTGTCATTGGATTTGTTTGCGCCATGTGCACTGGTGGACTTCGGGCGTCCAGTGGAAGCTCTGCTTAGTTTTATTCTCTTTATGTGCAACAGAGAAGAGGAAGCTAATGTATGCTTATTTGTACATCCATGAATTCATTGCTTTACGGCTCCCAAGTATGAGCTGAAAATATCACACTGTTAATGGATGTCTTTTGGCTAATCTAAAAACAGGGATGGACATTCCCCCAAGTTAAGCCATTGTAAGTACTATAAATGGATAATTCCTGGGATGCTCTCATGTCATCCTCTTTGGCGCCTCTTTTTATCTCTTTGCTCATGGAAAACCCTGTTCCATGAGAATTTATTTCAATGGAGCAGGTTATCTCCATCCATATTGCATATAATTTGTTTGGCTTTGTTTTATTGGGGAATAATATTAAAGAAAACTTGATTTTAGCATTCTTCAACGAAACTAGAGTGTAGAGAAACTCCATTCTAGCATGAACTTCACCATCGAGGTGATTAAGACCCTCAACTGCTTGGTAATAACGTTGCGGCAACCTCTAACCTAAGCATGTGGGAGGGATACCTGTCTTCAAACATCAGAGACAGTTAAGAAATGGATGGTCTAACCATAAACTTCCGTAATTTCCCCCCGCAGAAGTTGGACTAAAGAGGTGTTTGGTGTATTATATAGGTAATATTGCTATAGTAATGTGATTGCAGAGGAAATGTGACTATCTGATAAAATTATAGAAAATCATATATTGTAGTATTTGATATGTACAGTAATATTGTTGTAAAATCATAGAAAATCCTACATTGTAGTGTTTGGTATATAATTTAAATTATATAAAATATTAATTAATTTTTTCAAAGTACCACCATCCTTGCTTATTGATTATTGTCTATTTTCTAGATAAATAATTTAATTTTGGGACCAATCATTTTTCATGACATCACCGATTATGTTTTCTTTTCTATTTTCACCAACTGAGACTACCTATAATTTATTTTTGTTGAGTATAAAATACCCTCGGCCGAAGTTCTCGGCGGGATCGACCCTCGCAAGTCTCTTCCGAATTTTGACTACTGTTGGTGAACTCCCGTCGCTCCGTCCGGACTCCTACGGGAGCCGGACTCCGTCCACAACTTCTACGGCAAGGAAGACTCCGCCCGGACTCCTACGGGAGCCGGACCCCATCACCAACTTCTACTGCAAGGAAGACTCCGTCCGGACTCCTACGGGAGCCGGACTCCGTCCACAACTTCTACTGCAAGGAAGGCTCCGTCCGGACTCCTACGGGAGCCGGGCCCCGTCACCAACCTCTACTGCTGGTAAGCCTTGTCCGGACTCCTACGGGAGCCGAACTTCGCCTTTGATTTCAATTGCAGGAAGGCTCCGCTCGGACTCCTACGGGAGCCAGGCTCCGTCACCGACTTCAACTGCTGATAAGCTCTGTCCGGACTCCTACGGGAGCTGGATTTCGCACCTGACTTCTACTGCAAGGAAGACTCCGCCCGGACTCCTACGGGAGCCGGGCTCCGTCCACAACTTCTACTGCAAGGAAGGCTCCGCCCGGACTCCTACGGGAGCCGGGCCCCGTCACCAACTTTTACTGCTGGCAAGACTCCGCCCGGACCCCTACGAGAGATGGGCTCCGTCCACAACTTCTGCTGCAAGGAAGACTCCGCCCGGACTCCTACAGGAGCCGGACTCCGCCTACGACCCCAACTGCAAGTAGACTGCGTCCGGACCTCTACGAGAGTCGGACTCCGTCTCCTATTCCGACTGCGAGAAGACCTCGCCCAAACTCCTGCGGGTACCAGACCTCGCCACCGACTCCAACCGAACTTCGGCCGACAAGTCTGGACCCCCAGACAGGCCGTATTAACGGCCACGATCCTGCTCCCCTCCCCACGGCGGACCCTGCGTAGCTCCATTACTCCCTGACAGGCCGTATTAACGACCACGATTCTGCTCCACTCCCTACGGTGGATTCTGTGCGATTCCACCACTCCCTGACAAGTCACGACAGCGGACGCCGCTCCACTCCCCGTAACTGATTCCACGTGGCGAGCCACAGCGATAGCCACGATCCCGCTCCACTACCCTCCGCAATAAATTCCTCCTGACTCTGGACGGCCCACGACCAGATGGTTGCAGACGTCACTGTCAATTTGTTGCCCCCTCCGTCTATAAAAGGGGAACCCCAGATACGTTGTTCTATAAGCTCCATTTTCTATCTCAAAATTCTGCTAAAATTACCGTTTGAGCACTCCATTCTTGTTGAGGCAGAGAACTGACTTGAGCGTCGGAGGGTCTTGCCGGAGCAACCCCACCTCCAGTTGAGACTTCTTTTGCAGGTCCCGGTGGCGACCGCGACTTCTTCGACTCCAGCTTCTCCGACGCAGGTGGATTTTTGAACCAACAGGATTGGCGCTAGAGGAAGGGGCTGAACCTTCACGGTACCCTTGTTCTTAAAGGAGTGCTCAACGGGGCCACCTCCGGCCATCTTCTCCGCACCCGCTTCTCCTTTTCCCCCACTGGGTCCTCGCCCGGTTCCTTCTCGCGAAGCATCCGCACAGCTGCCCACGGTCTCCGCAGCCATATTTCGGGCCCCGATCCCACCTCTGGTTTCTCGGGCCCTGCATCCTCCGCAATGGTCGCCGGCATGGAGTGGCCGAACAATCGACCTCCGATGGATTTCGCCAACACCGTTTCGGGGGATCCCGGCAGGGAGCAACCAACGTACCACCCGTACCCCCCAAGCGGCAAAAGACTGAATAGCCCATAACCTTCACTGAAGGAGACGCCCAGGGAGTCCAATTCCCTCATAACGACGCGGTCGTAGTTTCCATGAGTATAGCAAATTACGACGTCCGTCGCATTCTCGTCGACAATGGAAGCTCGGCCGACATCTTGTTCTACGACGCCTTCTCAAGAATGTCCATCCTTGACGGCCATTTGAGACCGATTAGCTCCCCTCTGGTAGGGTTTACCGGCGACGCTGTTCCGACGGAAGGAATGATAACTTTGACTGTGGTCGCAGGTCGATATCCAAGGCAATCCAGAGCTCTGATGAATTTCTTGATGGTGAAGGCGCCGTCGGCCTATAATGCAATCCTCGGCCGACCTGGCCTCAATGCTCTCCGGGCCGTCGTGTCAACCTACCATTTGAAGTTGAAATTCTCCACCAGCCAGGGGATCGGAGAGGTCCGGGGAGATCAAGCCCTGGCCAGGCACTGCTACAGCATAGCCTTGCAAGGAAGCGACCAATCTGACCCCTGTCCCATCGATGGATTGGATGCACGCGATGACCTCACCGAAGAGAGGGGCACCCCAATTGAAGATTTGGTACCAATCCCTTTGAACGACGGGAACACGGAGCATGTAGCAATGATCGGCTCTAACCTGGAGGAGGAGGTGCGGACGCGTCTCATTGATTTTCTACGAAAGAATGCGGACGTTTTCGCTTGGGTTCCAGCAGATATGCCAGGGATTGATACGAAAATCATGGAGCATCGTCTGGCCGTCGATCCAAAGCATCGACCGACGAAAGAAAAAATCCGAAGTCATGCATCGGACAGGCAGAAGGTGATAGCCGAAGAAGTGGACAAGCTCCTTAAAGCCGGATTCATTAAGGAAGTCAATTATCCTGATTGAATTTCCAACGTTGTCCTAGTCAAAAAAGCAAACGGCAGGTGGAGGATGTGCATAGACTTCGAAAAGTTGAATAAGACCTGTCCAAAGGACAGCTACCCCCTTCCCAGAATCGATCAACTGGTGGACGCGACCTCGGGGCATGAGCTCCTCACCTTCATGGATGCGTTCTCCGGCTACAATCAAATCAGAATGGCACCGGAAGACGAAGAAAAGATCACTTTCATCACTAATCGTGGCCTTTACTGTTACAGGTCATGCCTTTCGGCCTAAAAATGCGGGCGCAACCTACCAACGATTGGTGAACAAAATCTTTAAGGAGCAGATCGGCCGTAACATGGAGGTCTATGTGGACGATATGCTTGTAAAAAGCAAATCTTCCAGGGATCACGTCACCGACCTCGAGGAGACCTTCGACGCTCTCCGAAAATATAGAATGAAGCTGAACCCAACTAAATGTGCTTTCGGGGTAACCTCGGGAAAGTTTCTGGGCTTCATGATGTCGGGGCGCGGGATCGAGGCCAATCCAGAGAAAATTCGCGCCATCTAGGAGATGGCCGCCCCAAAGTCGATAAAAGAGGTTCAGCGCCTCACAGAGAGAATAACGGCCCTGAATCGCTTCGTCGCAAGGTCGGTCGAGCGGTGCTTACCCTTCTTTCAAACCCTCAAGCAGCCCAAGAACTTTTGTTGGACCCCTGAGTGCCAACAGGCGTTCGAAGAGCTAAGGAGCTACCTCGTCTCACCCCCGCTGTTGGCAAAGCCGGAGCTTGGGGAGGAACTATTTTTATACCAGGCGGTCTCTCCCATGGCTCTCGCGGCCGTCCTTGTCAAAGAAAAGGCGAGGGTCTAGCGGCCGATCTACTATGTCAGCCGCGCTTTGAGGGACCCGAGACCAGGTACACCAAATTAGAAAAACTGACTTACGCCTTGTTGATCGCAGCCCGAAGGCTCCGACCCTACTTTCAAGGGCACACCGTGATGCTGCTCACTGATCAACCGATCAAAGCAATTTTGCACCGAACGGACGCCTCTGGAAGGATGGCAAAGTGGACGATCGAGCTCACAGAATTCGACATCAACTATCGACCCAGGCCAGCAGTGAAGGCCCAAATACTGACGAATTTCATAGTGGAGTGTACCATCCCAGAGGAGGCTAAACCTGAACAAAGTGAAATTGACGACTTGAAGTCCCGACCGAACTCCCCCAAAGAAGAAGCGGATCCCTCTGATCACTTTTGGGCCCTCTATGTGGATGGGTCTTCCAACATGTCAGGCACGGGTGCAGGCCTAATCTTGGTTAGTCCAGAGGGAACCGTCGCGGAGTACGTTCTGCATTTTGAGTTCTCCGCCACAAACAATGGAGCGGAATATGAAGCTCTGATTGCAGGACTAAGGGTCGTCAAAGAGCTGGAAATAGACCAGCTCCGGATCCACAGCGACTCTCAACTAGTAGTGGGATAAGTCAGCGGAAGTTACGAAGCGCGGGAGGACAATATGGCCAAATACCTTAAAAGGGTAAAGGAGCTCGTCCCCGCCTTTAGCAGCTTCAACATCAAACAGATCCCAAGGTTGGAAAATACCAGGGCTGACCTTCTCTCCAAGCTGGCAATGCTGGCTCCGACCGAACTGCCCAAGGGCGTTCTCTTTGAAGTTCTAAAGCGCCCGAGTACAGAGGAGTCGCGGCCCGTGATGGAGATTGACTACGAGCCCAGCTGGATCGACCCCCTGATAATCTATCTCAGAGATGGAGTTCTCCCCCAGGATGCGAAAGAAGCTCGAAAACTCCGAAACCAAGCCTCCGATACATCCTTTATGAGGATAAATTGTACATGAGATCATACTCCTTGCCCTCTTAAAATGCCTCCGGCCTTCGGAGGCTGACTACGCCTTGTGGGAAGTGCATGAAGGAATCTGCGGAAACCATTTGGGGGCTAGATTTTATCCCACAAGTTGCTCCGCCAAGGGTATTACTGGCCGACGATGCATCATGATTCGATCGAATATGTCAGAAAGTGCGATCGATGCCAGAGATATGCTAACGTCCAGAGACAGCCCGCCACCGAGCTCACGCCCTTGAGTGCCCCATGGCCTTTTGCGCAGTGGGGGATGGACATCCTTGGCCCCTTTCCTATGACGTCTGGGCAGAGAAAGTTTCTCCTTGTAGCGATCGACTACTTCACCAAATGGGTTGAAGCCGAACCACTAGCAAAAATCACAGAAGCAAAAGTGCAAGATTTCATCTGAAAGTCGATCGTGTGTAGGTTCGGTCTGCCAAGGACCCTAATCACTGATAATGGACGGCAATTCGCGGGAGCAAAATTTCTCGAATTCTGTGAAGATCTAAACATCTCCCAATACTTCACATCGGTAGCCCATCCTCAGGCGAACGGCGAAGCTGAGGTGACTAACAGAACCCTTTTGCAGGGGATTAAGACAAGGCTCGAAAAGGCGAAGGAAACTTGGGCGGACGAACTTTATCATGTGCTGTGGGCGTATCGAACTACCCAGAGGCTGCCCACGGGGGAAACCCCCTTTGTTTTGGCCTTCGGTACGGAGGCCGTCATCCCAATTGAGCTTAAACTCCCATCGGCGCGAGTCGTAGCATTCGACGAACACCAAAATTCGCAAAGTCTTAAAGCCAACCTCGACCTGCTGGAAGAAAGACGGGAGATAGCTCAGGTTCGAATGACAGCCTACAGACAGAAAGTCGCTCGATACTACAACGCCCGGGTCAAGAGCAAAGTCTTTAGAGCAGGAGATCTAGTACTTCGACGAGCCGCCGTCTCGCTGCCTCAGGATCGAGAGAAGCTCGCCTCAAACTGGAAAGGCCCGTACGAGGTCAAAGAAGTAGTTCAGCCCGAAACTTATTATATTAAGGAGCTCGGAGGAGCCGACCTCCCACAACCATGAAGCTCGGAGAACTTACGAATGTACTACCAATAACTTCATTTTAACTAAAAGTTGTATATTTGCATGTCTTTGGTACTATCCTACATCCACAGGACAATCCAAACAAATTGTCTCGGAAGCGAGGAGGAAACCTCGTCTCGACAAAGTCGAAGGCCCGGTTCTCTTTAGATCGGATGGGGGAAAGGCCCTACAACGCCCATACGCGCCCCCACAGCCCTGTTAGGGACAGGAGGAAAATCTCGCCCTAACTTGAGCAAAGTCGAAGGCCCGGTTCCCTTTAGACCGGATGGAGGGAGAGCCTACGACCCCAACTGCAAGTAGACTGCGTCCGAACCTCTACGAGAGTAGGACTCCGTCTCCTATTCCGACTGCGAGAAGACTTCGCCCAAACTCCTGCGGGTACCAGACCTCGCCACCGACTCCAATCGAACTTCGGTCGACAAGTCTGGACCCCCAGACAGGCCGTATTAACGGCCACGATCTTGCTCCCCTCCCCGCGGCGGACCCTGCGTAGCTCCATTACTCTCTGACAGGCCGTATTAATGGCCACGATTCTGCTCCACTCTCTGCGACGAATTCTGTGCGATTCCACCACTCCCTGACAAGTCACGACAGCGAATGCCGCTCCACTCCCCGTAACTGATTCCACGTGACGAGCCACAGCGATAGCCACGATCCCGCTCCACTACCCTCCGCAATAAATTCCTCCTGACTCTGGGCGGCCCACGATCAGACGGTTGCAGGCGTCACTGTCAGTTTGTTGCCCCCTCCGTCTATAAAAGGGGAACCCCAGATACGTTGTTCTATAAGCTCCATTTTCTATCTCAAAACTCTGCTAAAATTACCGTTCGAGTACTCCATTCTTGTTGAGGCAGAAAACTGACTTGAGCATCGGAGGGTCTTGCCGGAGCAACCCCACCTCCGGTTGAGACTTCTTTTGTAGGTCCCGATGGCGACCGCGACTCCTTCGACTCCAGCTTCTCCGACGCAGACGGATTTTTGCACCAACAGGATTGGCACTAGAAGAAGGGCTGAACCTTCGCGGTACCCTTGTTCTTAAAGGAGTGCTCAACGGGGCCGCCTCCGGCCATCTTCTCCGGCACCCGCTCCTCCTTTTCCCCCCACTGGGTCCTCGCCCGGTTCCTTCTCGCGAAGCATCCGCACAGCTGCCCACGATCTCCGCAGCCATATTTCGGGCCCCGTCCCGCCTCTGGTTTCTCGGGCCCTGCATCCTCCGGCAATGGTCGCTGGCATGGAGTGGCCGGACAATCGGCCTCTGATGAATTTCGCCAACATCGTTTCAGGGAGATCCCGACAGGGAGCAACCAATGTACCATCCGTACCCCCCAAGCGGCAAAAGACTGAAGAGCCCATAACCTTCACTGAAGGAGACGCCCAGGGAGTCCAATTCCCTCATAACGACGCGGTTGTAGTTTTCATGAGTATAGCAAATTACGACGTCCGTCGCATTCTCGTCGACAATGGAAGCTCGGCCGATATCTTGTTCTACGATGTCTTCTCAAGAATGTCCATCCTTGACGGTCATTTGAGACCGATTAGCTCCCCTCTGGTAGGGTTTACCGGCTTCCGACGCTGGGAGAGGCCCTACAATGCCCATACGCGCCCCCATAGCCCTGTTAGGGACAGGAGGAGAACCTCGCCCTAACTTGAGCAAAGTCGAAGGCCCGGTTCCTTTTAGACCGGATGGGGGGAGAGGCCCTACAACGTCCATACGCGCCTCCACAGCCCTGTTAGGGACAGGAGGAGAACCTTGCCCTAACTTGAGCAAAGTCGAAGGCCCGGTTCCTTTTAGATCGGATGGGGGGAGAGGCCCTACGATGCCCATACGCGCCCCCACAGCCCTGTTAGGGACAGGAGGAGAACCTCGCCCTAATTCGAGCAAAGTCGAAAGCCCGGCTCTCTTTAGGCTGGAAGGTGGGAAGGGCCCAACAACGTCCATATGTACGGCCGCAGCCGCGCTAGAGACAAGAGGAGGACCTCATTCTAACCAGAGCTGAAATCTGTTACTACAGGAATGGGAGAAGAATCTCGTCCCGGCGTCAATTAAAAGTTCGGTCGTTCAAAGACCAAAAAAAAGGGGGGGCTTCCCCCAGCGGCCCCCTCGCAACAAAACTCCGCCCGGACTCCCACGGGAGCCGGGATCCGTCACCAACTTCGGCTGCTGGAAGACTCCGCCCGGACTTCCACGGGAGCCGAACCACGCCCCGACTTCGCCTACGGAAGCCAAACTCCTGTAGCCTCCCCAAGAGCGGAGGAAAAATTCCAAGCGAAAAAGAGAAAAGGAAGGCGATGGGTCACGTCAACGACAAATGAAAAACAAGCAGCGTCCAAAATACAGAAAAACCCTATCTCGGCAAGGACTGGGACTCTCGTCAAGAACCCCAGCTTTCAACACAAACCCAAGGTAAGAAGAAAAAGAGAGAGGAGGGGAAGGGAATGCAACAATAGCAACGGCAAAGAAAAAAGCTCGGCAGACAACGGTTCGACGCAAAGTACGGACAAGGTAACAAAATCACCTCCTCATTTTTTGACTAACAAGATGTACGTTACAAGATTCGGAGGGCCGAAAAAGAATACATTATTACAAGGCTCGAGCACACGGCTTGGAAGGGATACATCGGAGGCCACTTCAAGCCGCAAACTTCTCTTCCCGTTTCTGTCCTTCCCAGCCACATTTTTCGATGCGTGTGACAGGCTTGTCAGCTCTCGCCCCCACCTTGTTCCGCTCCACCTTCGAAATCCCAACCCTAGGGGGAAAAGAATGGGATAGATTCCAGGGGGCAATAAGGGCAACGGCATCAGCGACGAAGGCCTGTTTCAAGAAAAATCGGGGTTACCCCGGAGGCAGCAGTGGCGCCAGAGATATACGCCATCACCGGATGCTCCATGGCAACCACTATCCCAAGTGTTCCGACAAGGTCCGCATGCGCTACTTCCACCGTCCCCGCAACAAGTTTTACTGCCCCACCGTCGGTGCCGACCGCTTCTGGTCCCTCGGCCCCGATGATATCAAGGATCCCGCCACAGCTTGTGACGACGGCTCTGCCCTCTTAACCGGTGTCACCCCGTCCTGCTGCTCTGAAATTCTCAGGCAGAATGCCTTCACCGGCTGTCCCCGTTATTAAACCCCTGTTGTTGATGGAATTCTCTCTCGAGCCCCCTTTGAAGCGACGGGAACCTTCAGCGACCGCTCGATGATCGGAGAACTCGCAAGCTGCTGTTCCCCTCCTTGCCCTCCTCCAAGCCCGTGATATCCTCTTGAGGATGGCCTCCGGGGCGGAGGCCCTGGCGGGGGAACCCCTTAGAGAGGAGTCGGGAGGCTGGAGATGGCCGAGAGACGGCAAAGGCCGGTGTGGAGGACGCTCGGAGTTGGCAGGTGCACCGATGGAGTGGCTAAGTGGCAAAGCTCTCAGACGAAAGAAAGATGTCGTCCTTCAGGCGAATTAAAGCCTCCGGAGGAAGGGTGGGGGGTTTAAATAGGCAGCGGATCTTAGCGCAATTATGGTGGCGAGTGTCCCTAGACCCACCGGTGCTCGCCATGTGTCACGCGTGTCCCGCTCGCCGCTACCGAAGGCTGACCGTTCGCAAATTTTCATGGCGCGACGCTTGGGATCACGTCCCGATGGGAGTTCCGAAAAGACTCTTCGGGTCGCCCTAATCGGAAAAAGGGTTCCGACATGCGCGCATTAAATGCCGACATATCCGAGGGTGGTTGCACGCGGACATCAGGGGGAGAACTTCGGCTGCGACAACCTCACTGTACTTCCTTCATTCGAAATTCAAACTCGAAAGTAGGGGGACTGGTGTTGGGTATAAAATACCCTCGGCCGAAGTTCTCGGCGGGATCGACCCTCGCAAGTCTCTTCCGAATTTCGACTACTGTTGGTAAACTCCCGTCGCTCCGCCCGGACTCCTACGGGAGCCGGACTCCGTCCACAACTTCTACGGCAAGGAAGACTCCGCCCGGACTCCTACGGGAGCCGGGCTCCATCACCAACTTCTACTGCAAGGAAGACTCCGTCCGGACTCCTACGGGAGCCGGACTCCGTCCACAACTTCTACTGCAAGGAAGGCTCCGCCCGGACTCCTACAGGAGCCGGGCCCCATCACCAACTTCTACTGCTGGTAAGCCTTGTTCGGACTCCTACGGAAACTGAACTTCGCCTTTGATTTCAATTGCAGGAAGGCTCCGCCCGGACTCCTACGGGAGCCGAGCTCCGTCACCGACTTCAACTGCTGATAAGCTCTGTCTGGACTCCTACGGGAGTCGGACTTCGCACCTGACTTCTACTGCATGGAAGACTCCGCCTGGACTCCTACGGGAGCCGGGCTCCGTCCACAACTTCTGCTGCAAGGAAGGCTCCGCCCGGACTCCTACGGGAGCCGGGCCCCATCACCAACTTCTACTGCAAGGAAGACTCCATCCGGACTCCTACGGGAGCCGGACTCCGTCCGGACTCCTACGGGAGCCGGACTCCGTCCGGACTCCTACGGGAGCCGGACTCTGTCCACAACTTCTACTGCAAGGAAGGCTCCGCCCGGACTCCTACGGGAGCCGGGCCCCGTCACCAACCTCTACTGCTGGTAAGCCTTGTCCGGACTCCTACGAGAGCCGAACTTTGCCTTTGATTTCAATTGCAGGAAGGCTCCGCCCGGACTCCTACGGGAGCCGGGCTCCGTCACCGACTTCAACTGCTGATAAGCTCTGTCCGGACTCCTACGGGAGCCGGACTTCGCACCTGACTTCTACTGCAAGGAAGACTCCGCCCGGACTCCTACAGGAGTCGGGCTCCGTCCACAACTTCTACTGCAAGGAAGGCTCCGCCCGGACTCCTACGGGAGCCGGGCCCCGTCACCAACTTTTACTGCTGGCAAGACTCCGCCCGGACCCCTACGAGAGTCGGGCTCCGTCCACAACTTCTGCTGCAAGGAAGACTCCGTCCGGACTCCTACAGGAGCCGGGCTCCGCTTACGACCCCAACTGCAAGTAGACTGCGTCCGGACCTCTACGAGAGTCGGACTCCGTCTCCTATTCCGACTGCGAGAAGACCTCGCCCAAACTCCTGCGGGTACCAGACCTCGCCACCGACTCCAACCGAACTTCGGCCGACAAGTCTGGACCCCCAGACAGGCCGTATTAACGGCCACGATCCTGCTCCCCTCCCCGCGGCGGACCCTGCGTAGCTCCATTACTCCCTGACAGGCCGTATTAACGGCCACGATTCTGCTCCACTCCCTGCGGCGGATTCTGTGCGATTCCACCACTCCCTGACAAGTCACGACAGCGGACGTTACTCTACTTTCCGTAACTGATTCCACGTGGCGAGCCACAGCGATAGCCACGATCCCGCTCCACTACCCTCCGCAATAAATTCCTCCTGACTCTGGGCGGCCCACGACCAGACGGTTGCAGGCGTCACTGTCAATTTGTTGCCCCCTCCATCTATAAAAGGGGAACCCCAGATACGTTGTTCTATAAGCTCCATTTTCTATCTCAAAACTCTGCTAAAATTACCGTTCGAGCACTCCATTCTTGTTGAGGCAGAGAACTGACTTGAGCATCGGAGGATCTTGTCGGAGCAACCCCACCTCCGGTTGAGACTTCTTTTGCAAGTCCCGGCGGTGATCGCGACTCCTTCGACTCCAGGTTCTCCGGCGCAGGCGGATTTTTGCACCAATAATTTTGATTTATTTTAATGAAGATATTTTGGTCCTGAAGTTATCTTGTTATAAAATTGCAAGATTGTAAGATTACATGTAATCACAGAGCTACCTCTCTTTAGATAATTAGAGTACCTCTTTTTTAAATAACTACTGTATTACATATAATACAACATTATTTGTGAAAGTAACGAAACAAACAGTATAATCTGATTACTTATTGCTAAATTATATGTAATCCTGTTAGGATTACATGCTACCAAATGCCCTCTAATAAAAATTATGGACCAAAACTGACTTGTTGGATCACCAATGCTTTCGGCCCCTTTTCCTCGAAAGATTATAACTTGAACGCACATCTACCTTTTCTTGAGAAATATCAAGCACACGCACTTTCAATGGCAAAAGAAATGGAATGCCAAGTTCGCCTGCGGTTGAAAATTTTAGGTAACTGGCCTCTCTCTCTCTCTCTCTCTCTCTCTCTCTCTCTCTCGTTCCTGGTGGATCATCCTAGTTGGTGTGCACAGGTATGATAGCTGATACCTTACGGCCCAATACATTTGGATTTAATGTCCATTTAGGATCTATTTAAATGGTTGGATACAAAATCCTATTAGATTCGTGGATGAGGCCAGTGCAACTAAGAAAAATTAGTTTGAGCTAAGCTTACATTCCTAAATACTTATAAGCTTTTAGAGTGGGCAGGCCTAAATTTTATGGGGAGAAAAAAAAAGTTCTACTGCATTAAATACTTAGGAGGTCTCTTTTTTTTCTTTCTATAGGGTTGGCCCATTTTAAAATTTTTTGGATATTTGGAAATGTAAGTACAACCCAAACTGATTTTTCTTAGTTGGACTAGTTCAACCCATGAATCCTATGAAATTTTGAATTTAATCATGCAAACAAGCTTTTGAGCGAATACAATGAACAAAACCAAACTAGATTAAATCTATATTAATAAATACCCAAAGCATCTTTAAAGTGGAGTGATCCAAATCTCATATAGAGAAAAAAGACCCATAGGTTTGAAGGGGGTCATCCTATTTTTATAAATAAATACGGAATCTAGTGCTGAAAAATATTTGATTATCTTGTTTCTACTTTTTTTTATTAAAATAACTTTTATTATTTTAAAAAAAATAAAAATAAAAATTTTTCTTTCATTCGATCTCACTTTTAGCCCCACCACCCTTGTCCAACCATGCCTATGCCTCAATAGCTATATCATTGCTCTATATCCCATTATCCCTTATCCATAACTATATCATCAGCTTTTTCCATGCTTCCTCTCCCTCTATTGCTCTCTCAGTTGTCTCTCAATCCGATGTTGAGTTTTTTCTCACCCGCGACTATGTTGTTAGCCCATATCCCTCCTCCCTCCCTCTCATTGCTGGTCCTATTCCTCCTCCCTTTCTCTCGCCACTATCACTGGTTCTTTTTTTTTCTTTTTTTCTTAAAAAAAAAAGGAAATATGAACCACTAATGAGAAAAATGCTCTCATGATCTATATAAATGGTGGATACAATATAATCATATTATTAGGTTGCATTAAAAATAATTGGCAATGTTCTTGGATTGTAGCCCAAAGTAAAGACAATTTTTGTTGGAAACCATACGTTACTTACATAAATTTTTGAAAAAGTGATTTGATAAAATGAAAAACTGAAATGAAGGTTTTGTATAATTGATAGAAGAACTATGCTGTCTTTCTCTTGCAACCTATGTAATGCTAGTCCAGAGAAGCATTTATAAAACTAGATATTTGCTGCATTTTTTCCTAGTACTTTGTGATGCTGATTCTATTTTTGTGTGGTTTTGATCTTATTATTAAGAAAATAAAAATTATTTTTAAAAAAATATATCTTCAAAAAATCATGCAACAGATTAAACAAGAATATACATTGTTACGGCCAATCTCCTCGTCGCCTGGTCGTCGGAACGAGCGCCTGCAAAAGAAGTCCGCACTGACCGGTAGTGACTCCGACGGGGACTCTCCGACGGTCAAGTCAGAGAGGAGACTAGGCAACAGTAGAAAAAAATGAAGGAGCTCAGCGAGAGAGAGAGAGAACTAGGGCTTCGAAAGAACCTCTTGCAGCACTGTTGCTTTCCCCGTTCTATAGTAGAGCGCGGCATGGCGCCGTCATTAATGGCACAGACAATGGGAGGAGTTGTCAAATCGCCGGAGGCTGTCAGAGTCGCCGCGGACTGTCAAGTCGCCGTAGGCTTGTCACATTGCTGGGGTTAATCTATGTCCTTGGCAGGACAATGTCCCAGGGCGGCTATGTCGTATGCCTTTGTCGGGACGGCGGCCCTCAGTAGTCGTACGATGTTTAAGGAAGCCGACCGACTATACGTCGGCATTTAGTTGTGGGATGTCAGGTGAAGACCCAAGAACCCTCCGACGGTCAGTCGGGCGCGTTGCGGGAGTCGGATATCTGGCTCCACAGTTCGGCCAGTCAGAAATGGAGAGGATCTGCCCGACCGCCATATATTCGATCGGACGGTGTCGGCAGTCGTCGGTCGGTGCAGTCGGTAGAGTCGGACGCCAGTCAGGTGGGCCCGATGGTAAGTCGGTGGGAGAGGGATCGGTCGTATATCCTAACAGTTGCCCCCCCCACTCCTGAGTCGGATGGCGTACTGGCCAATGTCCTCGCGTGGGGTGGCGGCGTCGGGCGAAAGGAGTGGATATCCATCGCATTATGCTCCGACTCTGACGATCGTATCAACGTTCGGTCCAGTGCCAGACGTCTTATGGGTGTCAGGCGTCTCATCGGTGTCAGACGTCCCATCGGTGTCAAGCGTCCCATCGGTGTCAGGCATCCTATCAGGAATAGAAACTGCCGTTCCCGGTCTCTTCAGGAACGCGAATCGCCACGGCTTTTCCGCCGCATGGCAGGGGGCCATTGGGCTGGATCCGCTCAAGCAGATGGAGGTGACGTGGCCTGATCTGGGGTAGGTCGTCGAATGTCGGGCCGAAGGAAGGTCCAGATGCTGCCACGTGTCACGATCTGGGAGATCCTCGCTGGCCGTGCTTTCATCTCGGCCGTTGAGGAGCACTATATATACAGGGTCACCTGCATCCAAAATTTTACTTTTCAAGCCTGTTGCCGAGATCCTGGTTGAGCGGTCCCTTGTGTCCCAGGTAGTTGTCCCCGTCTCCTCCCTTAGAGGGTTTTCTAGGAGCTTTCGTCCTTGTCTTCCTGTGTTCTTTTCGCTCCCTTAGAATTTTCTGTCTCTTTCTTCTTCTTCACTTTTCGTTCTCGGTTCTGGTGTCATGGCTAGAACTTCACCACGAGGGAGTCGGTCGGGGAATCCAACTGACGATTCTCGGTCGACCTCGAAAGTGGAGGTTCTTCACTTTCGGGGCCGAACGTCGATTGGCTCCGGGAGCAGTACTGCATCCCGGAGCAGTTTCGGCTGTTCGCCCCTGGAGCCAATGGTCGGGTCAACAACCCGCCTGCGGGCCAGATGGCTTTCTACGTTGAGGACCTTCGGACCGGTCTCCACTTTCCGATTCTGGAATTTGTCCGGAACGTGCTGGATTACTACGGACTGTGTTCGGCACAGCTGGCGCCGAACTCGATCCGACTGGTAGTCAGCTTTGCTCTGCTGTGTCGGCTTTTGCCGACCAATCCTTGCATTTCGCTCTTTCGAGCCTTTTTTGTTCTCCGACCCCACCCTAAAGCCTGAGGGTGGTGGTATTTCAACCCTTAGAAGGGTCTCTCCTTTATCACTGGTCTTCCATCGTCGATTCATGGATGGAAGAACCAGTTCTTCTTCGTCTCTTCTCCTATTCCCTGCGGGTTCCCTTCCCGTTGGGGGGACCCCCGAACCCAACCAAATGAGAATAGTCGGATGGAGGTCGGGGATCGAGAAGACTTCCACCATTTGAAGAACATCTCGGTGCCGAAGCAGAAGGAGCTTGTCACCGAGTAAGCCCTGTACGATGCCGGTCTGAGCTCGGTTCCTCGCTTAGGTCTGTTTTTCTTCTCTTTTCTTCTCTTTTTTTTTGGTGCTGATTCTCTATTGAAACTGCAGACATGCCGTCGAGGGTGAGGTTGACGAAAGCCGATGTTCGGCGACACGCGGCTCGGAAGAGGCCGGCGCCTGGAGCCGAACCATCACGGCCTCCCAAGAGGCCTCAAGTAGCACCGCCGAGCGAGCCGTCGGTAGCGAGAGCTGAGTCAGATCGGGAGCCGATCATCGCACTGTCGGTGCCGACAGTGCCTGTTGAAGCCCTGTCCGAGGAACGGTCGGCCGAGGGAGCGGCCCCATCCGAGGGACGGACGATCGAGGAATCGGTGGAGGATGTGCCGGCTGTTCAGTCGGCGGAAGAGGTTCGGGCAGAGGCGCGCCAGCCCAAACAATCTGCATCGGCGGCTGCCGCGCCCTCGGGAGGGGCCCAATCGGGCTCGAGCGTGCCCTCTCTTTCTGATGTCAGGGCCTGGGTGTCTGCACGAGAGAAGACCCCGATGGCACTTGGCGACGACAGGAGGTCGGCTGGTCGCGGAGCGTCGACCGACTCCCTGCTTCCTGAAGGAGCGTCGGCCCTGGCCAACCATGACTTGGCCAGGAGGCTATGCCAGGCGGTAATCCTCCCGGTCGATATTGAGGTCATGAAGAATCAGCGGGTATTGACATACTGTCCTCCGTTTACCCGACCATGATTCGGGTAAGTCTCTCTCCTTTACTTTTCGTTTTCGTTGTTGCCGTTTTTCATATGTTCGGTCTTCTAACGGTTGGCTTTGTTGTTTGCAGCTGATTTATAATATATCCGAGCAAGAGGCCGGATATCGAAGATTCGACGATCTCCGGGCGGCCTGAAAAGATAAGGCCATGGCCGTCGAGGCCGACAAGGCGGTGTTGGTCGACCAGCTGCAGTAGTCGGTCGACCGGGAGGCCCGGCTTGAGGGGGAGATCTCCCGCCTCACCGAGGAGGTCTCCTGACTTAATGGTGCCCTAGCCGCTTCGGGGACCAAGCTGCAGTCGGCTCGCGAGGATGCCAAGCGGAAGTCCCGCACTATTCGTCGCTACGTCACGAGCGGGACGACTTCGCCAAGGAACTCAAGGCCGAACGCGAGCAGCTCCGAATAAACTTGGGAATCTCGCCAAGGCCGAAGAGAACCTGTCCACCACTCAAGCCGACGTGGACATAGCAAGGGCGGAGGCGGAGTCGGCGAAAGAGGCCATGGGTCGGGCCGTAGAGGACTTCCGCGGCTCGAGGAATACCGGGAAGAACTTCTGGAGAGCGGCTTCCTTTCGTACCGAGTGGGGTACGAGGATGCTCGGAAAGCTGTCCGGAGCCTGTATCCGGAGCTCGATCTCGGTAGCATCGTCCCGCCAGAGTCGGAGGCCCAAGCCGTGGGAGAGATGGCCGACCTGTCGTCGGGAGATCACACCCTATGGTGGAGGCCGACGCAGACCAAACTACCGAAGGCTAGGCGGCTCCGACCCCTGAAGCTATCCCGACCCGAGCGAAAACGCCGATCGCCCCTGGTCTTCTCCCAGTGGAAGAAGCTGACTCCGGTGATTAGTCGGATTTTATTTTTACTTTTGTTTGATGTACTTGTAGTCGGGCTTCGGTCCATTTTTGTAATCTTAATTTCAAGTCTGAATGAAATCAAAACATACTTTTTTTAACTTTCTCTCTTACTTGAATTGCTTAGTGTGTCTGGAATGTATGTTTCGTCGAAACACCTTTGAACGTATAAGTCGTAGGCCCACGCACTAGGTGAGATCCCAAATAGCTAGCCGGGACAGTCGGTAGCGCGCGTGCCATGTTAAAGGCGGAGCGAGCTCCGATTCTCGATCGGCCTCCCGACCGTCGTATGACCCGACAGTTGAGAGTTTAAGTTGAGCGCCCGTTGCCCAGACCTAAGTCGGGCATGTTCGTCAAGTCGGGCGTAGCTCTTTAAGCCGATCGTGTTGTAGGGTCTGATAGCTGAACGATGTCCGACGCGTTTAGTAGATGACAAGTCGGTCATCTGTTGCCTGATTCTTTGTCGGGCGTATGCGTCGAGACGTGCGGTAAACGGTGGTAAGCCGAATACCCTTCGATCGATCGTGACCTGGTCGGTGGGTTGCGAACGCGACATGGGTCGCATTGGCCTTTTGCCTTTCTTGGCCAGAGCCAAGTCGGCAAGTTAGCCAGTCGCCTTGCTTGGGTACTGGCTGAGGAAGGGGCGCAGCTTAAACTTAGGGGGGTCCCGTCGCCATCGCCAGCCTTCTGCCAAAGTAGATATGTCAGTCGTCATAAGAGTCCGATGCGCCATCGGTGATTGGGCCGCAGATTTCTGATAGAATGTTGGGCCCAAGTCGTGGCGTCGAGGTTCGCACTACTAGCGAGCGCCGACGCACCGTTAGAGAGCCGAGATTGTAGACTCCGAAGTTTTAAAGCTAAGTTTGCATTCCGAATAAGGGTACACAGAATTACTGATAATACAACCTCAGATTGTCGGCATTTCAAGTTCGGAGAATTGCGCTTCCTTCTAGAGTCTCCAGTCGGTAAGCTCCCGGCACATAGGTGTCCGCTATCTTATAGGGTCCTTCCCAGTTCGGAGCCAATTTTTCTTGGTCTAGAGGCTTCGAAACTTCTGTCTTTCTTAAGACTAGGTCCCCAGGCCTGAAAAGCTTCGGCTTAACCTTAGCATTGTAATATCGGGCTACTCTCTGTCGATAGGAAGCCATGCGGAGTTGAGCCTCGCACTGGAGTTCGGATAGGATGTCCAAGTCGGCTCTCCGACACTCGGAGTTGCTCGCTCTTGGTACTGCTCGACTCTAGTCGACGGTAGCCCGATCTTGAGCGGGATCATCGCCTCCATCCCATAAGCCAAACTGAAAGGAGATTCCCCGATCGGGACACGGGGTGTCATTCGATACGCCCATAGGACGGAATTCAATTCTTCGACCCAGAGGCCTTTGGCTTCATTCAGTCAGGTCTTTAGTCCATGCAGAATAGTCCGTTGGTCACCTCGACTTCGCCATTGGACTGTGGATGCCCAACTGAGGTCAGTCGGTGCGTGATATGAAATCTCGCACAGAACTCCCGAAAGTCCGGTTGTCGAATTATCATCCATTGTCGGTAATAATGGTGTGCGGTAGCCCGAACCTGAAGATGATAGACTTCTGGATGAAGTCTTCCATCTTCCGCTCAGTGATCTGTGCCAGAGGTTCAGCTTCTACCCACTTAGTGAAGTAGTCGATTGCGACGACTATGAACTTTCTTTGGCCAGATGCCGGAGGGAAAGGATCGAGTATGTCGATCCCCCACTGGCGAAGGGCCACGGGGCGACAATGGGAGTGATTTGGCTGGCTGGTCGGTGTTGTAAGTTGGCATACCTCTGGCACGGCTCACACCTCTGAACCAACTCGACCGCATCCTTCCTCATGGTAGGCCAGTAGTAATCCTGCCGTAGGACTTTGTAGGCCAAGGATTTGCCCCCCAAGTGATTTTCGCAGATCCTTCATGCACTTCTCGGAGCGCGTAGTCCGCGTCGGTCGACCCCAGGCACCTGAGCAAGGGAAGGAGAACGACCTTTTGTAGAGTCGGCCATCCATTATCACGTATTGGGAGGTCGCCCATCGGAGTCGTTTGGCTTCCGTGGGGTCTTCAGGGTTGGTTCCGTCGGTCAAATATCATATGACCGGATCCATCCAACTTGGTTCGGTCGTCAGTTGCAGCACCTCTTCGGCCTTGTCGATGCTCGGCTGCTCGAGGCTCTTCACCAGTGTCCGACCCAAGGCGTCGTAGGCTGATGTCGCAAGCCTGGAGAGTGCATCGGCCCGAGCATTCTCCGACCTGGGAATGTGGGAGATCTCGAAATGCTTGAAGTGTGTCACGAGATCTTTCACCTTCTGGAGATATTTTGCCATGATCGGGTCTCGTGCCTCAAAGTCACCTTTAACTTGCCCCATGATCAGCTGGGAGTCGGAGAAGACTCTGAGGCTGTCGATTCCAAGCTCCTTCACTACTCTCAAGCCAGCGAGGAGCGCTTCATACTCGGCTTGATTATTGAAGGCTTTAAAGTCGAACCAGAGGCGTACTCGATAACCACTCCCTCCGAGTTGGTGAGCAGGAACCCGGCCCCGCTCCCTCGAGCGTTGGAAGCTCCGTCGATGTGCAACACCCAGGATGACCCGGGGTCAGGTTCGGAGATTGCAACTTCTCCGAAACTCCCCCTTCCGATCCTCGGTCGGTCGTCGGGCACTCCGTAATAAAGTCGGCCAAGACCTGAGCTTTCAAGGCTGGTCGTGGTCGATACTGGATGTCGAACTCACTTAGCTTCATTGCCCATTTCGTCAGTCATCTTGATGTGTCGGGGCGGCACAAGATCGCCCTCAGAGGCTGGTCGGTGAGGACCACAATAGCGTGCGCTTGGAAATACGGACGGAGTCGTTGTGCAGACACGATCAAGGTGAATATCATTTTCTCCATCTTTGAGTATCGGGCTTCAGCTTCGTGGAGTACTTTGCTGGTGTAATATATGGGTTGGTGAATTCGGCTCTCGTTCTCCCGGACGAGTACCGAGCTAACCGCCTCTGGGGAGGTTGCCAAGTAGAGGTACAGTGTTTTCCCGACTTCCGGCTTCACAAGCAACGACAGGGAGGCCAGGTACCATTTCAGATCCTCGAAGACTTGCCGGCACTCGTCCGGTCAAGAGAAGTCCTTCGTCTGTCTCAGGGTCTTGAAGAACGGGAGGCATCTCTCTGCCGATCGAGAGATGAATCGGCTGAGTGCGATGATCCTTCCATTAAGCTGCTGGACCTCCTTCTTGGTATCTGGGTGCCGCATGTCGATGATAGCCTTTATCTTCTTAGGGTTAGCCTCAATTTCTCGTTGGAAATGAGGAACCCGAGAAACTTTTTCGAAGTCACCCCGAAGGCACACTTAGTCGGATTTAACTTCATCCGATGTCGTCGAAGAGTGCGAAAAGTTTCTTCGAAGTTTTGGATGTGGTCTGAGGTCTGCGCACTCTTTACCAGCATGTCGTCCACATACACTTTCATGTTGCATCCGATTTGATCTTTGAAGACCTTATTGACAAGTCGCTGGGAGGTGGCCCCGGCATTTTTCAGCCCGAAGGGCATTATCCTGTAGCAGTAAAGGCCCTTGGCGGTCACAAAGGCTGTGTGTTTCTCATCTTCGGGCACCATCCGGATCTGATTGTATCCGACGAAGGCATCCATGAAGCTGAGCAATCGATGTCCGGACGTCGCATCTACCAGCTGGTTGATTTTTGGAAGTGAAAAGCTGTCCTTCGGGCAGGCACGATTTAGGTCGGTATAGTCAATGCAGATCCTCCACCTCCCGTTGGTTTTTTTCACCATGACAACATTGGCAAGCCAATCGGGGTACGTGGTTTCTCTGATGAAGTCTGTCTCGAGCAGCTTGTCTACTTCCTCGTCGATGGCTTTTTGTCTTTCAGGAGCGAAAGACCGCTTCTTCTGCCTCACCGGTCTCATTCCAAGGTTGATGTTGAGTCGGTGAGTCACCGTCTCCGGGGAGATGCCGGACATATTCGCTGCCGACCAAGTAAATACGTCAGCATTGACCTTCAGCAGCTCCACTAACTGCCGTTGCTCAGGGTCGGATAATTGGGATCCGACCTAGACCACTCGATCGGGATCTTCTGCTATCGGGACGGAAACCAGCTGTTCGGTCGATTCGCCCCGTTCCTCCTCTCCCCACTGGTCCAGTCTGTCGCCGTCAAGGAGTCCTTCGCTTTGTTACTTCGAGCAGAGATTTGGCAACATTGCCGAGCGAGCTGTTGGTCCCCGCGCATCTCTCCGACTTCATTTTTGGTCGGAACCGAACCAACAGGTGGTAGGTCGAAACTATGGCTTTGAGGGCATTTAGCCCGGGTCTTCCAAGTATGGCGTTGTAGGCCGAAGGTATTTGGACGACCGCAAAAGTTAAGTGGACGGTGCTTTATCGTGGTTCGATTTCGGCTGTCACGGGATGAGTAACTTCTCCTTCCACCGTGACGGCTTCCCCGACGAAACCCACCAGGGACGTGGAGACTCTTTCGAGCCAATCAGCCGACAGTCGCATCCGGGAGAAGGTCGAGTAAAACAAAATATTAGTCGAACTTCCATTATCAACAAAAATCCTTCTTACATCATAATTTGCTATTGTTGCCGAGACAACAACAGCATCGTCGTGGGGAGTTTGGATTCTCCGAACATCTTCGTCTGCAAAAGTAATTACATCGTCTTGGCATGACTTCTTCGCCGACTCTCCTTCAGCAGTCGTCCCGTGGTCCAGTCGTTTGGAGATCATGTTAATGATCTCGATCGTGGGCTGATTGTTCGTCGCCTCCTCAGTCGGTTGGGGTCGTCGGTCAGGGACGGGTCGAGTCGGTGGTTTCCTTCGAAATTTTCTGAGATACCCTCGACGTATGAGGGCCTCGATTTCATCCTTGAGTTGGATGCACTGCTCGGTATTGTGGCTGTGACCCCGATGAAATCGATAGTACTTTCACCGGTCGAGGCCCTTTGCCTTCAAAGGCGGAGGCCATCGCAGATATTCTTCCCCTTCGATCTCCATCAAAATCTGCGCACGAGGAGCAGAGAGAGGAGTATAGGAATCATACTTGGGACACATCGGCCTTGGACTCCGCCGTCGAGGCGATCTCGGGGTCCGCCGCTCGGGTGAGACATGTTTGTCGGTTCGGGGCCGGCTAGGCTCGACAGGGGCCCGATCTTTCCTTCGCTTCTCCTTCGGGCCCTTGGCTTCGATCAGGCACCGATCGGAAGCTCCTTCGTCTGCGCGCATGTATTTGTACACGCGCTCCAGCAGTTCGCGTATGTCCGAGGGAGGTCTTATATAAGGAGTATGTAAATCGGGACCCCCTTAGCCCCCTCTTCATGGCTGAGATAGTCATGTCCTCGTTGAGGTCCCGAACCTCAAGCGTGACCGTGTTAAATCGCGTCACGAAGTGTCGGAGCGTCTCATTTTCTCCCTGCTTGAGGAAAAAAAGATGTCGGAGGTTCGTGGGGGCTTCCGACTGGTGCTGAAATGGGCCACGAAAGCATGTTCGAGCTGTCCGAAGGAGTGGATGCTTCCCGACCGAAGGTCGGAGTACCAGGCCCTGGCGGCCTTGCGAAGTGTGGCGGGGAAGCCGATGCAGAGAAGGGCATCGGTCGCCCCTTGGATTGTCATGAGAGCCTTGTAGCTCTCCAAATGGTCAACTGGGTCAGTGGAGCTGTCGTAGGGCCCCACCTGAGGCATCTTGAATCGACTAGGGATCGGCTCGTCGAGGATGAGTCGGGAGAGAGGTTGGGCGGTCTGGAAGTCGACGTCATTCGAAGACTTCTGCCCGTCCACCTGCAGCTGGGCAAGCCGACGGTCGATTTCTTCGAACCTACGTTCGTAGTCGTCGGCCCGTCGATGCTGGGAGACCCCAGGAGTGGAGTCTCCTGACGAATCTGAGAGGGAGGCGGACGGTGTTCGCGGCCGCTTCTCCTTCCTCGCTCGTTCCAACTGGGAAGGAGACGGTCGTCGAGACCGATGGGTATCATGTTGTGGCCGCTTCTCCTCCTCTCGGAGGGAGTGCTGCGACAGCTGCTCCTGAGGAGGAGACGGCGACCAATGCGGGCGTCGGCGGCTGCTCCTGGAGGGCATCGGGTGTGCCACCGGTTGTCCCACCGGCGAGTACGGCAACCAGATTGGTTGTTGTTGAAAGCTCTTGACCGCATCCGTCAGCACAGTCATCTGCCGCACGATCACCGCGATCTGCGCCTCCGTGGTTACCGTAGGATGCGGAGAGCTAGGTTCCGCCATGGAGGCTGGAGGAGAGGCCTCTTCCCGGTGGGAAGAGTATCTCGCCGATCCGGTGGCTCTCGATCGCTGAGCCCTGGTTCTTGTCATTTCGAAAGGATGTTTCGAGTTCTGTGGAGGTCGTGATGCCCCCTACCTGGCGCGCCAAACCTGTTGTAGCCAATCCCCTCATCGCCTGGTCGCCGGGAACGAGCGTCTGCAAAAAAATCCGTACTGATCGGTGGTGACTCCGACGGAGATCCTCCGACGATCAAGTCAGAGAGGAGACTAGGTAACAGTAGAAAAGAATCAAAGAGCTCAACGAGAGAGAGAGAAAACTAGGACTTCGAAAGAACCTCTTACAGCACTGTTGCCTTCCCGTTTTATAGTAGAGCGCGGCATGGCGCCGTCATTAATGGCGCAGACAATGAGAGGAGTTATCAAATCACCGGAGGCTGTCAGAGTCACCGCGGACTGTCAAGTCACCATAGGCTTGTCACATTGCTGGAGTTAATCTATGTCCTTGGCAGGACAATGTCCCAGGGCGGCTATGCTGCATGCCTTTATCAGGATGGCGGTCCTCAGTAGTCGTATGGCGTTTGAGGAAGCCGACCGACTATACGTCGGCATTTGGTTGTGGGATGTCGGGTGAAACCCAGGGACCCTCCGACGGTCAGTCAGAGCATTGCAGGAGTCGGATATCGGGCTCCGCAGTTCGGCCAGTCGGGAACGGAGAGGGTCTGCCCGACCGCCATATATTTGGTCGGACGGTGTCGGCAGTCGTCGGTCGGTGCGGTCGGTAGAGTCAGACACCGATCAGGCGGGCCCGACGGTAAGTCGGCGGGAGAGGGATCGATCGGTATATCCCAACATACATAATTCTATAAGTATGGAAGATCTTCTAGAGCCGTTTAAAGTTTGCATTTCCTTATAATCACTTTGTTAGCAGAGAGAGAGAGAGAACTAGTTGAACATAAACAATGTGTATAAACAAAAAGAGAGAAGATCACAGATACAATTTGTGTTATCTTTGCAGTAGCCAGATCCGTTTGATCGATTCACGACAAATAGTTTGCATAGAACCTTTTTATACGGTAACTGTCACATAAAGTCTACTTTCTAAATACAAAAATCATGACATACCATTAGTTTCCAGCATGTGTACGTGATGCATGTGAGAGGGATATGGACCTTTAACAATACAAGGAAAGGATAGACCTCGTAGACTGGACTCAGATTCTCTCACTGTATACTACTATACAGACAGATGCATAGCTAAGCGACCAAACACATGAGCAATCAAAAATGGTGAACAATAGCCGCATAGCAGGCACCGTGGACGTAAAGAAAATGTGTCAGTCTCTGCAATCTTTGGCAATATCTATATAACTCCAAGAATCGAGACTTCTGTTGTAAATTGTGTTTCAGTATTGTAGAAGGCTGCTATTTGTTTCAAACGTTCATGGGTCTTATTTTGTGTTTTGACAGTGATGAATGGTGTTGGAGGGTTCTTTTGTTCCCTCTCCACTGTGTTGCTATGTTGTATAAATTTTTACTTCTCTTTCAAGCAATGCTTCCTTATCTTACCAAAAAAAAAAAAAAAAAAACTATGCCGTATCATCATGACACACCATAAATATGTAGATATATATTTTTTAAAATTATATAAATATTTTTTCAATTTATATTTATATCTCCAATATTTTGATTTTTTTAATTATATCTCCAAAATTATGAATTGATTGCAATACGACCCAAATATCCACGCTCTACTGCCAACAAATACGAGTGTAAATGGCTAGTGTATCCTTTGATTTTTCCTAGAATATAGCTCCTCTTCTGTTCTGATTGAAAAGGATATGGATGAAATTTTATATCCAAATTTCTTTTACGTGACAATCACTTGCTCATAGATTTTTATGAAGGGTGATTGGATCACATTATAATCAAAATCTAAATTTTAATATTTACTAAAAAATCAATTTTTTTGATATAAATATAAGTCAAAAAGAGCTAAAGGATGTTCCTTAAGGTGCTGTTTAATGAGGGATGATATTTCACATCACCATATGAGTTAGATGATGTGATCATCTTACTTGGTATTACAAAATTTCATCTAGTGATGAAGGATCTAGTGATAAATTCGGTGATAACATCACTGCACAATGAAGTGATGCTATCACCATACATATCTCAGATGATAGCACATCACCAGATACTGATGATGTACTGAAATTATTTTGAAATAAAAAATATCTCTAATCAGTAAATTAGAAAGAAAATAAAAATCTTCTTCATCTTTTTCTATAGATATCTATCTACTAGATATATTTTTTATTTTTATTGATAGATTTAGTTAAATGATATGAATATTTTTTATTTATTTATTAGATATTTATTTTATTTCTACTTAGATGATTAATTGGCATGGATGGATCATGCTAATTTTTTTTTTTCAATTTATTTTGATAGACTAAATCATTCCTAATAAATAGTGATCCAAATTGATTAAATCTAATTAAATTTGATTATATATAATATTATCACTATTTAATGATATATCAAAAATAATAAAATTTTATTTTTAATAATAAATTAAATATAATAATTATATAATATCTCAATATTTATATTATTTCAGTGATCATATCACTACAATAACTATACCCTCGGTGATTTATCAAACAACATCTAATTTTTTTTTTTTTAAACCCCGAAAACAGTCTCCGAAAGGAGCTACCGATGGGATTATTATTGCCCTTCAACAGATCTACCCCGTGCGTCAGCCCGAGACCCGCAGCCCCTGGCCGGCTGGCCGATCCGGCTTGGGCGTGCCGTTCGACAACGCCCAAAAGTCGAGGGGGGAAATCAAAAGTTGCGTCACAGACGTTTATATAATTTCTCAATATATTACCCTAAACGCTGTGAACCCTTCCCCCCTCTTCCCTTTCCAGCAATTCCTCTTTTCCATCCTCTCTTCGTTCTCTCCTCCTCTCTCTGCCTCCCGTCTTCCTCCCTCTCTCTCGATCGCCCCAGAAAAATCCCAACAGCGGAGGAAAAACGAACTTTTCCTTGGCTTCTAATATCGAGATACTCTCGCGAGCCCCATCGCCTGGAGTTCGGATTCGTGCGCGAACTCGGGCGTTCTGAGCACGGAGACGCCGCTCTAGGGGTTTTGTGCCCTTATTTTCTCTCTCTTTTTAGTTTTTTCTTCTTTTGATTGGTAGTCGTTTGCGTGTTTCTGGACTGCTTTACTCGAATCCCCGCGGCATTGGGGATATCTTGGTTGTTGCGGCGTTGGGGTCTCCGTGGTTCGTGGAACCGAGGGCTCGGATCGGGTGAGATCGATTGGATTGGAGGGCTTGGAGAAGGAAGACGGTGTCTTGATCCTTGGTCCCTTCGTCACGGTTTCTTTTTCATTGTTCCCTTGCTGCGCTTTATGTTCCCAGCTCTATCTTGGGGCAATCTGTCGAATTTTAAGAATACATGTTCTTTTAGTGAGTTTGGTTGCTAGGGTTTTGGTTCCTGCAACCCGCACAAGAAAAAGATTTCAGTCCTGGTTTATAGCATTTGGGAGATTAATTGCCCTTGTAAATTTTAGTACATGTGGGCTTATTGAGAAGAAGAAGGCATTAAAAAAAAAAAATCTTTATAGGCTAAGGCTGGTTTTTGGTGCTTGAGGAAAAAGTAGCAATCCTCTTCTTGTTGTTGTTGTTAAAAAAATTGAGATAGGAGGGGTTCTTTTTCCTTGGAAAAAAGAGAGGGAAACTGTTTGAGGTTGCACTCATTAAAGAAGGAAAAGGAGGCATTGTTTGAGACAGAATAGGTTAGTTACTTTGCAGTAGCCTTGCATGGGAGATCATGGAGGACGGCCGCAGACAAGTGGCCTGTTGCCTAATGGTCTTTTACCCAATGAAGTGGCCAGTGTGACCCGAGTTCTTGATGTGGAGAGGTGGTTGAAAGCCGAGGAAAGAACAGCGGAGCTTATTGCTTGCATTCAGCCCAACAGACCATCTGAGGAGCGAAGGAACGCTGTTGCCAATTACGTACAGAGGCTTATAACAAAGTGTTTCTCCTGTCAGGTGGGTCTTCAAACCTTTTCATCAGAGACGACAGTTCTTCAAACCTTAAGATTTTCACTTATTTCTGGTATTTTGAAAGCAATAGCTAGGTGTTGCCAATTTTCCTCTCTTAACCTCATAATTTGTCTGAAGTTAGGCTTTGTCTTGTATATTGAAATGTCTTTTTAGCTTTCTACTATTTATCGCAGATGTCCAAATCATATGCTGGAACTATTATCTTTTGCTCTTAAGTCATCAAATCATGAGTAACCATTTCTATTGACTGTTCTGTCCAGGCTTTTTAGCCATGTTGATTTTACTTGCCAAAAATATCCTAAGTTGTTAAGTTGGATGCATCCACTTTATCATAAAAATATCTGATTTTTTGCTAGGTTTTGTTTTCTGTGAGAAGGTTTTGTTTTCAATCGCAATTAAAGGTATTGAATTAAAATGATTTGGTTTCAAATGAGGTTAGGATATTTAAAAGTTGATTTTTGGATCCTAGAAAGACTGGATTACCAAAATGATTAAGAAACACACTGATCAGAAAGGGGCACAAACACATTCTTCTATTTATAAATGACATAATGCCTATTAATGATGGTAAGAAATAGTGATGTCATGTTGGATTAATCTAACGAAGTATGTGAGAATAGAGTTCTGAATTATTTGAATCAAAACTAAGTGCTTGGAGTACAATTTTTGTGGGTATATGGGATGAGTTGAGAATGTAATTAGAACTGGGAGGATAGGAGATCTTCAAACAAATTGCTTTGTTACCCTTCTCCTTTTATTTGATTTAAGGGAGCAACCAAGTTCAGGTGCCCATAACACTACATGTTGGCTTGGCGTAGGTATGGTTGAAGCCATGTTGTTCTAGTGCTTGGTGGATGATATGCACTAGCATGCATGGGCATGCACTTGCACAACCAGCTTTTCAATCCTTGGGTAGGCAAAAGTAATATATTCATGGAATCTATTGACTTTGCATCTATGTTGTAGATGATGGAAATGTTAGTGATCACATTTTTTATAACAACAGAGGTGGTTATTGAGGTGGTGTTGTACCTTTCAATGTTGTTTGTTGTGTGAGGCATACTTGCCTCTAGATGGTTAGGACTAACTTTTTTATGGACTAGAATATTCTCTAGTAAGGAAATTCTATGAGACTAATGAATATGAGAAAATTGATGTGGTACATTAGGAAGGTAGAAAAGCACCAAGCATGGAGGGCCTTGATGTGAAGTGGATTTTGAATACAAGTTTAGTGATTGAAACAATAGGATGAGTTTAGAAAATAGTTAGATGGAAAGTGATTTGAAATGATTTTAGGATTTCTTATTTTGTGGTAGCTTTGGATGGGTATCGATGACAAACTGTTTCTATGAACATGTAATGAAATAGTGAAGTAGTACTTTTGTTTTTTAATATATGGGCAGTGTTGTGGGTTCAAGTTTTAGGACAGCCACTTTGTGCAAAGAATTGCCAAAGATTAGGTCGGTCCCTATTCCGTCCCTTCCAAGATCCTGGATTGCTAGGATCGTAACTGGATAGTGGCCTCCCTTTTTTGGCTTTTGCTTTTTGTTAGTTAATAATAAATAAATGATTGACTCATATTTGCTAATTTCTCTTGGTGTGATTAAACTTACATTTTTCTTTCTCGTGAAGCATGGCTAACCTAATAGCTCAGTTCAAAATGGATTTGACTTAGTGAACCAAAAATTAGGCATTAGAATCATTTTTATGTTTATTTGTAGTTAGCATTTCGATGGGCTAGAGTGTAGTATTTACTAAAATTTTATGCCTTGTTAGGAGTATTGGGTTGGTTGGGCTTTTTTAGAGATGTGTTACAATGGCAATCTTGATTGGTCACAAATCTCGCTTGGTTCAGCTCTATTTCGATAAGGAATGTAATCTGCATAGTTGGAAACAAATAGGGCAGCTAAAGGATTTTCATTTTAGCTTGGAAATAAATCAGCAATAAATCAGTGGATCAATAAATAAAGTAAGAATAGCTAATCAGTGGATCAACAAATAAAGCAAGAATGGCTGAAATTATAAACCTGCCCTAGCTGTTATTTTTCTTTTTGTTTTTCTTATCAATCTAACTAGCGTAGAAGGCTATAAATAAGTCTGGCCGGCCACCCTTAAAGGGCATGATTGCTATTTTTGTTTGGTTCCTTTAATTTTCAACATTAATTTTATTGTCTTCGGAGGCCTTCTCATCCTAAAATTTGACTCTTGTTGGGGGAGTATAAATCCTAACAATTTGGTATCAGAGTCCTACAACGATATACTCTTCTTGCTGATTTTTTCTTCGATGTTCATAGTGACTTCTCCGACATCCGAACCTATGATGAAGAAGAATGATGCCGAATTTGAAGGTACTTAAGCTCCATTGATCGAACAATCTTTGCAAAAGACATTATTCTCCATCGATGTCTTGGCATGGTGGTTGGAGAAAATTGAAGATAATCAAAGATTCTTCAAACTCCACTTTTCGATGCTTGATAGTGTCAGATAAACAATGCCTTCGGCTCTGATGTGGCATACTTCAACCGGATCCCTCACCAACACGTAAAATGTTACAGACAAAAGTAGGGTTGCACGGGTAGATGCTTTTCCTCCGTCTCTGATTTTTATTAGAGAAGGAGATGTGGTGTCCCCACAAGTCAGCGGCTCCTTTACGGGTAGGGGAGGTGCTTTAGTGCAGTCCCACATAACCAGTGCGCCTTACGACCAAGGAAGTGTTGGGACATGGTAAGAAACCCCTTGTTGCTGATTTTAGGGATTTTCTTTCAATAAACCAGCAGTCCAAAGGTTTGTATAATCAGCCCATCTTCATCTACGCACTGCCCTCGCAAGACCCATACATTGGTGAGAAGTAGATGATGAATACTTGGAGGACTATGGGCCGACCACCTTTACCATCGAAGCCGGCTAGTCTACTACAGCAAAGGGTTGGTTTCGCACTTCCACGGCTTCCAACTTTTACTCAAATAGAGATATCAGCAGCCTACCATGAGGTTCTATCTCGATAAGATAATGATGGCCGAAATCCTTATGATCGTGGTCATGGACAGCGAGGGGTTGCAAGGAACAATGTGGGATTCGAGCGGACTCCATTTGGCCAACCCTAGATCTCACATGAGTATCGCTTCCCTCAACAAGCAGTGCAACCTCGATCTTCAAAAGATCGATTTTCCGAAGTTCGATGGTAAGACAAACCTATAAATTTGGTTTTTTGCTGTTGAAAATTATTTCAGGTGCACAAACACACTGGAAGATTGCGAGATGGTAATCGCATCGTTTTATTTGAAGGCTGCACAATGGTACAAATAGTACGTTACATGAATGGAGCAGCCGGCATGGGAGGATTTCAAGCAAGCAATCGTGACGCGATTTTCGGGTCAGATTGCATAACGAATTACATGATGGCACTTCACCAACTCGGATAGAGGGGGTCTGTTGCTAGCTATCAAGCTGAATTTGAACGGATCTTCGATATACTGTCTAACCTCTTCGAATATGCTTTGATTGGCTCTTTTATTGGTGGCTTGAAGGAGTCTTTACAGGTGGTGTTGGCCCACGAGCCTATATAGTTTTGGAGACGTATAGAGAAGCAAAAGTGGCGGAGAAAAAGTTGGCTTTGACTATCCCATCATATAAAGCTCATTCACAACCCTAATTTTAGCCGACAAGCAACTACAACAACCAACCAGCAAGCACACTTGCTGGTTGACCACCTCCAAGGCCCTTCCATGGTGGGTCGGCTACTAGTGGAGCCAATAAGGCTCCGACCAACGCCATGCGAAGCTTTACTATCTCTCAAGTTGGGGAAAGAAGGAAGAAGGGGCTCTGCTTTCACTGCGATGAAAAGTGGAGGTTGGAGCACAAATGCAAAACTCAACTGTACTTGGTGATGGCTGACAATGAGCAATGTGATGCCTAGAAAGCCTATGATGAACAATCACAAGAAGAAAATGAGGAGGCATTGTCTAAAGATTTCAAAGAGCCCATGATTTCCCTCCATGCCTTACCTGGGGTCGCAAAGAAACTCCAAGCGATGCGGTTTTCAGCAAACATAAGAAAGATAGCGGTTTCAGTGTTGGTCAGCACTAGATCCACTCATTGCTTTATTAACACCAGCATCGCAAAGAAGTTGAAGTTAAAGATAGAGCCAGTCTTTTGCTTCGAAGTGATAGTCAGCAACAGCCAAAAAATAAAGTGTGCCAAAAAGTGCGCCAAAGTGCCCCTTAACATACAAGGTGGGTATTTTGAATCAATTTATATGCAATAACCTTAAAGGGAATAAATGTGGTGCTTGGCTTGTCTTGGCTTCACAATGTAGTGAAGGATGTCCATTGGAGCTTCACAAAGATGATAATGACCTTTGAAAAGGACAGCCGACAAATCACAATTAAAGTGGAAGAGCCTGCCGAGGCAGAGCCAGTCACACTTCGACAATTCATGAAGCTCGCAACGACTTCTCCAGCTTTCATGTTATTATCCACCGAATCTTTTGAGGCCTCCACAACACCAGAATTGTGGCTGACAGCGGTATAGCTGGTCACCAAAGGATTGTTCTAGCAGCCCAGGAGGAAGGTTCAGCCAGCCATGAAGTGTCAGATTGAGGGGCAGACCAGCAGCAAACTTCTGAAGAAAACATGAACCTAATGCAGCCGCCGAAACTAACCAAAAATCAATTGCTGACAGCTGATCTGCTGCAGTCATCTTCAGCATTAAATGTGGTCCAAAACCAGCATGCTGCCGGCGTGAAAACAACCCAAGTAGTTGCTGACCTGATGCAGCATGATGTCAGCCGCAATACCAGCATGAAACCAGATCAAAGAGGGCCACAACAGCAGCTGCTCAAAGCTGAAAGCAATGCTATGGCAGCCCTACATCAGCCCCAACAACAACCACTTGTAGAATCCACCAATAACATATTTGTTTTGACGCTTGCAACAGCTAGTATCAGAGCACTTGAAGACTTTAAACCACCTATCATGCCTTCCTACATTAGAGGGTTGCGGGAGATGAGATGGTAGATGCTGAGTTAATTGAAAGAGATGGGCACTTGAAGACTTTAAAGCAATAGCTGCTGCCCAAAATTGCATGAAGCAATGTTATAATCGGTGGCACAAGGAGAGGGAGTTCTTTGTTGGTGACCATGTTCTTCTCCGACTGTCGAGATACCGACAAGCGTCTACCAGGAGTTCTTTTTACTCAAGCTGTCCTCTACTTTCTATGGTCCCTTCAAGGAGATAGAAAAGATCGGAATTGTGGCTTATAGATTGAAGCTTTCTCCTGGAGCTCGTATTCATGATGTTTTTCATGTTTCCAAATTGAAGCTCTTTTGATGAGAACCTCCTACCACTTTTACTTTGCCTCCTGAATTGGTTGAAGATCGACAACATATTTCAATGGAAGTGTTGGATCACTGTCATCGCCGTGTCGATGGTTGTCCCTGAACAGAGTTTCTTGTTTGTTGGAGCAATGGCACAAGAGAAAAAGCAACTTGGGAGGACCATGATGGTCTTGCCCTTCGCTTTCCCGATATTGCACCTTGGGGACAAGGTGTCTTGAAGGAGTGGGGAGTTGTTGCAATGGCAACCTTGACCGGTTACAAATCTAGCTTGATTCAACCCTATTTTGATAAAGAATGCAATCTGTATGGTTGGAAACAAATAGGGCAGCTAAAGGCTTGGAAACAAATCAGCAATAAATCAACATAGCAGCAAATCAAGCAATAATGGCTAATCAGTGGATCAACAAATAAAGTAAGAATGGCTAATCAACGGATCAACAAATAAAGTAAGAATGGCTGAAATTATAAACCAACCCTAGCTGTTATTTTTCTCTTGATTTTTTTATTAATCTAGCTAGTGTAGAAGGCTATAAATAAGCCTGACATGCCACCCTTAAGGGGCATGGATTGCTATTTTTCTTTGGTTTCATTAATTTCTAGCATTAATATTATTGTCTTCAGAGGCCTTCTCATCCTCAAATTTGAGAGACTCTCATTAGGGAAGTATAAATCCTAACGAGATGATATTGTGCTGGCACTGCATAAGGCTTGGCCTAGCCTAGTCTCATCCCCATACTTAGTGGTAATAGTATAGATGGTTACACTTTTAATACCTATACTTTAGAGGTTTACTTATGCGACTTCCATTAGATGAATTATGATTTCAGCAATCCATCAGGCTATTGTCATAGTCTCTCATGATATAACCAGTTATACATTATGTGATTTCCCCATTGCCATCTTAGCATGTTTTTGGATCTTATTGCACACAATCACCTTTTTTTTTTTTATTGTTTTGTTGATTCCTAACATGTCTGGGCTTGTGCCTTGGCCACTTCTTATTTATCCTCCTCATACTTAATGTATCTTATATGCTTGCCTGGAATTATACATGAGAGCTTAATGCATTCTGTTACGTGTGATGGGTTATTTTTAAGTTGTCATTATCACTTACCGAGGTGCCATCTAGATCTTGCTTTTCAATTTTTCACATTTGTAGTAAGTTCTTTTTCTACCTCATTTTTTTTAATAAGTTGGTAAATGTAGCTTTTTGGAGAGTAGAGTAGAAATAGAAGGAATGAATTTTGCAAATGCCATGATATTCTTGTCCCAAAGCCATATGGTTTCTGTTTATTGGTTTCTGTAACTAATCTTATTGGTGCAAATATGTGAAATTTCATCGGTCATGTTATTTTTCTTTCTTTTGTGATAATTTGTTGGAATAGGTAACTCGTTTTTAAAATACTGTCACGTGACTCAGTGTCTTCTACCATGATGCTTGTTAGGTTTTCACATTTGGGTCTGTACCTCTGAAGACATACTTACCTGATGGAGATATTGACTTGACGGCATTTAGTAAGGATGAGAGTTTGAAGGATACATGGGCCAACGGAGTCCGTGAAGTGCTAGAGAATGAAGAGAAGAATGAGAATGCTGAATTTCATGTAAAAGAAGTTCAGTATATTCAGGCAGAAGTATGTCCTTCTAACTTCATGCATATTTATTTTTTGTGTCTTTTGGTTGATTCGCTTGAAGTATGCTCAAGTACACACTTTATTGTTGAATATATTTTTCAAATCTTGAAAATTTCTCTTTAGGCAGTGTAGTTTGTGTTTGTGGTTCGTTGTCCCAAACATAGTATGTCTTTCGCTGAATTTATTGGATAAAGTGAATTATGTTAACCATGCCAAAAGAATGGCAAATATATGATTGGCAAACATGTGGTTCATATTCTCCAGTACATACACTTGCACAGCATGTATGTCGTAACAGAATGAGAATTTGTCAATTATTTATTAGGTTTGTCATGTAATGATTCATTATAGATGCAGTCCCTTTTTTTTTGATGAGAGAGCTTAATTAATATTTCAATTCTTATTGGAAAACCAAGGAACGAGATGTGTTAATGACAATAATTTTTATTTTTGACCAATATTTGGGCTGGCTGGTCAATCTGAAAAGATATAGTCGTTGGTAATTTAAACAAGTATGGAGAAGTTATGTAATTATTCTGATTATATGGATATTTCCTCGAAGTCCTTAGAGAATTTAGCTTCTTAGGGCCTGACAAAGAAGTGCAAGGTTTAAATGCTATTTTAGGAATATTCTTGATGCAGTGGAGGTTCAGGGTATTCAAAAGCTACATATGTATGTGGTAGAAGTCAATTAGGTTTTGTCTTATGCAAATCATTTATATAAAACTATTTTTTGGTAAATTTAATCAAAATAGGTTCTGGTTTTGTCTTATGCAAATCAAAGTTTTATTTGTTCAACTGTAAGGCTTTATTATGTTAAAACACTACGTAGTGAGTACATGGTATTGAATGCTGTTTGGTGGTCGGTATTGTTGTGGATTTTGGATGTATAATATGGTGAACGTCTGCTCAAAGTCTCAAAAAAACAATGTGGAGTTACAGTAGGAGTGACAATTATGTAAACAAAACACTCTTATGAGCCAATAAACCCAGCCGTAACCCATTTGCTCATTACAGGGTTCAAAATTTTTCAAAAAATGAGGGAAAGGAGCATCAAAGGGATAATGATTTGTTTCCATACTGTAGATGGCCTGCAACACACAGGAATAGCCAAACAGGGTTGATCAGCCAAA
Organism: Elaeis guineensis; assembly: GCF_000442705.2. Classification (NCBI taxonomy): domain Eukaryota; kingdom Viridiplantae; phylum Streptophyta; class Magnoliopsida; order Arecales; family Arecaceae; genus Elaeis; species Elaeis guineensis. The sequence continues at coordinate 77,657,716 of NC_025994.2, forward strand.
ACCCCAAATTGATCATCTGCAAGATTTTGATCTAAAGAGGAAAACAAGAAGAAAGTGATCATATAAATTTGTATTCCAAACAGCAACAGAGACAGATGTTCAAAAACAAGGACATTGAATATTGTTCACTGTCAAGCAGAGCTTGGAGGGTTTGCATAAGAGTTGTTTTTGAAGTATAGCCAATTCATCTTGTTTAAGGTTTGCTGTGTTAGTCGGTACCTACCATATCGGGCATACCATACTATATTGGTACCAAACTAGTACGCAGTCTTATACTGTACTGATACTTGATATGCTTCACTGTCTCGTACCATACCGTATGCTGACATTGTAATAGAATGGAATGGGTTTGGGGTCTGGTGCCAAAATAACAAACCTTTCATGATAGTTTGTTAGGATGGAAAAGAGTTTTAATGCAAGAGCAGGGATTATGCTTCTGGATTTTGGTCAGAACTAAGGTAGGCTGCTAAAGTTTATCCATTGTGAATGACTGAAGGGAGAAAGAGAAGAACTTTCTGATTTGGAAATTCTTGATCTTGTGGTAAAGGAAGTCATCTTCCTTAAAGGCCAGAGCTGATCTTCCAGGGTTTCTGGGGTTTGGCAGACGAGTGAAAGTGAAATCCTCGAGTCTGATTTATGAGTTTCTTGGGGTGGGGGGGATGAGAGGAAGAAAGATGCTAATGTAGGTATGAGAGGAAGAAAGATACTAATGCCGATAAGGGGTAACCATGCAGGATTGCACTTTTTTTACTTGGGGATTGTGGGTCATGGATCAGCAAAATCTGTTTTATGAGATCACAATTGCAGTAAAACAAGGGTTCTGATTTTTCCATAAAACCCATATTTTTTGATTTTTAAGGAAGACTGTAGGATGATAATGTACTCTAGCTATCTCATCTAAACAACAGTTATGTAAAAGTCACTTCATATTATGATTTACATAGACCTGTTTAGTGAAACTGTATAACCAAACACACACAAATAGTTAATTTTTCATTACCTGAAGAACAGTGCTTTGTACATCTTTGGGTCTCTTGAACTTGAGTTTTCTAGATAACAAGGATATCGTTTCTCCATACATTTTTTCCTTTATTTCTTGTTTCTTTTTTGTTTTTTCTTAAACCTGTCTTTTAAATTTAAGTTTTGTTGCTGACTTTCCACTAATTTTGATATAAAAGCATATATATGTACCGGTGCGAAGGTCATACCTCTCTGATGCATAACCAGTATAGTATACACTAAATTTACTTGTCATGGTACAACTGATGCTGCACGGTTCTGGTGGGAAGGTCATACCACTCCGATTAGAGCGGATCATAATCTGGGCTTGGGCATAGTTGTGGTGCCAAGCCCGACTATAAATGAATATAGTTTAGGCTAGGGCCTGCCCAATGATCAGCACTGGTGTTGAGATGTCAAAATAGCTGTACCAATACATACTAACTATAATGGTCTGTACCAGCCCGTACTGGTTGATACTGATGGTTTTTCCATTTATATTAGTTTGGTATGTACTGTTGATATTGATATTGTACCATTCTGATGGAAAAAGGGTCTGGGATTCGATGCTAGTATTTAAAACCTTGTATGTATTTATGTACATGTATGTTTATGCACTTGAAGCATTATGGGATGCTGGTATTAGTAATGAAGGTCAATATGAATATATGTTAGCAATAGCTTAAGATACAAAGTGAAATTGCTTATGGGAAGTTCTCGTAGGTGCTAAAAATAATTTCATCAATTTTAAATCAATGATCCGTAATTTTTGTAGTTATTTAGCTGTTAGATGAATTTATCACAAAAGGAGGTTATCAGAATGATGATTAAAATTTCAGGTAGGTTGGCAGTAGGAGGGATGACGGATGCATCAAAGACTTGGGAACGATGGAAAGTTCGGAGAGATAAGTTGGTAAGAGATGTGGAGATGATTTTATGTACGATCTTTGTAAGGATCTCCTAAGATTGAGCTAATGTTATTTGCAAGAAATAAATGCATGCTAATGAGTCAACCAAGCTTGTGAATGAGGCTTGAAAGGTGGACCATTGACAAGGTGGACTGGCAAACTATATGATTGAAGGTGAAAACTCTAGAGGCCACATGACAACTTTTTAATTAGGCTGGAGATGGGAGGATGGTGTCACCAACTTTGGAAAGAAGTACCAATACCAAGTGGATGGAATGCCCTTTTTAGGTGAAAAAGCAAAAAAAAAAAAAAGGATTAGGTGCACAACAAGGATGGAAAAAGTAAGCGGACATTTTTGGTGTCCATGCACGAATGAGCTTGAAGCATATATTACTTTTATTCGTCATATAGTTTAATATGTCATCATGCATTTTATTGTGAAATACCTATTAATACCTGTTTTTATCTCTTTCATGGTGCAAGGGAAAAGAATTTGATGCTCAAGTTAATTTTGCTAACTAGTTTGAAGGTCATCTGTGGATATGATTGGTTGTTAGGGCTAAGATGAACTATCTATTTGTCGCATTTTTTTTTTTTACTTAATTATGTTATGAATGATCTTGAAAAGAAGGCATATTACATTCATCTACGTTTTTGGTTGTGGATGAATGCTTTCATTTTTGAGATTTTGTGTAAATCCTTGCATTTAGTAAGCATCATCAGTGTTGTGTCTAGTCTAATATTTATCTTTAAATGTTAATATATAATATTTATTGCAAGGTTTAAGATACCAGTCTGAGGCCCGTACCAGTACTTCATTGGAATGGTATAGTGCCAGGATGGTACTCTCTTGAATCGTTGGACAATCCCTCGTTCGGGTACCTTATCAGGACGTTATTATTATTATTTTTTTGTTTTCCATTTTTAATTTTTTTTATCTTAAATGAAGTTTTAGTGAACAGTGTGATATTTTGATGCAACTTTGCCTTCAATTTTTGGCCAAATTAGTGGTTGAGAAAAGAGGAGTGGTAACTTACTAGATGTGTGGGATTTCTAGCATCGAGGAAATTGGATCATAGTGAAGGGAGGCTGGATTTTTGCTTCCCCTCCTTTCTCTTTCTCTTTTTCTGCCTGCACATTCCACCTCCATGATCAAAGGAATGAGAGCAGAGAGCATGTCCCCCAAGCTCTATAGAACTCTTTCTCTTTTCTCTGAGAACTAGCTAAAGTAGTCAGGTTGCACCTTGGTATCACCTGGCTCTGACAGGTTTGAACCAGGACGGGCAGGACATCCTGTCACACAAAGGGACCAATGTCAAGCACCAGTCGTGGGTGTTGGTTCTTGGTCAAAATGTAGTTGGTGTTTAAAAATATGGTGCATGAGGTTGCCATGCAGCTGCATATGTGTGTGCATTTTCCTGACTGCCTTGCACTACCTATATGCAGTTATCATATGTTATCATACCGCATATGTGCCAAGAAGACAATCAACTAGACACTATGCAGCCATATGTGTGCTCGGTTAGCATTGTACGGCTGCATGTATGACCCGCTTAGCATTATGGAGCCAAATGTATTCTGCTCTTTTGTTGGCATGTGTGGATCAAACATATTTAATTGATGATCATGTTGATTGTGGGTTTGAGTTATGTCATAACAATCGCTATTAGTATTGTTGGTGCAAAAATCCGCTTGCGCCGGAGAAGCTGGAGTCGCGGTCGCCGTCGGGACTTGCAAAAGAAGTCTAAACCGGAGGTGGGTTGCTCCGGCAAGACCCTCCGACGCTCAAGTCAGTTTTCTGCCTCAACAAGAATGGAGTGTTCGAACGGAAATTTTAGCAGAGTTTTTAGGTAAAAACGAGAGCTCAGAGAATAATGTATATGGGGTCCTCTTTCTATAGGCGGAGGGAGCAACAGACTGATAGTGATGTTTGTAACCGTCTGGCAGTGGGCTGCCCATGGTCAGGAGGAGTTTATCATGAAGAGTAATGGGGTGGAGTCGTGGCTGTCATCATGGCTCGCCACGTGGAATCAATTGCGGAGAGTGGAGCGGCGTCCGTTGTCGTGATTCGCCAGGGAGTGGTGGAACCGCACAGGATCCGCCGCAGGGAGTGGAGCAGAATCGTGGCCGTTAGTACGTCCTGCCAAGGAGTAATGGAGCTGCGTAGGGTCCGCCGCAGGGAGTGGAGCAGAATCGTGGCCATTATTGTGGCCTGCCAGGGAGTAATGGAGCTGCGTAGGGTCCGCCGCAGGGAGCGGAGCAGAACCGTGGCCATTATGTGGCCTGTCAGGGGGTCCAGACTTGTCGGCCGAAGTTCGGTTGGAGTCGGTAGCTGGAGTCGGAAGCGAAGTCCGACACCTGTAGGAGCTCGGACGAGGTCTTCCTGCAGTCGAAATAGAAGACGGAGTCCGGCTCACGTAGGAGTCCGAACGAAGTCTGCCTGCAGTCGGAGTAGAAGATGGAGTCCGGATCCCGTAGGAGTCTGGACGAAGCCTGCCTGCAGCAGGAGTCGGAGACGAGATCTGGCTCCCGTAGTTCGGTCGAAGTCCACCTGCAATCAAGGTCAGGGACGAAGTTCGGCTCCCATAGGAGTTCGGACGGAGTTTACCTGTAAGTGAAGTCGCGGACGAAGTCCGGCTCCCGTAGGAATCCGGACGAAGTCTTCCCGTAGCCGGAGCTGGGGACGGAGTCCGGCTCCCATAGGAGTCCGGTCGAAGTCCACCTGCAATCAAGGTCAGGGACGAAGTCCGGCTCCCGTAGGAGTTCGGACGGAGTTTACCTGTAAGTGAAGTCGCGGGCGGAGCTCGGCTCCCGTAGGAGTCTGGGTGAAGCCTTCCAGCAATTGAGGTTGGGGACGAAGTCCGGCTCTTGTAGGAATCCGGACGGAGTCTTCCCGTAGCCGGAGCTGGGGACGGAGCCCGGCTCCCATAGGAGTCCGGTCGAAGTCCACCTGTAATCAAGGTCAGGGACGAAGTCTGGCTCCCGTAGGAGTCCGGACGGAGTTTACCTGTAAGTGAAGTCGCGGGCGGAGCTCGGCTCCCGTAGGAGTCCGGGTGAAGCCTTCCAACAGTTGAGGTTGGGGACGAAGTCCGGCTCCCGTAGAAATCCGGACGGAGTCTTCCCGTAGCCGGAGCTGGGGACGGAGCCCGGCTCCCATAGGAGTCCGGTCGAAGTCCACCTGCAATGAAGGTCAGGGACGAAGTCCGGCTCCCGTAGGAGTCCGGACGGAGTTTACCTGTAAGTGAAGTCGCCGGCGGAGCTCGGCTCCCGTAGGAGTCTGGGTGAAGCCTTCCAGCAGTTGAGGTTGGGGACGAAGTCCGGCTCCCGTAAGAATCCGGACGGAGTCTTTCCGTAGCCGGAGCTGGGGATGGAGCCCGGCTCCCATAGGAGTCCGGTCGAAGTCCACCTGCAATCAAGGTCAGGGATGAAGTCCGGCTCCCGTAGGAGTCCGGACGGAGTTTACCTGTAAGTGAAGTCGCGGGCGGAGCTCGGCTCCCGTAGGAGTCCGGGTGAAGCCTTCCAAAAGTTGAGGTTGGGGACGAAGTCCGGCTCCCGTAGGAATCCGGACGGAGTCTTCCCGTAGCCGGAGCTGGGGACGGAGCCCGGCTCCCATAGGAGTCCGGAGGTCGCGAAGAATCCGGTCGGCGCTGGCGGGGCCCTGCTCGTCGACAAAACTTGGGAGTATGGCGGAGGCTCGGCCGTCTGGGAGGTTTGAAGAGACGTTGCCGGAGGTCGAAAGTCAGTTGGATCCCCGGAGGGTCACTCCCATCACGAACTTCGGCTGGGGGGTATTTTATACCCAACACCAGTCTCCCTACTTCCGAGTTCGAATTTCGAATGAAGTACAGAAAGATTATCGCAGCCGAAGTTCTTCCCTCGACGTCCGCGCGCGATCGTCCTCAGATATGTTGGCATTTAATGCGTGCATGCTGGAGCCTTTTTCCGATTAGGGCGACCCGAAGAGTCTTTTCGGAACTCTCACCGGGACGTGATCCCAAGCGTCGTGCCATGAAAGTCTGTGAACGGTCAACCCCAGGTCGCGGTGAGTGGGACACGCGGGACACGTGGTGGGCACTGGTTGGCCTAGGGACACCTGCCACCATAACTGCGCCAGGCTCCGTTGCCTATTTAAGCCCCCACCTTTCCTCCAGGGGCTTCACGACATCCTTCTTTCGCCTGAGAGCTTAGCCACTCAGCCACTCCATCGGTGCCCCTTCCGACTCCGAGCGCCTTTCGCGTCGGTCTTTGCCATCTCCGTCGGCTTTCCGCCGCTTCCGGTCCCCCGAGTCTCTCCAAGGGGTTCCTCCGCTGGGGCCTCGCCCCGGAGGTCAATCTCAAGATGATGTCACAGACTAAGAAGAGTGCAATGAGGAGAGCAGCGGTCTGCGAGTTCTCCGATTGTCAAGCCGCTGCTGAGGGTTCCCGCCGCTTTAACTGGGGCTCAAGGGAGGATTCCTTCAACAACATGGGTTTAATAACGGGGACAATCGGTGAAGACGTTCCGCCTGAAAACTTCGGAGTAGCCGAACGGGGGCGACACCGGTCAAGGGGGCAGAGCCTTCGTCACAAGCCGGGGCGGGATCCTTGATGCCGTCGGGGCCGAGGGACCAGAAGTGGTCGGCGCCGACGGCGGGGCAGCAGAACTTGTTGCGGGGACGGTGGAAGTAGCGCATGCCGACCTTACCGGAACACCCAGGACGGTGGTTGTCATGGAGCACATGGCGGTGGCGCATGTCTTCGGCACCACCGCTACCTCCGGGGTAATTCCGGTTCTTCCTGAAACAGGTCGTCGTCGTCGCCGCCGTTGCTCTTGCTGCCCCCTGGAATCTATCCCATCCTTTTCCCCCTAGGGTTGGAATTTCGGAGGTGGAGCGGAACGAGGCGGGGGGCGAGAGCCGAGAGGCTTGTCACACGTGCTGGAAAATACTGCTGGGAAGGATAGAATCGGGAAGAGAAGTCTACAGCTCGAAGTAGCCTCCGGTGTATCCCTTTCGAGTCTTGTAATAATGTTTTCTTTTTCTGGCCCTCCGGGTCTTGTAACGTACATCGAGAAATGAGAAGGAGATTTTGTTACTTCGTTTGCGCTTTGCGTCGAATTGTTGTCTGCCGAACTTCCTTTCTTTACCATCGTTGTTGTTGTATTCCCTTCTCTTTACTTCTCTTCTTCTTTCTCTTTTTTTTTTTTTTTTTTTTTTTGACGTCGTCCATAGGTTGCCTGTAGTGGTCACGTCGGCTCGCCTTTCAGTTGTCCTTCTCCTTCAACTAATGGCTCTGTAATGTATATTAGATGAATAACATGAGAAGGGAAATTTCTGCTACCTCTTATACTCACGTGTTGAATTGTCGCTTACCGAGCTTCTTTTCGGCCTTCGCGTCGTTCGGAGGTACCCGATTGCCATCGTATCGACCCGTCCTTTTCGTCCATGGTCGCAGATTTGTCCGGGGCGGCTCGGATTTGGTGCCCCCCATCAGGGCTCGGGCTCGGAGGTCTGATCTTTCGTCATCCCGAGGAAGTCTCATCTCGGGCTCGTGCTGAGAGCTAGGGTCCTTGATAAGAACCTCAATCCTTGCTGAGACGGGGTTCTCTGCATCTTCGATGCTGTTTGTTTTCCATTCGTCACTAACGTGGTCCATCGCCTTTCTTCTTAGCCCCTCTTCCCTTTTTCTTTTTTGTTTGGAATTTTTCCTCCGCTCTTGGTGGGGCTACGGGAGTTCGGCTCTCGTAAGCGAAGTCGGGGCGAAGTCTGGCTCCCGTGGGAGTCCGGACGGAGTTTACCTGCGATTGAAGTTAGAGGCGAAATCTGGCTTCCGGACGGAACTTACCAGCGGTCGAAGTTGGGGATGAAGTTTCGGCTCCCATAAGAGTCCGGAAGGAGTTTTCTTTTGATCAAAGCCGAGGGCGAAGTCCGACTCCCGCAGGAGTCCGAGCGAAGTTTGTCCGCAGTTGAAGTTGGAGGCGGAGTTCGGCCCCCGTGGGAGTCCGGACGGAGTTTACCGGCGGCCGAAGTCGGGGATGAAGTCCGGCTCCAGTAGGAGTCCGGACGGAGTCTTATTGCGAAGGGGCCGCTGGGGAAGGTCCCCCTTTTTCTCTTCTGGTCTTGAACGACCAGACTTTAATTGATGTCGGGACGAGGTTCTTTCCCTATTTCTGTCGTAACAGGTTTCAGCTCTGATTAGGACGAGGTCCTCTTGTCTCTAACGCGGCCGTAGACGTACATATGGGCGTTGCTGGGCCCTTCCCCCCTTCCGGTCTAAAGAGAACCGGGCCTTCGACTCTGCTTGAGTTAGGGCGAGGTTCTCCTCCTGTCCCTAACAGGGCTGTGGGGGCACATATGGGCGTTGCAGGACCTCTCCCCCCATCCGGTCTAAAAAGAATCGGGCCTTCGACTTTGCTCAAGTTAGGGCGAGGTTCTCCTCCTGTCCCTAACAGGGCTGTGGGGGTGCATATGGGCGTTGCAGGGCCTCTCCTCCCATCCAGTCTAAAGAGAACGGACCTTCGACTTTGCTCAAGTTAGGACGAGGTTCTCCTCCTGTCCCTAACAGGGCTGTGGGGGCATATGGGCGTTGCAGGGCCTCTCCCCCCATCCGGTCTAAAGAGAACCGAGCCTTCGACTTTGCTCAAGTTAGGGCGAGGTTCTCCTCCTATCCCTAACAGGGCTGTGAGGGCGCATATGGGCGTTGTAGGGCCTCTCCCCCATCCGGTCTAAAGAGAACCGGGCCTTCGACTTTGCTCAAGTTAGGGCGAGGTTCTCCTCCTGTCCCTAACAGGGCTGTGGGGGCGCATATGGGCGTTGCAGGGCCTCTCTCCCCATCCGGTCTAAAGAGAACCGGGCCTTCGACTTTGTCGAGATGAAGTTCCCCTCTTGCTTCTGATACAGTTTGTTTGGACTGCCCTGTCGATGTAAGATAGTGCCAAAGGGGGGAGACATGTAGATATACAACTTTTAATTAAAATAAAGTTATTGGTAGTACATCCGTAAGTTTTCCGAGCTCCATGGTCGCGGGAGGTCGGCTCCTCCGAGCTCCTTAAGATAATAAGTTCCGGGCCGGACTACTTTTTTGACCTCATACGGGCCTTCCCAGTTTGGGGCGAGCTTCCCTCGATCCTGAGGTTGCGAGACAGCGGCTCGTCGAAGCACTAGATCTCCTGCTCTAAAGACTTTGTTCTTGACCCGGGAGTTGTAATAGCGAGCGACTTTCTGTCTGTAGGCTGCCATTCGAATCTGAGCTACCTCCCGCCTTTCTTTCAGCAGGTCGAGGTTGGCTTTAAGACCTTGCGAATTTCGATGTTCGTCGAATGCCACGACTCGTGCCGATGGGAGTTTAAGCTCAATTGGGATGACGGCCTCCGTTCCGAAGGCTAAAGCAAAGGGGTCCCCTGTGGGCAGTTTTTGGGTAGTTCGATACGCCCACAACACATGATAAAGTTCGTCCGCCCAAGTTCCCTTCGTCTTTTCGAGCCTTGTCTTAATCCCCTGCAGAAGGGTTCTGTTAGTCACCTCAGCTTCGCCGTTCGCCTGAGGATGGGCTACTGATGTGAAGTTGTAGGAGATATTTAGATCTTCACAGAATTCGGCGAATCTTACTCCCGCGAATTGCCGCCCATTATCAGTGATTAGGGTCCTAGGCAGATCGAACCTGTATACGATCGACTTCCAGATGAAATCTTGCACTTTTGCTTCTGTGATTTTTGCTAGTGGTTCGGCTTCAACCCATTTGGTGAAGTAGTCGATCGCTACAAGGAGGAACTTCCTCTGCCCCGACGCCGTGGGAAAGGGGCCAAGGATGTCCATCCCCCATTGCGCAAAAGGCCATGGGGCACTCAAGGGTGTAAGCTCGATGGCGAGCTGTCTCTGGATATTGGCATATCTCTGGCATCGATCACACTTTCTGACATATTCAATCGAATCATGATGCATTGTCGGCCAGTAATATCCTTGGCGGAGCAACTTGTGGGATAAAGATCTAGCCTCCAGATGGTTTCCGCAGATTCCTTCATGCACCTCCCACAAGGCGTAGTCAGCTTCTGAAGGCCGGAGACATTTCAAAAGGGGCAAAGAGTATGATTTCTTGTACAACTTGCCCTCATAAACGATGTATCGGGAGGCTTGATTTCTGAGCTTTCGAGCCTCTTTTGCATTCTGGGAGAGAACCCCATCTCTGAGATAGGTTATCAGTGGGTCGATCCAGCTGGGCTCGTGGTCAATTTCCATCATGGGTCGCGATTCTTCTGTACTCGGCACTTTAGAACTTCAAAAAGAACGTCTTTGGGCAATTCGGCTGGAGCCAACGTTGCCAGCTTGGAGAGAAGGTCAGCCCTGGTATTTTCCAACCTCGGAATCTGTCTGATGTTGAAGCTGCTGAAGGCGGGGACGAGTTCCTTTACCTTTTCAAGGTATTTAGCCATGCTGTCCTCCCCGCTTCGTAATTTTCGTTGACTTGTCCCACTACTAGTTGGGAGTCGCTGTGGATCCGGAGCCGATCTATTCCCAGCTCTTTGGCGATCCTCAGTCCTGCGATCAGAGCTTCATATTTCGCCCCGTTGTTCGTTGTGGGGAACTCAAAACGCAGAGCATACTCCGCGACGATTCCCTCCGGACTGATCAAGATCAGGCCCGCACCTGCGCCTGACATGTTGGAAGACCCGTCCACATAGAGGGCCCAAAAGCGATCAGAGGGATCTGCTTCTTCTTTGGGGGAGTTCGGTCGGGGCTTCAGGCCGTCAATTTCGTCTTGTTCAGGTTCGGCCTCCTCTGGGATAGTACATTCCACTATGAAATCTGCCAATATTTGGGCCTTCACTGCTGGCCTGGGTCGATAGTTGATGTCGAATTCTGTGAGCTCGATCGTCCATTTTGCCATCCTTCCGGAGGCGTCCGTCCGGTGCAAAATCGCCTTGATAGGTTGGTCGATGAGCAGCGTTACGGTGTGCCCTTGAAAGTAGGGTCGGAGCCTCCGGGCTGCAATCAACAAGGCGTAAGTCAGTTTTTCTAATTTGGTATACCTGGTCTCGGCGTCTCTTAACGCGCGACTGATGTAGTAAATCGGTCGTTGGACTTTTGCTTCTTCTTTGACAAGGACAGCCGCGAGAGCCATGGGAGAGACCGCCAGGTATAAAAACAGTTCCTCTCCAGGCTCCGCTTTGCCAACAGCGGGGGTGAGCCGAGGTAGCTCCTTAGTTCTTCGAATGCCTGTTGGCACTCAGAGATCCAACAGAAGTTCTTCGGCTGCTTGAGGGTTTGAAAGAAGGGTAAGCACCGTTCGGCCGATCTTGCGACGAAGCGATTCAGGGCCGCTACCCTCCCTGTAAGGTGCTGAACTTCTTTTATCGACTTTGGGGCGGCCATCTCCTGGATGGCTCGAATTTTTTCTGGATTGGCCTCAATCCCGCGCCCCGACACCATGAAGCCCAGGAACTTTTTCGAGGTTACTCCGAAAGCGCATTTAGTCGGGTTCAGCTTCATTTTATATTTTCGGAGAGCGTCGAAGGTCTCCTCGAGGTCGGCGACGTGGTCCACGGAAGATTTGCTTTTTACGAGCATGTCGTCCACGTAGACCTCCATATTGCGGCCGATCTGCTCCTTGAAGATTTTGTTCACCAACCGCTGGTAGGTTGCGCCTGCATTTTTGAGGCCGAAAGGCATGACCCTGTAACAGTAAAGGCCACGGTTAGTAATGAAAGTGGTCTTTTCTTCGTCTTCCGGTGCCATCCTGATTTGATTATAGCCGGAGAATGCATCCATGAAGGTGAGGAGCTCATGGCCCGAGGTCGCGTCCACCAGTTGATCGATTCTGGGAAGGGGGTAGCTGTCCTTTGGGTAGGCCTTCTTCAGCTTTTTGAAGTCATGCACATTCTCCACTTGCCGTTTGCTTTTTTGACTAGGACAATGTTGGAAATCCAATCAGGATAATTGACTTCCCTAATGAATCCGGCTTTAAGGAGCTTATCTACTTCCTCGGCTATCGCCTTCTGCCTCTCTGGTGTATGATCTCGGATTTTTTCTTTCGTCGGTCGATGCTTTGGATCGACGGCCAGCGGTGCTCCATGATTTTCGTGTCAATCCCCGGCATGTCTGCTGGAACCCAAGCGAAAACATCCGCATTCTTTCGTAGAAAATCGATGAGACGCGTCCGCACCTCCTCCCCCAGGTTGGAGCCGATCATTGCTACATGCTCCGCGTTTCCGTCGTTCAAAGGGATCGGTACCAGATCTTCAATTGGAACGCCCCTCTCTTCAGTGAGGTCGTCACGAGCATCCAGTCCATCGACTGGACAGGGGTCAGATTGGTCGCTTCTTTGCAAGGCTATGTTGTAGCAGTGTCTGGCCAGGGCTTGGTCTCCTCGGACCTCTCCGATTTCCTGGTTGGTGGGGAATTTCAACTTCAAATGGTAGGTTGATACGATGGCTCGGAGAGCATTGATGCCTGGTCGGTCGAGGATTGCGTTGTAGGCTGACGGCGCCTTCACCACCAGGAAATTCACCAGAGCCCTGGATTGCCTTGGATATCGACCTGCGGCCACAGTCAAAGTTATTATTCCCTCCATCGGAACAGCGTCATCGGTAAACCCTACCAGAGGGGAGCTAATCGGCCTCAAAGGGCCGTCAAGGATGGACATTCTTGAAAGGCGTCGTAGAACAAAATGTCGGCCGAACTTCCATTGTCGACGAGAATGCGGCGGACGTCGTAATCTGCTATATTCAAAGAAACTACAACCGCGTCGTTACGAGGGAATTGAACTCCCTGAGCGTCTTCTTCAGTAAAGGTTATGGGCTCCTCAATCTTTTGTCGCTTGGGGGGTACGGCCAGTACGTTGGTTGCTTCTTGCCGGGATCCTCCCGAGATGGTGTTGGCGAAATCCGTCGGAGGCCGATTGTCCGACCACTCCATGCCGGTGACCATTGTCGGAGGATGTGGGGCTCGGGAAACCAGAGGCGAGGCCGGAGCCTGAGATCTGGCTGCGGAGGCCGTGGGTCGCCGTGTGGATGCTTTGCGAGAAGTCATCGGGCGAGGATCCAGTGGGGGAAAGGGGAGCGGATGTCGGAGAAGATGACCAGAGGCGGTTCCGTTGAGCGCTTCTTTAAGAACAAGGGTACTGCGAAGGTTCAGTCCTTCCTCTAGCGCCAATCCTGTTGGTGCAAAAATCCGCTTGCGCCGGAGAAGCTGGAGTCGCGGTCGCCGCCGGGACCTGCAAAAGAAGTCTAAACCGGAGGTGGGGTTGTTCCGGCAAGACCCTCCGACGCTCAAGTCAGTTCTCTGCCTTAACAAGAATGGAGTGCTCGAACGAAAATTTTAGCAGAGTTTCTAGGTAAAAACGAGAGCTCAGAGAATAACGTATCGGGGATCCCCTTTTTATAGGCGGAGGGAGCAACAGACTGATAGTGATGTTTATAACCGTCTGGCAGTGGGCTGCCCATGGTCAGGAGTTTATCATGAAGAGTAATGGGGTGGAGTCGTGGCTGTCATCATGGCTCGCCACGTGGAATCAGTTGCGGGGAGTGGAGCGACGTCTGTTGTCGCGACTCGCCAGGGAGTGGTGGAACCGCACAGGATCCGCCGCAGGGAGTGGAGCAGAATCGTGGCCGTTAGTACGGCCTGCCAGGGAGTAATGGAGCTGCGTAGGGTCCGCCGCAGGGAGTGGAGCAGAACCGTGGCCATTATTGTGGCCTGCCAGGGAGTAATGGAGCTGCGTAGGGTCCGCCGCAGGGAGCGGAGCAGAACCGTGGCCATTATTGTGGCCTGTCAGGGGGTCCAGACTTGTCGGCCGAAGTTCGATTGGAGTCGGTAGCTGGAGTCGGAAGCGAAGTCCGACATCTGTAGGAGCTCGGACGAGGTCTTCCTGCAGTCGAAATAGAAGACGGAGTCCGGCTCACGTAGGAGTCCGGACGAAGTCTGCCTGCAGTCGGAGTAGAAGACGGAGTCCGGATCCCGTAGGAGTCCGGATGAAGCTGCCTGCAGCAGGAGTCGGAGACGAGATCTGGCTCCCGTAGGAGTCCGGTCGAAGTCCACCTGCAATCAAGGTCAGGGACGAAGTCCGGCTCCCGTAGGAGTCCGGACGGAGTTTACCTGTAAGTGAAGTCGCGGACGAAGTCCGGCTCCCGTAGGAATCCGGACGGAGTCTTCCCGTAGCCGGAGCTGGGGACGGAGCCCGGCTCCCATAGGAGTCCGGTCGAAGTCCACCTGCAATCAAGGTCAGGGACGAAGTCCGGCTCCCGTAGGAGTTCGGACGGAGTTTACCTGTAAGTGAAGTCGCGGGTGGAGCTCGGCTCCCGTAGGAGTCCGGGTGAAGCCTTCCAGCAGTTGAGGTTGGGGACGAAGTCCGGCTCCCGTAGGAATCTGGACGGAGTTTTCCCGTAGCCGGAGTTGGGGACGGAGCCCGGCTCTCATAGGAGTCCGGTCGAAGTCCACCTGCAATCAAGGTCAGGGACGAAGTCCGGCTCCCGTAGGAGTCCGGACGGAGTTTACCTGTAGTGAAGTCGCGGGCGGAGCTCGGCTCCCGTAGGAGTCCGGGTGAAGCCTTCCAGTAGTTGAGGTTGGGGACGAAGTCCGGCTCCCGTAGGAATCCGGACGGAGTCTTCTTGTAGCCGGAGCTGGGGACGAAGCCCGGCTCCCATAGGAGTCCGGTCGAAGTCCACCTGCAATCAAGGTCAGGGACGAAGTCCGGCTCCCGTAGGAGTCCGGACGGAGTTTACCTGTAAGTGAAGTCGCGGGCGAGCTCGGCTCCCGTAGGAGTCCGGGTGAAGCCTTCCAGCGGTTGAGGTTGGGGACGAAGTCCGGCTCCCGTAGGAATCCGGACGGAGTCTTCCCGTAGCCGGAGCTGGGGACGGAGCCCGGCTCCCATAGGAATTCGGTCGAAGTCCACCTGCAATCAAGGTCAGGGACGAAGTCTGGCTCCCGTAGGAGTCCGGACGGAGTTTACCTGTAAGTGAAGTCGCGGGCGGAGCTCGGCTCCCGTAGGAGTCCGGGTGAAGCCTTCCAGCAGTTGAGGTTGGGGACGAAGTCCGGCTCCCGTAGGAATCCGGACGGAGTTTTCCCGTAGCCGGAGCTGGGGACGGAGCCCGGCTCCCATAGGAGTCCGGACGTCGCGAAGAATCCGGTCGGCGCTGGCGGGGTCCTGCTCGTCGACAAAACTTGGGAGTGTGGCGGAGGCTCGGCCGTCTGGGAGGTTTGAAGAGACGTTGCCGGAGGTCGAAAGTCAGTTGGATCCCTGGAGGGTCACTTCCATCACGAACTTCGGCTGGGGGGTATTTTATACCCAACAAGTATTAAGTACTAAATAATAAGCACTAATTGTTAGTTGTTACTGTTATTAATATTCATATTTATCATCCGGAAAAAATTACTATTGTTGTAGATGTTTGTTGTACTTAATATATTTTATTTTTTTTTATATGGTTTAAGAATAGTAACCATATATGTGCTTGCATGCCGGATGTGCGTTTTGTAGTTCTTTGACTGCATTAATTCTGCTGCTGCCTTTTAGAATACTGGGTACAGTACTGGTGGTACCAAAACCCAACGTGCTAGTATGACCATCCTTATGTTAAGTTCTATACATTTAGTAATTGGGAGCAGGATCATATCCACGTTTTTTGCTGAGGGAATAGTTCTTACCTTTTACTGTGCTATTGCTATTTGAGAGAATGCTGCATCTGAGCATAATCAGGTGAAATGATAGAAATGACAACATTAAAATGAACAACCATATGAGATATGTCTCTGCATCATTTAAAGGGTGATTTAAATCACTGGTCTGCATCAATAAGGCTTGATAATTATGTTTACACCATGCAACCAGATAACACAGACAGTAACTGAAAAATAAATGACAAAATCATGGATACAGTGTATTCTTATAGTAGGTCAAGGAAGATGCAGAAACCATGCATGTATTTCACAGACTCAAAAAACCATTACAAAAAAGAATATTAAAATATAAGATGGCACAGACTCAAAAAACCATGCATGTATTTCACAGACTCAAAAGACCATTACAAAAAATAATATTAAAATATAAGATGGCACAAAAAAAGCACCCAGTTTTTTCAATTAGGATAGTACTTCTAGCTTTCTTTCTGTTTCTTCCATTATGATGTTTCGTTAATGCTGTCCACATTTCATATGCAGATTTGACCTCCAATTTTATATATGTTTGCAGGTAAAGATTATAAAGTGTCTCGTAGAAGATATTGTGGTTGATATATCATTTAATCAGCTTGGTGGGTTATGTACACTTTGTTTCTTGGAACAGGTGAGCTACTGGTGCCTTAAGTATCAGTCAAACTTATGTTTCAAAGAGAGTGAGATGTGATGTTTAGATGCATTTGTAAACCTTTTGAGCATTTATAGATCCTTTTGCTAATTAATATTAAATTTCTACAGATTGATCATATGATAAATCAAGACCATTTATTCAAGCGGAGTATTATATTGATCAAGGCCTGGTGTTACTATGAGAGCCGTATATTGGGTGCTCATCATGGCCTCATTTCTACATATGCTTTGGAAACTTTGGTTCTATATATATTTCATGTGTTTAATAATTCTTTTGCTGGACCGCTTGAGGTAATTTCACTTATTTTGTTTATTTTTTCTTGTTATTAGATTTTGATCTAATGGTACTTATCATTGTGAATTATAGGTCCTATATCGTTTTTTAGAGTTTTTCAGCAACTTTGATTGGGATAGCTTTTGTGTTAGCCTCTGGGGTCCTGTACCTATTAGTTCACTTCCAGATATGGCTGGTGAGTTCAACCATTTTACTTTTACTAATGGGACAGAGATATAAAGTGCCAGTTCTTATTTCTCACCTTTGGAATGTCATTCAGCGGAACCTCCTCGAAAGGATAGCAGTGAACTGTTGCTCAGCAAGGTCTTTCTTGATATGTGTAGTACGGTATATGCAGTTATGCCAGTTGATCAGCCTTTTGTTTCAAAGCATTTCAATATTATTGATCCCTTACGCATAAACAACAACCTTGGACGCAGTGTTAGTAAAGGTATTATGCACTTATATTAGCTCCACTCTTGCTTGATGTTGGTTTTCTTTACTTTATGGTATGATTGGGTGAACTGCCTAATAGGTGCTATTTTGAAAATGAAATCTGTAAAAAATTTATCTTTTTCTGTTGCAAGAAAAAAATATATTGTTGTTTGCTTCACAATATAAGCAAGATGGATCTGTTTTTTTCGTGCACCTCAGGTGAAAATGTGTTTTGGGGTTGAGGGGTGGGGGGAGGGAATAAGTTCCTGTGCAAACGGATCTGATTTGCTTTCTTAAACAAGGGAACCACATAGTAGCATAATACACACTTGCAGAGAGAGAGAATTTTGAAACAGTTGACCTTTTCTTGTCCTAATTGTCTGAACTCTTAATCAATTTAAGTGTTTTAGTTAAATTATATTTCCAGGAAATGCACAAATACTTTCAGAATATCAATATCCTTCTCTTTTTTCATACAGTTCGAGCATCCTCTGCACCCCCCCAGTCCAAAGTTTTATCATTTCACTTGAGCTTAAATGTGCATTCTTTAAGTTAATAGTTATTTCTCATGTTTCTTTCTGCATTATTTTTCATTGATCTTTGTACCAACAGGAATATCCTTAATCTTTTTACTCTTTTCTTCTTTAAGAAAGAAACTTTGGGCCTATGGCTTCTCTAACATAGAAATTTTAACAAAGATTTTTGCATTTTACATAGCTTCACCAAGGGTCCGATATGGATTTATTGTTCCAGCATAAGTTAGTTTTTGCCTATTATCTTCTTAATCATAACATCTTGCTTATACCAGTGGTGCTTAGAATGATATAAGGCAAATGGCTTTGTGCTTCCATATTTTATTCACTCATTTCATGTAGACCAACTACCGGATATGTATGGTATAAAAGATGTGTAATATGATCTACTTGTTCACTTCTTTTTTCAAAGACAAAAAATTTGTACCGTTTTATCTTATTAGTTGGGTCTGCAACTTCCAAGCAACGCATGCATGCATTGACCTGAATTGGTTGAAAATGCTCCGCTAAAAATTTTCTGGGAGTTGATATTTGAGATCTTCGCTGTGGGAAAATTCATAGTTTGATCTCTGTGTGTGTGTGTGTGTGTGTGTGTTGTTACTATAAATTTGATCATCTTTTTCCTGTTGAACCATGAAACTAGCATTTGAATGGCTTATAATAGATTTTATCACCCTAACATTCTTTTGAACTAAAGATTGAGCAATGAAGTGACCAACCATGTTTTAAGTGTCAGGTTTTTCAACAGTGAAGAAGCTGCAAGTAAATAGAATGACCTTACTATATACAAGAATGCTTGGTTTGGTTTGAGTAGAAAGATTATTGTTGAGGAAGTTTGGAGTGTTGCATATGATAAAATGATAGGGATTTAATGGGGATGCTATAGACGTGCTTTGATGATTGGAAGAGGTTCTGGACAAGGAGTGTTAGGCTTTCGGTTATTTGGAAAGGTCAAAAGGAAGGGGAACCTGGGAACACCTAGATGCTATTTGCTGGAAAGGTGAATCACATTTCATGCTTGATTAAGTCTGGTTAATCATTGTAATGGAACATACATCGTACCTTGGTATATAGGAACATAATCATATGTTGAATACCAATAAGAGTCCTAGTTGGTATATGCCCTGCAATTTATATCGTCAAGCAAATTTTAGGTAAATAATGCACTCTAATTTTAACGAAACATATCTCCTTGTGTTTTCTTCTTTCGGTGTATGGTCTTCATTTAGTGTTATTTAAATAATGTAAAATGCATTGATAATGAATTAATATATGTTCCTGTTTCCCCTTAAGACTTTCAGCTACCAACCTGAAATGTTTGTAGCAGTTATTTATGATGTAGCTATTGTTGCTAGTCGTGTTGATGTTGCTTGCCATTGAAGTGTTTGCCATATGGGAGGAAAGGATCATAAATCTTCGATATGTGATCAGTGGGGATTTTTTAGTAGGTGCTTAAACCTAATCCTGCCGTTGATGTGTACTTGTTAACATTAAAAATCATCTTGCTGGAATTTTTGTTCAAGGATGAGGAGAAAACCAAAACTGAAATTTGATTTTGCTTTTCTCAATCTGGAGTCAAAATTGAGATTGCTTTGTGGGTTAATAACCTAAAGGTGGAGATATTGGTAGGATTATAAGCAAGTTTAGATCAAGAATAACAAAGTTTCATTGACTTAGTCTGTATGCATAATATTAACCATGCTAAGGATTTGAATTTCATGAGCAATTAGTTTACATGTTTGAATGTGATTGTGTTGCATAATCAAGTTGATGCCTCTGTTTTCTGCTGTAAGATGCAGGCAATGCCAGGCAATTGTGCATACAATATAGTCAAAGATGTTCTAAGATCTAGACAAGTGTAGGTAATTGAAAATTATGATGTATGGTAACGACTAGTTATATTAGGAACCATACTTTCACAAGCACAAATGTTTTATGGTCTTCCACATATCCATTAAAATGTTGCTGATGCAGGGGTACATCTATATTGGTTGATCAGGATGAGGATGAATGACAGTGAATATGAAAGTAAAGGATGAAATTTAATTAGAAAAAAAAAAAATAACTTTTGGGTTAATGACAATAAGGTTCCATGCTGCCAGATAGACCATTATACGACAATTCTGATAATTATTGAAGTGTAAGAAGGGTCAGATGAGATTCGGCTGATCAAAATATAGTTGAGATTAGAGGACTAGCTTGTAAAGATGAGATTAAGTATGAACTAAGAGCTTCGTGAATTTCTTTGCAGTCTCTCTTGATCTCTAGAGGCCTTATACTAAGTAGAACCTTAGAAATTGTAGAATGCACTATATGCATAAAACCTCAGAAATTGGAAACTGGCTACTTTTCATGGAGCCTTAAGTATATCTTGAATAAAGGTGTCTATGCATTCCTTGTTGGGAATCATCTATCTGTTGTCAAGAAATAATTTGCAGAACCTGATATATGGTAAAAAAGTGTGATTTTTGTTACAACTTACAACTGTATGATTTCCTCTGGGTGCCCTCCTGTTTTAGCATAGATTTTCTCAGTGTAATGTATGCCGTCAAACAGCTTGTTGGGTGTGTTGGCTACTTGTACAGTCAGATTCAGCATTAAAAATCTTTGTGATACATGCTCCTTTTTTTCTAAAACTTTAGTGGTCTGATATGATGGGATTTTTTAGAACCTCCAATGCATTTGGCTTTTCGGCTCAAGATTTATTAAAAAAACAGTAGATAATGTTTCTTTGAGCTGCTAAGAAATGAAGGATAATTTTTAACAATTACTAGATATATGATTAGTTAAAAGAGTGCAAAATTAAAGTGAAAGATGCTTGATGGTTACCTAATCTTAGTCTTTAAAACACTATGGAGTGCTCTGCTTGCCTATCACCCAACACTTCTAATATAGCTTGGCCTGGTTTGATGCATATACACTTCAAAAGTGTCTCGCATGTGCAACATGATGTTCTACATCCCTCAAGCTCCAGCCTTTATCGACAGAGGCCTAGAGGAATCTTTTACCTTTCTATATGCTATGAAACAAAACATAAATCATCAATGATTCAAATTCTTCCGAACAGAACAATTTGAACTACTAAACAAAATATTTAACTTAATTTTGGAACATCATATATGAGTATTTCAACAACTAGGCCCCATCTATATGGTCTGTCATATAGTCTTGAACACTAGTAACATATAAAAAGGAGAACTCCAGCATTTCTAATGAGGCAGTTGATTTTTTTTTCTTTTTTAAAGCTTATTGGTAAGACTGGAGCTTTGTGTTCCTCATTCTGTCATGGGAACCATTCTGTTTGAACCAAGACAAATCTCAGTGGCTCACTTAAAGAAACATATATGTATTTTAACTCTAGACATATTTACAAGCATTATTCTGTGTGTGGAATGCATGCATGGGCTCTCTGTTTTGTAGCTCCTATATTGTAAGATCTCAACATCATGTGTTGTCATTTATATTTCAACACTTGAATTATTCTCTGTGCTTGAGGAAATCCAAGGACAAGAAATCTTGCTAAAATCATATATGAATTCAAAGGCTACTTTGTTATGTTATGTTTTTTTGAGGGGATGATATGATTCTATGTTGTAATTTGTTTTGTGGTGCTGAAGTTTATCAATAACCTACCAAACATTATGCCAAGTATCAACAATTGATGGCTAATCACCTTAAACAATTTTTATTTAATTATGTGCTTTTAACCCTGTAAATATTATAAGCACTTGCATGCTTATACAAAGATACACAACCATTTTACTGATATCCTTGCTTGAGGTTCAGAGAATCCCACCTGCTACTGCTGTTAAACACATCAGTGTGTAAACCCCTCTTCTCTGTGGGTATTGGTGTCATTTAAGGAAACAGGCTTTTTTTTTTTTTTTTTTTTTTTTTTTTTTGTGTATCATTCTATATCATTATACTTTTTCAGCACTCATCTTATTTAGTCATACTTTTGCAGGCAATTTTTTTAGGATACGCAGTGCCTTTGCGTTTGGGGCCAAAAAGCTGGCAAGGTTACTAGAGTGTCCAGAAGAGGACCTGACTGCTGAACTAAATCAGTTCTTCATGAACACATGGGAGCGGCATGGCAGTGGCCATCGTCCTGATGCTCCTAGACCAAATTTGTGCCACTTGCAACCTTTAAAAGGTGCACCAATTGAAGAATCAAACAGTTCCAGAAGCACTTCAAGCATCAAGAAGAAGAATGAAAATGTTCTGTTGCCTGCAACTCATGATTGTCAGACAGAGGGCGGGCTTCCTTTTTATGGCACCTCATCTCAGATTCAAAAGACCATCAATCAACACTCTCAGAACATACATAGGAGAAGTACAACATCTGCAGTTTCTCATACTCAGAGCCAGAAAAGTTATGGAAGCCAGTTCAATTCTAGGATTGCTGACCACAGTGAGAAGAATAATGGCTCGAGAGAATTTCTTCAAGCTGACAAGAGTATGAAAACTTTGAGGCCTGACCACTCTGTGAATGACCATGGGGAACCAGGCAGGTTTCAGTTTGTAAGGACACGCTCGAGTCCAGAGCTAATTGACACATCTCCTGAAGTTTTACTTCGAGGGAGCCGTAACAGAGCTCCTGAAACAGGGAATAACTTGATTGCCTCATCAAAGTTAGATCATGGTAGTAGAAGAAAGAACGTGGGTTCTGATGTTTCAAGGAGCCAGCATGCAAGATCTTTTGATTCATCCCAGCAAAGTCTTGACAATGCTGATTCAAATAATGTTTTAAATACTTATCATGATGATGATGGCTTCGCAACTGTCATGGAAGAACATGCATCTGTGTCTGAGGCATTGGACATGCACCAGGAAGAGCAAGATTTGGTTAATATGATGGCATCTTCAAGAATACATGATTTAATTGGGCAGGTTCAGATGCCAATTCATTTGGATTCTCCTCATCTACCGTTTCCATTACCTCCCTCTATTCTAGCTTCAATGGGCTATAGTCAGGGCAATTTGGCAGGCTCTGTTCCCACTAGCATTCCTGTGATTGAGTCCCCGTGGGCATCCAATATACCATTTCCTCAAGGCTTTGTTTCTTCACCTTTGTCACCTTATTTCCCAACTGCTGTTTTGAGTTCAAACTCGGAAGATGTGGTTGACCCTACCAATGAGAGATATGGCATGACAGAAATGAACCCACAGGAAAATGATAGTAGCTATTTGCATGAGCATGATCCTAGATCTGATCAAGGGTTTGACCCTGAAAATGGAGGTTTTCAGGTACGTTATTCTGAGGACAAGCAGCATGAAAATCCAGGAGGATTTAACTATGTTTCTTCATCACGAGCCAGTAATTCTGGTCCTTTTAGACGAGGACATCACAAGTTTGCTAAAGAAAATAGTGTTGCAAGTGAAGAGCACACTGGTGCCTTCCAGAATCAAACCAGTAGAGGCAATGATATTTACTCTAATGACAGGAATGAGAATATGAGGTACATTCCTGCCTCACAGGTTAGTCTTTCTAGGAGCAAGCCTGCCTCCGAAAGTTCATCTGATGGATCTGCAAAATCCTCCAAGTCAACTAGGGATAAACGGGGAAGAAGAACCACACCTTCTACAGTTTTGACATCATTACATGGAAAATCAAAGGGTGAGTGGCAGCTGGAGGGCTTGCCTGAGCATTCTTCAGCACAGGCAAATGATGAGGCTTCAACACATGCTAGAACCCAGCAGTTATCTGGATATGAGCCAGCACAAATAAGTGGATCAGAATCTGCGCTTCCTGTTGCACCGACGGTTGTCAATGGCTCAGGACAGAGGGTTATGGAGAACTCAAGGGTGTTGCCATTTGCATTTTATCCTACTGGTCCACCAGTTCCATTTTTGGCAATGCTCCCGGTATATAACATTCCATCTGTGGCAGGCAGTTCTGATAGATCAACAAACCAATTTGACAGGGATGAAGAACTGGATCATGGTCATATAATTCCATCTGATCAGAATCATGATTCAGCAGAAAGCCTCAATCACTCAGAGTCTCACATGAATTCAGGCGCTTTCAGAAGTGCTGATCCTGAGCCCTCTGGGGAGCATAAGTCTGATATTCTCAATGGTGACTTCCTTAGCCATTGGCAAAATCTGCAATATGGGCGATCTTGCCAGAATGCTCATCACCATGGGCCTTTTATGTACCAATCTCCTGTTATGGTGCCACCAGTATACTTACAGGGTCATTTTTCATGCGATGGTCCTGGTAGACCACACGCAGCCAATGGAAACCTCTTTACGCAGATCATGAGTTATGGTCCCCAATTGGTTCCTGTTACACCTCTTCAGCCAGGGCCTCATAGGATTTCTGGTGTTTTTCAGCATTTTGGAGATGAAGTCCTCCCTCGATACCGTGGTGGTACTGGAACCTATCTGCCAAATCCTGTAAGTACATTTCTCAAGATCTATGTTGCTTGTTAATTGATGAAGGCATAACTGTGCTGCAGTGTGGTGTCATTATCCAAAGTTGAGGATTGGATTCTCCTTCCAGCTAGAGGGGGAGAGAGACTTTGGATTCCTTTCATTTCAAAACCAGAATGTCGTATGCATGATGCATGTATTCTTTTATTTTTAACAAAAAGTAAAATTTATATGAATAAATAATAAATGCTAGGACTCAAAACTTTGACCTTGTGGCAAACAACGATGTGGAGAAAGGGAACTGCACCGAAAAATGAGACATGGAGAGGTGGGGTCAGAAAATGCATAGAAGGGGAAAGGCGGGGTGGGAAAATGCGGATGGTCCAATATGTTTCGAGCATGGATACATTAGGGGCATTGGTTTTATATTGTAGAATAGATGGAAGTTATGGAGTGAGCATAGCTGTGACTAAGTGGCCTGGCCGTGCTCTCTCTCTCTCTCTCTCTCTCTCTCTCACACACACACACAGTGTGTGTGTGTGTGTGTCAACTTTTATCTTCATGAAGAATGTTGGTGCGTTTAGCACTTCAAGGACTCCTTAGATGTGACTAAGTGGCCTGGCCATGTTCTCTCTCTCTCTATCTCTCTTCTCTCTCTGACTCTCTGTGTATGTGTGTTTTTGTGCTGTGTGTCTGTTTATCAATGTTTATCTTCTTGAAGAATGTTGGTGCATTTACCACCTCAAGTGACCAAATTCAATTCTGCATCTATTTTCTTTTTACGTATGTTAATGAGTACTCCTGTCAACTTGGGAAAGTGGCCATCGAGGTCCATATATAAGCGGGTCAATTCCTTTCCTAAGAACTCATTTGACGTTTAAAAATAAGATATTATTCTCTGTAGGACTCCATGCAAATGGAGCAATTTCCTCAACCCTGGCAGTAGAGCTGCCAGTTGTGCTCTTCAACACCACCCTTTTTCTGTAATAATAATTATTCTTTTCGATGTATTATAACCATGGATCACTGTTCTATTATTATTTTTTTTAAGAGAGTGGATCTGCATAGTTTGAATTTATTTGATAATGTATAATTATATCTATTGCTTCTTAGTTTTTGTATTTCTGAAGTATGTAGTGTGATTATCTGTTGCTTTTAAGCAACAAAAACAATGAGCAGTTTCTGGGTTGTTGAGATTTGCTTTGTGGACTATTGCTGTCTTTGTTGTATTTATCAGAATGATATATAGAAGAATTTTGCCTGCATTGGTTTTTGTATGTGCATCAATATGCGTCCAATGATGGTTCTTTAGGCAGATAGAAGAATCCAGGTATCGTTTATGGAAACATGAAGATGTATGTGTACTTTCCACTACCTGCTTGTGTCAGGTATTTAGCTTGTGGGGATGTTTTTTGCTCGTTATTGGCCTGCTGTTCTGCTAAAGACCGGGAGGGCGTCATCGATATCAGGAGGCTGATATCCATCTTGTCTGTTGCTGAGCTGTAGGTGGAAAGTGGGCATCATTTTATGAATTCCTTTTATGTGCTTTTTCACTCTCTGCCCATTTACCATTTGGGAGTTCAGTCATGACCTTGATATTTGGTTTGGCTTTCTGGAGTGGCAAAATTTGTTAAGCTACTCTTGTTTAGCCTCTGAAATCTTAGCACCAAACATACTGGAAGATATTTGCTTATTTGATCTGTTGCTATTTGGAGGCCCTCTAAAGAAAAGATAGGGTCAAATGGAAGTCCCAGTTTAACTTGTCAGCTTTCACATTGGTATCATGCTGTATGATTCTCATGAAAAGATCAGTGGCAGAGTTTCTACTCTGAGTGCTTATGTTTTCTTGTTGTGAATTAATATGTTGAAGAACCATTATGCAAACAAATGAGCCTAAAGTTGTGATTACTTGTTATGAATGTATGGGTGCATGCTCAGATATAGTAATGTTGTAATTGCTTATGGTTTCAGGGCGACTGTTTTACTTTATTATTAACATTATGCTTTCAAAATGCAACATTGATGTTCATGCTAACACTGTATCCGTTCCAAATTTGTTGGTTGATGTTTGAAGGAACAATACTCAAGTAATGGGTGTGCTTTGTCTGTTGCCTTACCTTTTGCAATTGCAGCATTTCTGCTGCTTAATTCAGTCACTAAGTTGCTAGTCTTCTAAGTTGTTGCCTATAGTTTGCTTCTCCAAACTTTTTGTCATCCATCCACAAGACCATGCACAAGACCATGAACATCTTATTTGTGTATTTCCAATTTCACAGGATTCTTGGATCATTTATTTAGAAAACAGAAATGTTGATGTTTTGTGTATTAGAACATGAATATTTGGCCTTTCACAATAATATCATCCTTGGTTGAGAGTTGGAACTGATTTTGCTTTTTCCCTTTTCTCCAGAAAATTTCATTCAGAGATAGACAATCAAGTACAAGAAACCACAGAGGGAATTACAGTTATGACAGGAATGACCATGCTGACAGAGAAGGAAGCTGGATCAATGCAAAATCACGAGCTTCTGGGCGCAGCCATGGTCGCACCCCAGCTGAGAAGCCTAGCTTGCGACCTGACCGATTATCTACAACTGATAATCAAGTTGACAGACCATGGGGTCCGCGCAGGCATGAGACTCCTGCCTCAGACCAAGGCCAGAACAGATCTTTTGGGTTTGCAAACTCCTCACGCAACTCACCAAATATGGCTTATGGCATGTATCCAGTGTCCACAGTGAGCCCAAATGGTGTCAGTCCAACTGGTCCTGCAGTTCCACCTGTTGTGATGCTGTATTCATATGATCAAGGTTTTGGGTATGGTTCGCATGCTGAATCCCTCGAGTTTGGCTCTTTTGGTCCAGTCCATTTATCTGGTACGAATGAAGTTGCACAATCCAGTGATGCAAATCCTGTTAGGGGGCCATATGATCGGAGGCATGGCATGTATAAGGGAAGTTCTTCACGCTCTTCTCCAGATCAGCCCTCTACACCCAGGCTGCAGAGGTAGTGTTAGCTCCCATCATTTACCATTCGTTTTCCTTTTTCATTTGATTTGTTTGTAATCTATATCGAAGCAATTGTAAAATACTGCAGCAAAATGCAAATAGAGATGTTGCTACCGACAACAGGTTCATCTAAAAGGTCAAACGTTGTTCTTTCCATGACGATTGATGAATGTGGAAACTTCACCAGTTCCTGTGGAATTGTATGTGATGCTTAAAACATGTTATGATTGCTTCCTAAGTAAAGGTGATAAATAATATTATCAAATGTAATTGATGATCAGAATGTTAGATTCTTCCAGATAATTGTTGATGGATATACATCATCCACTTAAATTTTATAATTTTGAGTGATCTAGGGTAGCTGGAAAGTTATCATTTCTTTTAAAACTAGAATTTGTTAGAAATGATCTTGGAGTTTTTGTTAGATTTCTTGCAAGCTCTCTCTTTAACTTGGTTCAGCTTCTGTTGCGTATTATTCATTGGGATCATTTGTGATGCTGCTAAGTATTATCTTAACAGGGCGCTTTAATTATTTTTCCAGATCAATGGTCCAGAGGAATTATCAGTTGAAAGACGAGGATTTCCCACCGCTGTCATTTCCAAATCCGGGAGTTGGTGGTGGGGGGAACAACTATAACAGCAGACCTTCTCAATATCAGTCATTCTTCTCCCCTCACTCTTGACTGAAGCTGGTTTCACTTTGCTGTTGTCCTGTACATTTTCTTGTGTACCTTAGCATCATTTCCCTCTAGAATAGAATTTGTATGTACACTAGAAAGTGATTCTCGACCCACCCGTTTATTCAAAGTATGGCAGAGAGATGATGACAGTGTAAAGGGGTGGAAAAATTTTGCCTCTTTCCAAGAATACATATTAACATCCAAAAAATGCTCTAGGACTAGATGTTTAACTTTTAGGGTTGACTTGTTACGAAGAAGTTCATTCTAGGATCCTATTTCCGGTAGATTTTATTCTTTAATCCAAGGTTTACTAGTGCATTATTTTTCGTAACATTGATATTATAAAGTTTGCAAAAATAAGGACATGAGAAATTACTTTTATTGTCCTGATGTGTTGAATTCTCTTTTGTTTTCCTAGGAATATATGGTCTTCTGATGTTTGAACTCTGTAAATTGTGGTTCTCTCTGTTTTTGATTAAAATTATTTTCAGTCTACTCATGTCTGCAGCAGCCACTGTTATTTTTGGCGTATCTAAATCCTGGCAAGGTTTTACAAGAACCAAATATTAAAAGACAAAAAGAGTGTAAGGGCAAGCCAAATCCTCATTTAAAGATCTTTTGTGGAAGGTGATTCCTGTTAATCGGAGTATATAACAGTGTGCTGAGGGCTGCCTGTGGCTTCAGCCTGTGCTATGATTGCTGATGGAGATTTCTTTCTATCTCAATCCTGAAAGATGACGATTATATTTGGGCACTGGACGTGTCATAGATTTTTTATTTTATTTTATTTTTTTATTTTTGTTGAGAATGATACACTAGGGATCACATTCCTAGCGTGAGAGCATGTGCTGGTAAAAAATAGACCCGTATTTGAAGATTAAATAAATAAATACATAAATAACTTTTTTGCTCTATATATTTAATCAGAAACGGTCGCCCGTGTGAGAGCATGATCCGGGAAAAAATTGCAATATATTCCACCCCATCAAGGAATACCAATGTAGATCCCGAAAGAGCACGTATAATTGAATGTCACAATTCTAATTAGAAACAAAATAATTTAATAAAAAGACAGAGGAAATACTATAAGTCACATGAATCCAACTACTTAGCCATCGAGCCATGTCTCAATTGTTTAGGGTTTATTCATCCATATTGACTTGTTCTATTTTCACAACAAGCTTTTGCCAATCCTTTTATGATAATGAATGTTACCTTGGAGCCTTCTCTTAATTTTTCTTCTGGGTGATTGAGACAAATTCTTAGAGATCACAAGTGAGCCAAAATTCAACCATAGAAGCTTTTCTGTAGGTCGTGCAGGTATCTATTTCATGATTTTCTTAGATGTTGACAGTATATGGAGCAAATGTGAGATAAATAATTTCTGACAACATAAAAGTACCGCCAAGTGGTTATAAATATGTGATTACATGATAACTCATTTCTTGTTTCCAATTCTTTATAATGCATCCTTGGTGGATACACTGGACAAAGAGAAGCATATGAATGAAGAATAACTTGATCACAATAGTCCTCCAAGAAGAAGTTAGAGCGCAACATCATTGGCGTCATATAGCTGGGTAAAACAATGGCTCTCGTATGCCACCTGAAGCCATTCATCATCATCATCCCATTGGTCACGACAAGTTTCCAAGTTCATGAGACAATTTTTTAAAGCTGAGAGGCAGATTTCTTTCCTCCACTCCTCCAAGTGTGGGAATCCACAATTATCTCCATACATATCACAATACTGCAAGAAAAGAGTTGAACATTACAACTAATAGTGATTGAGGATTAAATTGCAGTCAACACGTTTTCCTGAAGGGAAGAAATTTATATTTTTCTTTTCTTTTTTTTTTTTAATAAAGAAAACCTATTCAGAGAATGCCAAACAACCATAGAAGAAATCACTTGCTACATTTACTTGGAAAAGTTTTGCTAGGTTACTAACATAATTACAAGCCAGGTTTCCAGGAGAAGAAGTTTCAAAATTTAGGGAAAATGCAAACACTACCTTAAGTTGGTCAAGTTGTGGGGTCAAAATTTTTCTGTTTTTTTTCTTTTTTCTCCGTTCCCTGTCCCTTTTTCCCTCTCTCCTATCCAGGTGGTCCTTCACAACCTCCTGGCCCTGAGCAATTGCAGTCTAGTGGTAAAGCTATTTGTAGTCCCTTTCTTTATCACATATTACCATATAAATGATAAAAATTATAAGATGTACCTTCTTATTACATATCTTTTATCAAGCCTGCTCACATGTTAAGCCCATAGAATGATGCTACTAATGAAGAAGATTGGCATCTAAATCGTTAAAAAGGATTGAAGTGCAATCAAAAATAAAACAGTGAAAATATTCTGATAGCATCATTTCAATACCACCAAAATTCTTAGCAGTCACCAAGCATCATCAAGATTGAATCATCCTACTGTTAAGACCATATACAATTATAATTTGTATTCATAGGGGCACTGAAGGTGTAACAGGATGTTATTAGCAGTCATGACACATGATGGTAGGTGAGAAGAGATAGGTGGCATCTTGTAGGACATTTAGATGTCAAAGCCCTCAACTGCATTTGAATTTTAGATGTTGTAGCTGAATTAGTGATGTATGGAGCTATCATTAGTACAGATGTGCACCAGGTTGATGTACTATGAGAATAAAATACAGAGCATCTTATAGATCTTTTTGAGAGGTACCCATCTTGTCAATCTTGATCACCCATTTTATCTCAGCTCATTCCTATTTTGTTCATTAAAATTCATGCAAAATAGGTACCTCAAAGCTGGCGATCTCATGTTGTTTGCGCTTTGGTATGCCTTCAATCTCCTTTGTTCGATAGAATTCCTTAATGGCCTTCATCATATCATCTGACGAGGGCAATGTTTTTTTACCGGATAGTAGTTGCGCTATCCATTTTGCTTGCGATTCGAAGAAGGGAAACCCAAGGATCTGCAATATCGATTTAAGAAAAACTACAAATGATATTAAGTACACAAGATTTAGTAAATGCAAATTATCCCTTTCATAATATTGTTATATTTGAATTGAAACAAGGTCGATATGGTGTTTTACTTATATTTACTAGATTTTGATGAGTTGATGAAATTTCTTTTCACCCTCTCAAGTAAGAAAGCATGTTTAGAATTCAGAATATTGATATTTCCTCACCTTCTTCGGAATGCCCACAAAAGAGAGAGATGGAGCAAGTAATGGGGGAAATGTGTGCTCATACAAAGGCCCCACTCTATTACCATCTACCACCACTATTCCTTTAGTGTCAAGAAATGGAAATGAATAGGAATACCTTCCAAGGAAGACAACAAGATGATCATCATTGCCAAATGGATGTTAGATGTAGCATAAATTGACTAGCCAAAATTGCTATTCATATTTTCAGAAATTGCATAAGTTAAAATATGCCATGGGATTAAAGGAAACTGACCCTGTACAATAAATGATAGAGTCAGCAATCACGGAGGAGCCATCAACAAATAAAACCTGTCCATCTTCACAAAGAGAGTCTATCTGCAATGACATAGTTTTGGCCATCAACAAAGTCATTTTATAGGTAAAGATAACATAAGGTAAATGCCTAAGAAACATATCGCGGACATACATACAAACATACATACATACGTACATGCAAACATACATACATACATACATACATACATACATACATAATGTGTGCGCTCAATAATACACATCAGTGCAAGTACTAAACTGACATGATCACAAGCTTGTGCTAACTGTGTATCTGGTGAACCTGTGTTTTTTTACCTGTAAATGTAGGTGTAGGTTTGGATACTTGGAAATGACCTTTGATAAGCCCTCCGAGATTTCTAAAGATTTGGAACTAATATGCACTTCTTTTGCTGCAGATACAAGTTCCATAGATATGTCTTGGCCACTCAGTGAGCTCCCAACTACTACTACAACCTGTGTACAATTTGGAGCAGAAACAATAAAAAGAAATTATTTAGAATGAGGAAGTTTCTAATAACTGCTTGCGTTCATGGAATAATTCTCTCTCTGTGGCTTGTATAGCTATAAGAAATAATTACCATCTTGTAATGTCTGTCATGCATTCATTTTTCCTAATTTATTTTTTATGAGAACATTTTCCTAAATTTATGATACATAATTTATAAGCAATGTCTTCTATGGCTGTTAGGATTAAGAGATGGAATGTAGCTTGAGAAAGATCTATCGAACCTCATCGCGGTAAGGCTCAGGAACTCTGTATACATGGCTATGTATTTGCTTTCTTGTCCAAACATCCATTCCTGCATGAGAAAACGATGTCGTCAGTACCATATTGAGGAAACAAACTGGAAAAAAAAAAAAAAAAAAAAAAAAAAAAGACATTATCAGTTGTGGTCCTGACAATCTGGGATCCTGGGAGGGGTGGACCGAGAACAGACCTAATCTTCAGAATTTTTCTTTTTTCTTTTTTATTTTTTATCTCCTAGAAAGCAAACTGAATAAATATAATAAAATTTCCCCATCAATCTTGTTCTATATTAAGTTGAGAATGCTAATTATTACCCTAAGTCCAGAAGGCCTATGTTATCTGTACTAACAAGTCTGAGTCCATGAACGTGACAGAGTATTACATCATGTTCAAAATGTTCCTTTTGCCACCATAAAAAAAATAAAGAGTTCAACTTTCTGTCAGGGAATTAGCGCTTACCTTTAATGTTTGGCATCCATGGCTGAGAATAATGCCCATTTGCCACAACTACTGCATCAAAAATCTCTTCCACAACCTTTCCACCATTCGTCGCTTTGGATCCAACAACCCACTTCAAGTTGTTGCCAGACTCTGCAGAACCCACCATGGCTACATTGTCTACTCTAGTATCGAATCTTATCAGCTCCCTCAATCCAAACCAGTCACAGAAATCCCTGAGATACAAGTAAATTTCCCTGTGACCAGGAAATGCTCTCATATCCCTTCCCTTCCTTGCCAAAAATGGGAAATCAGTGAAACCCATGGACAACCTAGGGGACATTACCCTAAGGGAGGCATAGACACTGCTATGGACCTTCAACGGAGTGACCCTACCCAAGGCATCTTCTTCTTCCACCCTTGGGTCATATAGCCACTGTCCTCCAATATCATGGTTTTGCTCCAAGACCACCACAGAATGTCCTTCCCTCCTCAGCTCCCTTGCAGCAACTAACCCTGAAGGCCCTGCACCAATCACGCAGACATATTTTGACTGTTTGATCTCGGGAATCATGCTGGATCTTTGGAGGTAGCTTTCTCAATAGAGGAGGGGAGCAAGCTGTGAGTTTTATAGATAGATGGTAGATGGAGAAACTGGACAATAGGTGTACTCATTTACAGTGCCTTATTATGTCGAGTTCTCCAATGGACATGGTAGCTTATAGGGAGACACAGGACCGTATTCATTATGGCAGGGGATTTGAATGAATTGGTGGGTGGTCTGGGACAGAAATACATAGTGGCTCAAGGCCTCAAAGTGATGGAAAGTTACCAGGACAAGCTTTTGGCAAGACTAAGGTACTGCATGATTGCTATAAAAAAAGGTGATGTAAAGATCAGCCTGTGCAGCAAGCATTCAGTCAGTTTTTCTATTAGGTTGCACGGTTATGAATGGAGGGTCGATATTTCTCAAAAAATAAATGGAGGGCTAAGGTTGTAAGAAAATTAGATATGGTCAAAGAGATAGTTCTGTGCAAAATATTCATCATTGCAGTCGTATAAAGTTTTCTTGGAGTGGCATTCACATAACATCATAATAGCAAGTGCATGGCATTAGGTGATTTTATAGGTGTTTGAGATTGGCACCAACAAAGTTGTATGAGAGAATATGTCTGTAATACATTTTAGCGATACTTGATTTTAAAGAAATAGACTCCCTTGGTGACTTAGTCTGTGTTTGAACTGTAATTTTGGAATTTTTTGGACTGACATAGACATGTTTTAGGTGGAACAGTCAATGACATGAGATT
The DNA here is from genome assembly GCF_000442705.2 of Elaeis guineensis. Lineage (NCBI taxonomy): Eukaryota > Viridiplantae > Streptophyta > Magnoliopsida > Arecales > Arecaceae > Elaeis > Elaeis guineensis. The sequence goes on from NC_025994.2 coordinate 77,691,184, forward strand.
TGGTTCGACAATCATGATTTCCTGACATGTTTTGAACATGGTTGTTGTCGTGAAGGAAATCATTTGGAAACTGCTATGTATGTTCTTAGGTTTCTATCTGAAAACAGAATTTTTTTTTTTTAAATAGATAGATGAAAAAGGAGTACTTAGATCTGATCAACATTTAAAGGTTAATCTGATGATATTTTCACCTAAATAGCACTACACGTGCTGATACAATTGTAACGAATACTATAGCAGTGCATTACGATCCTCCTGAGAAAAAAAAAAAGAGTTAGGCCTGACTCAGATTTTGGTTATGTCTGGATCACTAAAGATATTCCTAACTCAAAGATTTTAGTTCTCCTAACTGTGTAGATTTTATATTTCAAAAGATATCTGAGTCAGGCCAGTCTGGATGTTAGTTCTCCTAACTGGACTTCAGAATCTGAAGTTATCTCCTACATATTATTATTTTTTTCTTTCTTTTTCCTTCCCTTCCTTCAAGCGCAGGATTAGTAATATTTTGTCTATTCTTCTGTTGGCTGAGTGGCACGCTATGGAGACATTAGATTAGATGTATTGTTTGATGATGAATCATGGCCTCCCAACTTTTTCTGTCCCAAGGTTTTAGATGCCTCTTCTTCAAGCCATGGGAACCTACACGCAAGGAACAAAAGGGACAGTTGTATAAACATAACACGGAGTGGTTATCATATTTTGGCCTTTCGGTGCTCCCCCACCCCATCCTTTCCACAGGAAGTTCCTTCTTTCTCAAAACTACAATCATCAAAGCCTTCCATTTGGCGTTATATATCCAGATAGAATCCTGACAATTTCGGGGTCCATTACATACTGTATACGTTTACTTCGTTCGCCATCAAGAGCAGCTAACAGGACTCCTATTTAAATAGGATGTAGTTTGGACTCAATACTCAATCATCTTTAGAAATATTGATTCAGTAGCTGTAAGTTGACGTGGTAGCTACAATATATCTTTGTTGATTACATGTGAGGATCATAGTTGGCTGAAACGTTTACCTCTAAAAAATTCGTTGGCTGAAACATGACAGTTGAACCAACGGCTTTAAGAACACAGCCAGAACCAAAAAAATAAAGGACAAACTTTGGACATTGGCTGATGTAGGACCGTGCCTAGACATGGCGTGGAAACAAAGGAGACATAGATTAAGGAAATGAACATGGCATGGAACACGAGCTATGTGAACTTGAATATCGTGAAGAAAGGATCTCTTAGTATTATTGTTTAGATCTATTAATATCTCTTTTCATCTTACAAGTGAGGCATGCCAGAAACCCAGTCTGGCTGAATGGAATAAGCCAATTGCTTGTAGATATTATTTTCTACTATTTGGTGAGGTTCCGAAGATTAAAGAACTTTTGGCATTATGTCAGGTATGCAAATTAATATCATGAAATTTGTTATGAAATTTATGGATAGATAAATGAGTAGTTATTTAACAAATTTGTAATAGTTAGTAGTTTGGACCCGATAATCAATCATATTTAGGAATTTTGATTCTGTAGCTATAAGTTGCTGTGGTAGTATAATATATATGTAGTTATTGATTAGTGTGTAATATAGAAGAGTCCATAAAATAGTTGGCTCAAACATGTCAATTAAATATTGAACCAACGGCTTTAAGAATGCAGCTTGAACTACTAAAATATATACAATATAACCTTTCATACTTCTAGGTATATATGAGCCCTAAAATGATAAAATTTGAAAAATTACAAAGCTAGTTGTGGCTTTTGGACTTGCAAATCAGTAGTTTAAGTTCCCATGCTTCATGACAATCCATATGTGGTTACCAGATCAGACCAGAGGAGTCCATTCATCAATGGTGGGACATGAACTGTTATATATATATATATATCATGAGCAACTAGGTTGTTGAAGGTAAGAAAAAAAAAAGGCTATTCCTTCCATCATGGTATAGTTTCTCCTGCTACAAGAGCAACTCCGTGAGAACAAAGTGTAAAATGCTGATGTATCGAGATAAGACACCAAGGACCCAGTTAATTAAATAAGGAACCAGCCGTAGAAGTTCCACCATCATCAATGATATAAGGTTACGGTGGGCAACCAGCCTTAGCTCAACTTGTTAGTGATAAGAGAAAGAAACAAAAGAAAAAGAAAAATTTTATATTTTTATTCCATCATATTCTGTTTATTAATATACAAATTGTATATAAAAAATAATATAAACTGCTATAAAATCATGTTAACAAAAAATATATATATATTATGGACTAATGTTGATTGGTATGTGATCTTTAGAAGCACCCTTACAAGATCACGCCAACAAAGAAAAAAATAATACATATTGATACGAAAAAATGCTAATAAAAAAATTATTATAAATTAATATAAATTATTATGTAATCTTTAAAATTATGCTAATAGTTAGCACACTTCATCGATCGTATGCGAGTGATCTACAATTTGAACCCAGTGAAAAAAATTGTTCCACCATACTTCAAATATAAATAAATAAATAGAAAAAAATCGGTTTACTTTATAGTAGCAGCGTTCATGCAAGTGGGTTGGCAGGGAATGGGAAGCCATGCATTTGTATCATAATTATGATTACCAAATGGCAATTGATTAGGGAGACGGCAAGCTTGCACGTCAAACCTGCAAAAATGGCACCTATGATTACTATAAAGCATGTAATAATACTAATAATGCATGAGAAGCGGGAACGTGCATGTGGTGTTGTGATGCGTAAACTTCACTACACGGTAGTATTCCTAGCTTGCAAGATAGTAAAAATTTATGATTTTCTCAAAATTTAAGATCGGAAAAGTTTTATATTATTTAAGCTTGTGTGTATTAGAAGAAAGAAGTTGAAGCAAAAGGAAGAGTATACTGAAACAGATACAAAGATGGCATTGAGTAGGAAACATTATTCTGAGTAATTAATAGTTGGTGATGGATAAAATAGCGTCCCATCAACATACCCAAATAGATCATAGCCCAACAATCATGAATAAATTTGAGCTTTCCATGATGAAAAATTTGAAGAGCTCTGTTTGAATGATAGATGTGCTACGGCATTAATAGTTACAAGAGCTATTTGTGGGGTAATCGATGTTGCAATGGTGGTGCATGCATGGATTTCTTTTATCATGATAAGTAGGAGGAAGAAGAAAGGTACTCGTGAGAGCTGTCTTTGATGCAATATGGAGACAAGTATTTGAATAGAAAACTATTACATATACCGATTTATTAGATTTGTACAAAATTTATATAATATAATATTTTGCTATATAAGATAAGTTCATAGCAGGTAACGTTAGAATCAATGAGTGATAATAGCACTACAATATAAGACAAATTCATAGCAATAAGTGTTAGAATCAAATTGCGATAATAACATTATAATACAAGACAAGTCACAGCAAATGATACAAAAATCAAAGAATGATAATTTTATATATTTGAATAGACTCGATCCAGTCTGGTATTATCTCTTAGCATCAATTATAACTTTATTAACTTGATATGGAGAAGATTTCTTTCCTCTAATAGTATGCACTATAAAGACGAATTAACTTGTTAGTTGCAAGCCAACTTTATTTCTATATAAAAAAATATTTGATTTTGTTGTATTTTTTTTTAGTAGAAAATAAAAGGTCGGGAGGGGGGGTGATCCGGCGTGGCTACCTCCTTTGGGCGTGACCATAAGACCCCCAATCCATTGAAGAATGTTCGATTCAGAGACCAAATTTAGGAAAGGATCCTTCTCCCCAATATATGGGTGAACCCAACTGATAAATACATCACTCTAATACCATCGAGGTCTGATAGATCAAAAATTACTTCTAATATCCGTACCCAAGCAGTCAGTATCAGCTTTCTCCCAATCATTCACGTTCAGTCATTTAATCGAAATCCGACAACCATCGAGATTTGAATTCGGATCATCTGCATAAAAATCAAAGCCTGTTTCGCCAGGCCACTCGCTGAATGGTTTGATTTTGCTATGCTTGAAGAACATCCATCAAACTGACAAACTTTGCCAGCCCCATATGGTCCCAGAAGCCAGCATGCCACATCTTGGGACCTGGTTGCCTCCATGTTCTTGCAGATCAGATGATCCTATGAGGCCATCAGGTGGGCACTGGCCAATAGCTCTCATGATTTGCACGCACCTCGATTTGCATGCGAGCATGGAGGGATGCGTGCAGGGGGCTGTCGGGATCAGCACAGGGGTTGAATCTTTTGCATCAAAGAAAGATTCATCTTCCTTTACACGAGTGCACCGTTGGATCGTACCATCGTGATTTTGACATCTATACAGATGGATGGTAGAGTCGGGCTGCTTTTAGATTTGTGTGATGCACGATTCAACAATAGATTCACGCAAAGAAAGGTAAATCATTCTTTTGAACGAAAGATAGAACCTCTTATAGGTTCAGGTTATTCCTTTGTTTATATTCATGTGGATGAAAGACAGATTCAAACTGCTCTGAGTTTTGTGTCAGATGCAGTCCACTGGTTCGTATATGAAAGAAAGTGAATCATTCTTCCACGTGAAAGATACAACCGGATACCCCCCACTGCAAGCCACCCAAATTCAATCATCATATTGTACCTCTACATGTGATGCATGCTATGCTTATTGGTACCGTTTCCTTCACATGGTTAGGGTGAGTTGGCATAATTATTGGCATTTACCTTTTTTTAAGGGTGCAACGAGTGACATAAAAATAAGTGTAATTTAGGTCCATTGTGGCAAAATTTTATCCTAAATGAGTTGGGAAAAACCTATCTGCTTCTTTTATGCCAGAAATACTTATGCTTTTGCTTCTACACACTTATATGCATGTTTCAAATGCATCAATGTATAAATTAGAATTAAATAAACTATAGCTATTGAAATCAAAGGTAGAAAATAAAATTTTCATCAACAGTGTTACTATACAGCTTCTATTAAATGCACGTTAACAAATGCCACCACAGAAGCCTAAGTTGGGCAAAATTTCTGCTCGTCACCAAAATATAATATGTTGTCAAAAGAAATTCTTGTTTTAGTAATGATGTATGGTTTTTTTTTTTTTTTGGATGAAACATAAAGGAAGTAAGATCACTCAATTTAGTTAATTTAAAGTAAGCATATGTACAAAAGGAAAGAAGATATGAATAGGTACAAGGAAAGAGAAAAGAAAGTTAAGCTAAAGCTAAAGAAGAGACACAAGTCCAAATTTGATGATGATGTCCTCCAATCATTTTCTACGGTCCAAATATTTATAAAGATGAAAACAGTGGGGGTTTTTTATATAATCAAAAAAATGAATGCTTGTGAATGAAGAAAAATTCTTTGGTACTGCTTGAGCCAAATATACCAAAATAGACACCATGCTCTGTTTAAGGTTGATTGAATATGTCTTTTCTTCTAAAACATCTATAAAGAGTGAAGATTAGGTGGCCATTCTTTAATATTTAGGCAAGATTTCAAAGTAGTTCAGATACTTCTAGTACATAAGCATCTAATGAAAAGATGAGAAATAGATTCTATACTTTAAAGTCTTAGCGTATACTAATGGTCGTAGAATGTTTTTTTGGCTAAAAGAGAACTACATGGCTACACCTTCTATTAGTCACCAAAACTAGTGTTGGTTATTTTTTGCAACTATATATATATATATATATATATATATATATATATATATATATATATATATATAAAACAATGTAGCTCAATTCTATACATAGTCGTAGTTGATAATTCAAAGTCACGTGTTAGTCCCAAATGTGTCCAAAATATATTTCCGTGAACAATCCATGATCACTCTTGTATCCAAAGTAGAAGTTTAGAATTATCCAAAAAGTAACCAAAAATTTTCCAAGTCCAAATTCATATCAAACAAATTAAAAATGTTCTACTTTGACAGAAGCACTTCTTTAGAATCCTTCAAGCATCCTCGACAAGCAGTAATAGAGAAATGAGATCATTAACTTCTAAGAAAACTTCACATATGGTATGTGTGACTCAATTGACATGCCATTATAAAAAAGCAAGTACTTACTCTGACAATGAGATAAGAATTTGATGACCCTCCTTGGAGTTGTACTAGCGACAAAAAAGGGAAGCCATGATTCCTTGGTTCATCTCATTTACCTTGGCCGATCAACGTCCCTTGTGATTTCGGTGTATTATAACCATTGCTGACTGTGCTCTTATTATTTTGCTTAAGAGAGTCTTATCTGCATACTTTGAATTTATTTTGATAATGTAAAATTGTCAATCGTTTCTTAGTTTCTTGTATTTCTGAAGTATGTTGTGATTTTCTATTGCATTTGCGTAACAAAAACAATGAGAAGCTTCAGATTTGTTGAGATTTGCATATAGTATAACTACTAATGGAGATTCTTTCTACCTCAATCTTGGATGATGGTGATTAAATTTTGCAGAACTGGACATGTCATAGAATTTTATTTTATTTTTTATTTTATTGTTGTTGTTTGTTGCCGTCGGAGAGTCGATCTGGCTTAACCTGATGAGCTAGAGTCAAGATGGAGAGAGAGATGGTCGCAGGATGGCTGGTTGAAATCTCTGATTTGGATGCCGGCTTTGGGTCCACAGTCAATCCCTTGTGCCGAATCCTGCAACACCACAAAATACAAGAAAGTCCTCATATTAGGGGTTCTCAGGTAGTGGACTCTCTGATGCTTAAATCAATTTTTTACGGAACCAAACAGAAGAGGTCTGAGCTCTCAAAGAGAATTTAGCAGCTAAGTTGAGTATGAAGTGGAGTGGACTAACATGGAGAGATAAAAAGTGAAAGTTTAGTGAATGCCATGTGAGAGGTGATGTTCTCCGATGGGTTAGAGTTACTCAGAGCTTTGTGGAGGAGACAAATTCAGTTCATATATATGGAGTCCGTCTTTGGAAGATGGCATGCAAAGTAAGTCTTCACTTACTTGGAGGGTCTTGGAGAGTTTAGATTTTATAGGTGAAGGTGGGTACCTATCTATTGGGGGAATGTGTGCCATTTTTTTCCCCATAGTCATAAAGACATAATCTAATTGTTAGAGGATAATGGCTTCACATGTTCTAAAGTTTGTTGAGATTATAGATCCTACTGAATGGAGGAAGAAGTGGAGTAGTGGAGCGGCTTGCTGTTTGTCATCTAGTGGATAGAAGACTCTAGAACTCTTTTAGCAATTTCATGAATAATTAGGTGGTCATGGCTCCACTATTCCTCTATTGCTTTTCATCGAGGACATGCATCGGACTACCCTTGGGCATATTAGTTGCCCCCTACTTCCAAGACCGAGGCATCTTTTAGCTCGGCTAAAGGAAGTAGAAGATATTCTTGCATTCATCGTGGCATTGGCACCGAAGCTTCGGGTGGAGCCATGTTGGGATGTGTCTCGAGCAGCATGCTAAATAGAATGAGTCTTGACATCATACGCCACCATGGCCGTCCTTCGAGAGGCACAATCTAAGAGGGTGATTGGACACGTACATTTATGGAGGATATGCTACCGCCTTCTTTTCTCGAGAGGGCATCATGGTGTGTAGATTTTTTGGCATGGTGATTGAGCATTTCAGAGGCGTTGATTCGAACGATGTTTCCATGTCCAATGGGATGTTGACATGTGGACATCAATCAAACCGTCCATCTAAATTGCTATCGTCATCTGACCATGCTATGAAGGACATAGGAGAGATGGGCACCGCCTGTTCGGTTCTCTATTTATAGAGTTGGAGAGAGAGAGAGAGAAGCACTGTGGTCATCATCTTCCTTCCATTTAGGGTTGCCAGTGGGTTGGTCTTTTCTTTCCCCCCTTTTCTCTTGCTTTACATTTGTTTCCATGGCTTCGCCTCTAGGAAAACTAATAGAACAAAGATTCGTCGATTCGAAATCACCTGCTTAGGTTTTCGAGGATTCCACCATGGAGGTGCTTGGGGCTCCTTAAACTTCAAACATGGTTAAGTCCATTTTGAAAGATGATGATCTCGAGCGAATCCAAAAAGAGTATGGGTCCTGCAAAATATAGCCCTTAAAGTGCCCAACCTCTAGTAAGGTTATTTCTTCTTAGGAAATAGGGTAGCCTTGTACGAGAAGGTTTTGAGAGCTGACCTTATGCATTCAATTTCCAAGATTTTTGTTGAACTATTGAGATGGTGTCAGCTTTGTCCTGCCCAACTCATCCTCAATATCTGACGAATGATAGTTGGATTCTTTTACTTTCTCCTGTGTTGGGAGGTACGTCTTCGAGTGAAGATGTTCTGACCGTTCTTTCAAGTGAAGATGCATCTTTAGAGTAGAGACTAGTGGTACACTTCTCCTCGAAAGGGTGTTACCAAATTTTTCTCTAGTCCCTCTTCCATTCATAAGTGGAAGAGTCAATTTTTCTTTGTATCCTTCTCGACTTCGTGGGGATTCCCAATTGAGTGGGAGTTGTCGATGAAGTTTGCATTATTGGAGCTTCCAAAGCTGATAGAAACAAAGGAGGTGATGGTGAGGGAGTTGAAGTAGCTTAGGGTGCTGCCATATTCCCAATTTCTTTGTGAGAACCTCCTCAAAAGATTATATTCCAATGGTTCAGCCACTAAAAGTGAGTGTCGGCTCTTGTGTATTTGACCCTTTGACCATGGAATCAAATATGTTGACCCTTGAGTTGGTGCAGGTTTAACATTCTCTTGGAAAGAGTTGTCTGATTCTCTCAAGAAGAAGGAGAAGAAGAGGAAGAGGATTATCCTACTCCCTTCCCCCAAAGCTATCATGATCGAGGTTACCCTTGCTGAGGCTAGGGCTGTCGAGGTTGAGGTGGTAGAGGTTGCAGATCAGTTAAGGGAGAAGCGATCAAAGAGGAAGCATGCCGCCTCCTTGCTTAAAGTTATTGTGATCAATGCGGTCCCCACTGGGGATGGCCTTCCCAATGTGATAAGAGGGAGGCATTCTAGCTCTTCCAAACATTCCATAGCTTTCGATCAGCAGTTTCACATTGATGGCCGAGGTCTATGCAAGACTATTTGGGAACTGGTGCCTTTGACCGAAATGCAGGCGTGATCCTTCAGGGAGTGCATGCCTCTGAGATGCTACTGAGGTAAAGCTTCATCTTGGATTCTATTTTCAACATGCCTTGCTTCTGACTCGATGTTGGTTTTTAGGAAGGCTTCATGACATGGGGTCTGTTTCAGCAGATCTAACGTCTAGACGAAGAAGCTCACGAGCTTCGCTGCTATCTTTAGGTGGTTGAGGAGCGAGATAAAGCTGACAAAGGGCTGACACAATCGGAGGAGCGGCTTGCTATAAAGAAGTCTCGAGCTAATACCATAGATGTAGCGATAGGTATTAGGGATTGACTCACGTATGTGGGGATCTAGAGAACACAAAGAAACCCCTTTGAGAAGGATTCCTTGGAGAGAAAATAACTTGGGTATCATCTAGTGCAGCCTTCAGAAATTTCAACAAATTGTAGATCTTGTTGACAGAATTTCTTCTTCTTCTAAATTCTTTCTCTACCAGATCTGAAACTCTCCTTTTTAGATCTAAAAATATCCTTGATGAAGTCCCCAACCAGCAGAGAAAAAGGGGGTGTCCAATCTAGGGGTGGCGGCTACAAAGGGGAGGCGCCAATAGATCCTAGGCGCTAGGGTTTTAGGGGGTTTGTATGTGGTGCCCTTCTCCTCCTAACCCTAGGTGGCGGCTAGGGTTTCACAAGGTGAGAATGGAGGGGTGACAACCAGAGAGAGATAAGGAGAGATAGAGTTTTAGGGGAGAAAGGATCTTGTATTACCAGGATTCAATAAAATCCTAATACAAACTATGTATTTATACACCAAATCAATGTGACTTGATCCTTGACCCAAAAACTCCCATGGCTAACCCAATGAGATTGAGATTACCCCAAGTCTATGTACACCCATGATTTGACTCAATCTCATACCCTTGGACTCAAATCTAGATTAATATAAGTTAGCCCCTTAAGGCCCAAAGATCCTGGACCTCAAGACTGCAAAGGTTGACAGCCTTTCATCCTAGGATCCAAATCGGCCCTAGATCCTTTGAGCCAACTTCATAGCTCAACTTCTAACCTATGAAGGCTTGCGAGCACCACACTAACTCTTACAATCTCCATCTTGGTGCCCCTAAGCCTTGAAAAATCTGACAATATCCTCCTGTACGATCTCACTATCGCTGCATACCTTGACAACCCCTTGTGTGAACATCCTTGCTACTGCCAACTTTCTTCAGCTTCTGAGCTTTCTTGAAGATCTTTGGGATGACCGTCTCCATAGCTGAAGATCTTTAATTACTCCTTGGCACCATCTTGAAACTTATTGTAGGCTTCCTTCTGCTTAGCAACTGTGCCACTTGTTGCCTTGGGCTTTTTTGAAAAGACCGCAGCATTTCTATGCTGGCTCTTGCTACAACTGATGCTCCACCTGACATGGTCTCCTCAGAGCCATATCTCTCCATCTACACACTTTGCTCCACCTGACTTTGTGCAACTCTAGTGCTGGTGCTGGGATATTGCTTCTCTCCTTGCACCTCTCTGTATTGAACTTGTGCCAAAACTCCCTCCACCTGTGAAGCCATCTCTACTTGGTGCTCCATCTGAATCTAAAGTCTATTTGATGCTGCAGAAGTCAGATTTGTACCCAAGACTAGCCACCCAATGCTATCCTGTTGGGCCTGCTGCTACACCTCGATCATCGTTGTTGCCTCTTCAAATCTTTCATACTCTGCAGATCTCTTCGAAGCCATTTTGGACCCTCCGCACTTTACAGGCTCCTTCGAAACCATCAAGAGCTCATCTGACTCTTCAGACATAGCAACTGAACCTAAAAAATCTGAGTCTTTCTTTTCTCCTCTCTTGCACTTCTTCCAAAGTGGATAATTCCACTTAAAATGTCCTGCTTTATTATACTTGAAGTACCTTGCCTCCTTACTATCTTTTCGAGACTGTCTCTGCCCCACCTACTCATTCTTTTGCTTCCATCTCCTGGGTCTATCTGAAAAAGTAAAATCCTCCTGAAAAATCTCGTTCTTCATCATCCATTCTTGCTGCTCATTGGATCTGAGCACTGACACGATCTCCTCATACATTAATGTCTCCTACCGTACAGCATCGTAACCAACAGATTGAAGCTCTCGGGTAGCAAACATGACAGCAATAGAATTTTATCCTCCTCTTCAATCTCTACCCCAATATTAAGCAAATCTATGCTTATCTGATTGAATCACTGAATATGCTTTGCAACATCCTTGCTCTTCTGCATTTGAAGGCTATAAAGTTGCTTCTTCAGTATTAACTTATTGCACATGTTCTTTCCTATATACAACATATGCAATCTCGATCACAGACCCTTGGATGATCTCTCTTCCGACATGCCATACAATGCCTCATTCACCAAACAAATTTTAATCATGGCACATGCTCTTTTTTCTAAGGACACTCACTGCTTGTCAGTCATCCCCTCCGACCTATCCTCCAAGATCAAATTCAATCCCATCTGAACCAGTAGATCCTCCACTCTAACTTTTTACATAGTGAAACTCTCATTTTAATCAAACTTCTCCAATCTAATCTTCAACTCACTGCTTTTCATGATCAATCCAAATCACAAACAACACAAAAGATATTTCTGAAAAATATCTAACTAGGGAGGGTGAACAACGGCCCTCAGATGTCTTCGTTCTTCACAAAATCTGGAGAAAATTTGATTTAAAAATTACTATCGAAAACTGATCCTCTACCAGAAAAATCTAATCACAAACAAACCCAAGGATGATTTGAGAAAATACTTTAGAATAGGGTGCAGCAGATTTTTTCTATCTTGATGGATTTTCTTCTTCTTCCTTCTCCTACTTTCCCACGACGAACCTTGCTCTGATACCAATTGTTAAGGATTGACTCACGTATGTGGGGATCTGGACAACACAAAGAAATCCCTTTGAGAAGGATTTCTTGGAGAGAAAATATCTTGGGTATCACCTTGTGCAGCCTTCAGGAATTTCAGCAACTAGTAGATCTTGTTGATATGATTTCTTCCTCTCCCAAAATCTTTTTGAAGCGAAAATTTAGTGCAGGGGCAAAAAGGTAATTTTAAAACTTTTTCAAAATTACTATTTTACAGTGGAATTATTAATTAATCTCATTAATTAATACTAATTAACCCTACACTAGGATCTAGATATGATACAACAGCATGCATTTAAATTTAAAATTCAAATTTGAATCAGTAAACGTTTTACAGTACTGTGTTCAGAACACATCACCTTTTGCGGGTAGTCGATCACCATAATCTGATCACCATCAGAGGGCTCTGATCATCACGTCACAGCCACCCAACTGTCTGGCCTCTGCGGATCGTCCACACGAAGCTCCCGTCTGATCAGCTCCTCACGAATGCTAGTTCGTGATTTCACCCTTTTGATGGCAGATATTGATCAAACTCCTTCGATCGATGTGTGCTGACTTCTCGAACGCTCCGGATCATCTGCACAGTTACTTGAGAGGCTGATGGATCTCTCTCTAAAATTTGGTGGACTCACGACACTCGTGGCACACCAATCTCACTTCCCGAACCCTAGGTAGAAACCCTAGGGTACACACCAAAAACCCTGCGCCCAATTTTCTCTCTTTTCTTTCTTTTTCTCTCGGAAGGTTTTGGACCTTCACCTTGCGCAGAAGCCTTCCTCACGCCCCAAAGTTTCTCTCCTAATTTTTCTACGCACGTCCCACCTTTCTCCTCTTTTTAAAACAACGTCGAACGTGTCTTATCCGCGTGAGAGGATAAAGACAAGAGGTTACACATTTGAATTCAAATCAAATTTGAATTCAAATGAAAACCAACTTATCCCTATCCTTTTGGGCATGAGAAGAGAAGGGTCGTGGCTCTTTGTGCATGGAAAAGTTTCATGAGAAACCTTTTCTCGTGTAAGTAATGTGGCGCACAAAATGGATAAGGATGAAAGGGCAAGTGATAAGTTATCCATTAAAATTCAAACATGCTTTGAATTTGAATGGCTAACTAATTAATTTATCCATCCATATGGCGCACAAATGAGGACGTGGGGAAGGGTTTTACGTGAGAAAAATTTCACGAGAAGTTTCTTCTCGTGAATTCAAATGAGTGCAAGGAAGTTGGGTGACGCAGGGAATTTAAAACAAGGTGGTTTGATTCAAATTGAGCCAACCTAGTTTAAAATAGGTTGAGCACAATTAGACCAAATTAAACCCAACATAATTAGGCTTAATTAGGCTTAATAAAATCCTAATCAAATCAAGAATTAACTAAACCTAACCCCTGATCAAATCAGGGACTAAACCACCTTAGTGATTAGGTCAACATTTAACCTAATCGGGTCAATCCAAACTGAATCCAATTCAATTGGACTTGATCCAAAAATAATTACTCAATCAAATTGAGTTAATTAGTGATTAAATCACTAATTAAACCTCTCATAAATGTTGAGTCCAAATCCGATGGGCAATCAGGCATCAGAGACCATCGATATGAAACCCTGATCAAAGAGTTCAAATTTCAAATTCAAAATTCGAAATTCAAAATTTTGACCCCGGTACCCAAAATGTGTGAAACTCATGATTAGAGAATCTTAATTCTCAATCATAGAGTTCCAGATAGATAAGACTCATAATCAGCCATCAGATCAGAAAGGAACCTCTAATGTGTGTGACCCCGCAGGTTCGAACCTAAGCCGGTAGCACAGGAACCAATTTCTGTACTAATCGAAGTGACCATCTAGCAATGGTACTCGACGACCGGATAGGTCGAATAATCACAATCGCAGCATTCAGAACCTACGTGAATATGGTTACCGTATAATTCATCCCTTTTGACCCCTGTGTTTAGGATGACTCAGGGTTAAACTATCAACCCTGATGATATCATCCGAATCGTGCTCAACTCAATTAGTCCTGTGACTCCTCACTAGGACTACCCTGGCCAAGGTTTTGCTAAATTGAAACACGACTGTACACAGCTCCTAAACTGGAGTGGTCAATCCCATCTTGACACACGCACTGACAAGTCAAGTACTTGACTACACCCAGCAACCTTCCGTCACTGAATTAGAAATTCAGGTAGTCCAGTGCCTAAGTGCAGTGAGTTGCTTGCAAGTCACCGTGGCGGTCTCAGGTCGGAGGGACATTTATACCCATATCCCATCGGAGCAAATCTTGACAGCAGAAATAGCTCCGGAGTTGGTCACGTTCAGTGCAGATGTACCATTACATCTCACCTGTATGCCATACCAGTGTCTCCACACTCTTTGGTTATGAGGACAACCAACCCATATGGCACACAACGACCTATGCTCGATAAATATTATCGTCCTTGGTAACAACGTATCATTTGGTCGCGAACATGTTTAAGGACTAAACGACAAATCCTCCTTTGTCGAGTCTAAATAGTCCTAAGGACTTCACCACAACACAGGAGTTCATTAGAAGATGAAACATTTGTGATGAAAAAATACCAAAATAACTTTTATTTATTTATAATTCATGTACTAATACAAAAGGAGCACAACCGTCAACAGGCTGACGATTGGCTTTGGGACACTATTCCCAACAATCTCCCACTTGGCCTAAAGCCTATCGGTGCAGTATCTAATACCCATCTTCGACTTGTAGTCGTTGAACTCCTTCACCGTAATGGCTTTAGTGAATGGGTCGGCCAGGTTCTCCTTTTCGTCGATCTTCTGAAGGTCGACGTTACCTCGATCCACGATCTCCCGGATGAGATGGTAGCGGCGCAGAATATGCTTCGTCCGCTGGTGTGCCTTTGGTTCCTTCGCCTGAGCAATGGCTCCAGAGCTGTCGCAGTAGAGCAGAACTGGACCAACAAGGGAGGGTGCTACTCCGAGCTCGGTGATGAATTTCTTCAGCCACACCGCTTCTTTGGCAGCATCTGATGCAGCAATATACTCCGCCTCGCATACTGAATCAGCCACAGTGTGCTGCTTGGAACTCTTCCAGCAGATAGCCCCACCATTAAGGGTAAAAATAAATCCTGACACACTCTTGCTATCATCTTGATCAGACTGGAAACTAGAGTCTGTAAACCCTATAAGTCTCAAGTCCGATTCACCATATATAAGCCACTGGTCCTTAGTATTTCTCAAATACTTCAGGATGGTTTTAACAACCTTCCAGTGATTCTCTCCTGGATCAGATTGGTATCTACTCACTACCCCTAGTGAGTATGCCACATCTGGTCATGTACATGTCATGGCGTACATGATAGATCCCACTACCGAAGCATATGGAATCCTACCCATACGCTCTCTCTCTTGAGGTGTTGTCGGACAATCCCTCTTCGAGAGAGAAATTCCATGGCCTATCGGTAGATAGCCTTTCTTGGAATTTTCCATGCTGAACCTTTTCAGCATAGTATCAATGTACGTGGACTGGGATAAGCCAAGCAACTTTTTGGATCTATCCCTATAGATCCTCATCCCTAGGATGTAGGAAGCTTCTCCCAGATCCTTCATGGAGAACTGTGACGATAGCCAAATCTTTATTCCCTGTAATGCAGGGACATCATTCCCGATTAAGAGAATGTCATCCACATACAATACAAGAAATACTACTGCTGGACCATTAGCCCACTTATAAATGCAGGGTTCTTCTCCGTTCTTAACGAAGCCATACGTTTTGATCGTCCTATCAAAACGTATGTTCCAACTCCGAGATGCCTGCTTAAGTCCATAAATGGACCTCTGTAGCTTGCACACCTTAGACTCATCTGTGGATGTGAACCCTTCAGGTTGTATCATATACACCTCTTCATCCAGCTCTCCGTTTAGGAAAGCTGTCTTCACATCCATCTGCCAGATTTCATAGTCCAGATGGGCAGCTATCGCAAGCATAATCCGAATGGATTTGAGCATTGCCACAGGAGAAAACGTCTCGTCATAGTCTATACCATAACGTTGACGATATCCCTTGGCAACCAGACGGACTTTATAGGTCTCCACCTTTCCGTTTGCGCCCCTCTTCCTTTTGAAGACCCACTTACACCCTATGGGTTTTACTCCTTCGGGTGGGTCAACCAATGTCCACACATCGTTGACCTTCATGGACTCCATTTCGGATTTCATGTTCTCTAGCCATTTCTCAGAGTCAGGTCTCTGCATTGCATCCATGTAGGTGATCGGATCCTCATCGTTTTCATCAAGTTCGATAGGATCACCATCCCGGACCAAGAAACCATAATATCTGTCCGGTTGATGTGGTACTCTACCAGACCGCCTTAAGGATGCATAATCAATGGGCTCCGGATCTGATCTAATCAAATCCGGTTCAGGTTCAGTAACATGTGTCGATTTTTCCACCTGTCGAACTTCGTCAAGTTCGACTTTAGAGGCAACAGTTCCTTCACTAAGGAACTCTTTTTCTAAAAAGATTGCCTTAAGGCTGACAAACATCTTTTACTCATCAGCAAGGTAGAAATAATACCCTTTGGTCTCTTTTGGGTACCCTATAAAATTATACTTGTCAGACCTAGGTCCAAGCTTGTCTGTAATTAAACGTTTAACATAAGCCGGACACCCCCAAACCCTAAGGTGCGAGAGTATTGGCTTACGTCCTATCCATATCTCATATGGCATTTTGGCTACAGACTTACTCGGAACTCTATTTAGAAGGTAACAAGCCGATTCGAGCGCATATCCCCGGAGGGAGATCGGCAGACCAGCAAACCCCATCATGGATCGAACCATGTCTAACAGGGTCCGATTCCTCCTTTCAGACACACCATTATGCTGTGGTGTTCCAGGAGGAGTCCACTGAGAGAGAATCCCATTCTCCCCTAGATACGTCAGAAACTCATTGCAAAGGTATTCACCTCCTCGATCAGATCGAAGAGTTTTAATACACTTTCCAGTTTGTTTTTCTACCTCATTTCGGAATAGTTTGAACATTTCAAATGATTCCGACTTATGCTTCATTAAATAGACATACCCATACCTAGATAGGTCGTCTGTGAAGGTTATGAAGTAGAAAAATCCACCTCTTGCACTTGAGCTCATGGGTCCACATACATCAGAATGTACCAGACCTAAGAGTTCACTGGCTCGCTCACCTTTTCCAGTAAAAGGTGACTTGATCATCTTTCCAAGAAGACAGGACTCACAGGTTGGAAGTGATTCACAATCACTAACTTCAAGAATTCCTTCTTGAGCCAACCTGTTTATCCTGTTCTTATTGATATGACCTAGTCTACAGTGCCAAAGGTAGACTTCTGACACATTATCTATTCTAGAGCGTTTACCGAATTTTTGAACCACATTAACAGGCTGTGATAGTAAGTAAATTCCATTATTTAATTATCCAACAAATATTGTAACACCATTCAAAATGATATTGCAAATATTTTTTTTTATTAAAAAATCATAACCGTACATGGCCAAAAGGCCTACAGAAATAATATTTAATAAAAAACTTGGACAATAGTGACATTCACTCAGAATTACATTACAAGAATTGATTACAAGACTCATGATTCCTAAAGCTAGAACTGGAACTTTGCTTCCATCTCCAACATTCAGGAACCTCTCGCCTTCATCAAATCTTCTACTGACCTGCAGACCCTGCATCGAATTACAAATATGATAAGGGCTTCCGGTATCCAATACCCAGGCAGTAGTATCACAAATCGAAAAGTTGCAAGGAGTTATCATATAATTACCTTGCTTCTTCTTTGGCCTGTTCGGATCCAGGGATGCAATGTATGGAGGACAGTTCCTCTTCCAATGCTCGTGCTTCTTGCAAAAGAAGCACTCCGCCTGGCTCTGGTCATGCTTGCGCTTCTTGGTCTGACCCCGTGCTACTGTCCCAGCATGAGATTGCACCTTCTTATTTTTCTTCTTCTTGTTCTTCTTCCCCTTGCCAAAGGGTTGACGACAAAAAGAAGACCCTCCCACTACATTCACCGACTCCTTATAGAGTTGGTGATCCTTCTCAAAGTTCTGCAGCAACCCCAACAATCCGTGGTAGTTTACTGCAGGCTTTGTCATTCGAAAATGAGTAAGAAATGGGAGGAAGGACTTGGGCAAGGAATTAAGGATCGCATCCTTACCGAGCTGCTCGTGCAGAGGAAAGCCCAATTTGCTTAGGTGCTCAATCATCTCGATCATATACAGTACATGATCAGTGACTGAGGCCCCATCCCTCATCCGAGCATTGAAAATAGCACAACTAGTTTTGTGCCTTTCAACGTCGTCAGGCGTGCCAAAGGAGTCGTTCAACATTTGAAGCATCTCCTGTGGCTGGGCGTTCTCAAACCTTCGGCTGAACTCGTCATTCATTGCTGCCAGCATAATACATCGAACGATGGTGCGGTCATTGAGCCACTTCAAGTAAGTGTCTCGGATCGCTTTACTAGCGTTCGGAGCTGGCTCCTCAGGTGCTGGATCCGTTACTACATAAAGGATCCGCTCATGCTCAAGGACGATTTTCAATTTTCGATACCAGCTATCGAAATTGGGTCTCATGAGCTTGTCATTATCTAATAATGACCGGAGCGATAGGGTAGTGGCCATAGCTGCTTAAAGAAAAACGAGACCTCTATTAGTACATAAATTAATACTCAAGACTTGGACTTTAGTCTAAAGTTTTTTCCAATATTTTTACGAACTGGTAGCCTCATCCTCCAATTCGAGAAATTACTTTAATTCCTTAATGGGTACTAGAATCCACACAGACTACACACGAGCCCAACTTTGGTTGGTCAACCCATGTGCATCTATGGGTAGGTTCTTAACCAGTTATTTCTCTAAACAACTTCTAGTAATTTATTTTGCCCCAGAACCTAATCAGTAGGCTTTGGCCTCCACTGAAAAGATCTGGTTAGGCCCAACCATTAACATGACTTAATTTAGTGAATCAGACCAATAAATGATCAGGCCCGACTTTGGCCGGCCAACCTAACCACCATCAGAAAGACTCAATCAAATTATCATATTATGAATAATAATTCCATTAGCCAATGAGCACCAGGCCTTTGGGCCTCCAATGATCATTGAACTAATGGACTTATTATCATTCACTTAATGGGAGGCTATGACTTAGTTATCATTATAACTTAATCATTTTAGGGACCTAATAATTTTGAGGATTTTATTAAAGAATAGTAGAGAAGAAATCATCCAGTCAATTTCAATCCTCCCACTGACTTCACCAAGTCAGATTAAAAAAGATTTAATTAAAGCTAGCATTAGGAGCACCTAAATCAGTCATACTGATTTACCTAATGACATGGGTGAGCTCTAATCATCAAGTGATCTAATCAAAATCTAACTTACCAGATTGGCCAGGTAAGTGAGATCAGTGGTGGGGATTTGCCATTAACTCGTCAATGATCGAATCAATGCGAGTAGCTCCCGCTTAAGAACCACTGGTCAAAACTGCCGAACTTACCTTAGACACCAACCGGTTCATTAGTTTTAATTTTGATCAACTTAGTAAATAGAGCTCCACCGCGTAGCCATGAATTAAGTCCATCTTGGTCTAGTTAAAGACATGGACCCATTCAACTACAACTATTGAAGTTGAGTCTAGAGTATCCTTGACCTAATCTAATTCAACTTTTGATTAGATTTGACCAATTACTCCAATTCGTCCATTTTTTAAACTAACCTTAGGTCTAACCCAATTATGGACCTAATTCATCTAACCCATTGATCCAAAAGTTTATGCAATTATCTTAGGTCTTAATTCACAATTCTAGACCTACTAGACAACACTTAATTCTTTTAATTAAGTACTTGGGCTGATGGGTCAGGGTTTGGCATTTCGAAAATAATTTTTAAATTTGAAAGATTTTATTTTCTGTTCACCAAATGTGTTAACTCATTTCACAAATGGGTCAGCACATTTCATAAACAGCAATTCTATTGCTCATTTCATAACAGAAAATAACTCAAAATAAATCATAAATTTTCTTTTAGATCTAATCTAACACATTCATGATAAATTTCTTAATTAAGTCCTTTCGCTGCTTCATCGGCATGGGATATAATTGCATCGGCACCCCTACCGCCATAGGAGACCCCATCGAATGGGAAGAGAAGGCCTTTAAACCCTACTTTTCTCCTATGACCGGACGGCCATGGCCACAAAGGGGAAGTACAAATAGATCCTAGGTGCTAGGGTTTTGGGGGGTTTGGATGTGGTGCTCTTCTCCTCCTAGCCCTAGGTGGCGGCTAGGGTTTCACAAGGAGAGAAGGGAGGGGTGGCAACCAAGGAGAGAGAGATAAGAAGAGATAGAGTTTTAAAAAGAAAGGATCTTATATTACCAGGATTCAATAAAACCCTAATACAATCTATGTATTTATACATCAAGTCAATGTGACTTGATCCTTGACCCAAAAACTCCTATGGCTAACCCAATGAGATTGAGCTCATCCCAAGCCTATGTACACTCATGACTTAACTCAATCTCATAACCTTGAACTCAAACCTAGATCAATACAAGTTAGCCCCTCAAGATCCAAAGCCTCTGGACCTTGAGACTATGAAGGCTGATAGCTTTTCACCCTAAGATCCAAACCAGCCCTAGATCCTTTGAGCCAACTCTGTGGCTGAACTCCTGACCTCTCAAAACTTGAGACCACCATACTAACTCCTACAATAGGGGAGGCCACAACTTCTTAGAAAGAAGCTGAGAAAAACCTTCAGATTAAGATTGCCCAACTCCAAAGAGCGAGCCAAGACTGCACATGTGCGAGACCAGGAAGTAAGGGCTGAGAGAACTATGAACCAAGCTAGAAAAGAGGTGACCTAGGTGAGGCTGGCTCAATCTCGATTGGTGGATGAGATCGTGGCTGTTGAGTGCCGTCTCATGGAAGCTACTGTCAAAGTTATGGAGGACTTCAGGCGAAGTGAGTCCTTCCATGAGGAGCGCTTAACATCATGCCAGAAAGCCTTCTTTACTAGCTTCGACCAATGCAAAAAGAAGATAGGGGTGCAGTTTCCTAAACTTGAGCTAAACCTTATATCGGTATTGGCTTCATTTTCTTCAAGCAGTAGTTTGGCCGATGTGGGAGAAGACAGAATGTGGGGGCCGATGCTGAGTTTCACCCTTAATAATTTTTTTTTTGTAATTCCAATTGATAGAACTTTGTAATCTTAGGAGAAGCCATCAAAACTAAATGAATTCCTCTTAGTGTGTTCAGCTTCTTCTTTTTCTCTTCTTGTGGGTGTGTCCTTATCTCGTGGTTCTTTTGGCTTGGATAGAAATGAAGTTCACTATGAAGGAGTTGTTGGCTGACTTGCTCAAGGTGAAGAGAAGGAAGATTAGCTATGCTAGGATGAGTCGAGGAGTGGAAGGATAGGGTCAAGCTATTCCCAACTTTCCTGATGACGTTCCCTCGATCGAGCCTTCTCCAGGTGCTATCAGAGATGTGCCACAAGTTGAGGTAGAGATCGATGTTTAGCCTATTGGGGCTGACAAATCAATATGTGAAGAGGTCATTTTAAGCATTGATTTGAGTGAAGGTGTGGGAGATCTGGGTTCGGCTACTCCCGATGTTCTTAGTAAAATCCTTTTGATTGGGCCTTCTCTAGGTGTGGTTGGTGGTGCCCTTTCGATTGAAGTGGAGGTTGGTGGTCAGCTTGTTGGAGCTATTGAGCTAAGTTTAATAAGGAATGAGGGAGGCTTAGCTCATGTAGAGCCACTTCCAGATGCATCGGTAGTTCGGTCCATCGATGTTGAGGTCTAAGCCGAGGCTTCAGGACTACTTGTCAAGCCAAGGTCAGAGGTGTTTGATTCTGGAGTGGTAACCTTGGGCTTGGTTGAGGTCGCAGGGTAAGGTATCATAGCAAAATCTTCAGCACTTGCCCATAATCGAAGCCTCAAATACGATGGCCGAGATGCCTTATGCTGCCTACAAAGGGATTGGAGGTCAATCTATACAGGCAACTCCAACAATTATGATTGGCTTGGTTGAGGTTGAGGAGGGAGCAGTCTTTGTGGCAACCAAGATTATGGAAGTGACTGTAGGCCTCTCCTAGTATGCGGCCGAGCCTTCCTATCCTCTCATTGATCTTTCTCTTCCCACTCCTCTTGAGCAGGTCCTTCATCCTTCTGCTTTCGATTGGATAAACAGGGAGGACAAGTTGGTGATCTTCAAGTATTATTGATCTTAGAAGATAATTAAGGGATTCATACCTCCCTAGGATGAAGAGTACCTTGCTGACATGACTGATGAGGAGGCACTCTTGAGTGTGTATCATGGTGCTATGATGGTAAGTTTACCACCCTTCATTCAATGCTTGCATTTGTGCCTTGAGTTGACTAATCAGCCAATCTCATAGGCAGGTTTCAATATTCGAGTGTGGGATGCTTGACTAGCTATCTCATGTGATTGCATGAAGATAGTGGAGGAGAAGGCATCTTGGGCCAAGTGTAAGAAAAAGATCATCGTGCATAATCGAGCTTTGGTGGAGCTAGAGCAGAGCACCATCGAGGAATCCTGAGAGAGTCTCCAGAGGCAACTCCATAGTTCTCTTATCAGGAATGAGAAGTTGAAGAGCGCCTTGGAGGCATTTCAGTAGGAGGTTGAAGAGTTGAAGAGGAAAGGTCCTCAGTCACTCGAGGTTCCCATGGGTGGGGGGTCCAAGTTAGCATGCACAAGGAAGATGATTGCCTTTGACGAGCTGCTTATAAGGAGGCCGACCTTCGACATAAGGTTGCGAAGCTTAAAGATGTTCTTCGGATGGTAAGGGATGAAGCTTCTTCTTCTCAAGCTGACAAGGCTCATGCTCTTCATCAATTCATTGGCACGAAGATGGAGTTGGTCAAGGCAAAAAGGAAGGTTGACCGCCTAGAAGTTGAGGTGACCAATCTCCAAGAAGGTTCTTAGGTTTGGTCCGATCAGCATGAGGTTCATTGTCGAACTAGTATCGACCTTGCTATTGTTGAGTAGAAGCCCCTCGGGTCTAAAACCAAAGCTGCATTGGGTTTCGAGGTAGCCGCTAGAGGCAGGTCCCTTGATTCAATGAGCATGGCTGACATGAATGACTCCTTCAATCGAGGCTTAGAGAGCTGTTGCTTAATTCTTCTTAGCCACTTCTAGGCATTAAGCATCCATTGAACTCCCATCTTCCTCATCCAATCTTTCCTAGGGAAGCTACAGAGGTTTGAGAGAAAAGGAAGGAAATAATCCAAGACATTTTTGCTTATTTTTTTCCTTGATCTAGTGTAATGACTATTTTGAAATAAAAGAAAAACTTTTCTTTCACTTCTTGCTTCCCTTCTGTGTGTATGGTCTTGAGTTTTCGCTATCATGGAACAAATAGCTGTTCAGCGTCCACCCTGTGTCGGTTTGGAATTCATATGGAGACACTTTAGCCCCTTGTCACAAGGGACATCATGCCCCACACCAACTCCAGTTGTGTGCTTTGCCATCTATAGGTTTGATGATGGTATTATCTGAGAATCCTAGAGCGCATTCAATGCTCCCCCAGTTGATACATCTTCCCTCCTGAAAGAATGCGTAATCCTTTAATGTTGCAGTACCTAAAATGACATTTTGCCGAAAGGGGCGCCTGGGACATCTTTTCCTGGGAGGCATAGCCTTCTATGGGCTACTAGGATTTGGCCACCTGATACTTAAATTGGGAGTCGAAGGAGTACCCTTTCGTTTGGACCTTCAATAAATGGGAGGAAGAGGCCTTGACCTGTGGCCGAAATCTACTTCCATCTTTAGCAAAAATCCCAAAAAATATGTCACCGATGTGGTCTCCTGCCGATAGAGTAGTCATTGCCAGTGTTCATGGTACCATAAAGGGGTTCTCTCTCACTCCCCACCTATTTGTGGGGCCTCCAGAGTTGGGCATGGGAGATGCCGGGAAGCCTTGCTGCTCCGGCCATAGAGTCATGACCGAGGCTAGTTGCTAATGTTCTAATCATTCCAGCATTGGGGGAGATTCCAACCCTTCCAACATGGTGTGGAATTGGTTAAGAATGAGGTAACCCATGTTCGCTGTTGGTTCTGGTGAGGAGTGAGTGGTAGGTTAGAAGGTCATCTCTACATCAGGTCCTTCTGAAAAGTTATGGATCTTTTAGTCGGGCCTGCACCTCCCCCCAAGCTTACTTCTCAGGCCTTTCCATCAAGGGATATCCGAGAGGTGGATGGGCTCCATGGGCATGTCGGTCTATCGGGCTTGACTATTGAGACTATGCCCTCCTCCAAGTTTGTAGATTCAGAGGTGAGGACCTTAGATCATCTGAGACTTGAAGATTGGGACTTGATCATCCAAGGTTGGTGCTTGGTCTCCCTTTGAGTTTTATGGATTCAAGGGAGAGGAACTCCAGAGACTCAATTATCTTTTACTTTGGATCTTGAGAGGTGCTCATGCCAGAGTTGAAGTACTTCATAATTTCAAGGGCTTGAAGGAAGCAGGCATGGTAGCCTGGCCTAGGGTGTGTTAGTTTATCCAGAACTTTCTCGAGGTTCTTTAGTTGATTGGCTTACTCTTATATGAGGCTTGGAGTCTTCCACCATCATAGTGTTGGGAATAGTATCCCAAAGCCAATCGTCAGCCTGTTGACAGTTGTGCTCTTTTCTGAATTAGTATATGAATTATAAATTAATAAAAATTATTTTGATATTTTTCATCATAAATTGTTTCATCTTCTAATGAACTCTTATGTTGTGGTGAAGTCCTTAGGACTATTTAGACTCGACAAAGGAGGATTTGTCGTTAAGTCCTTAAACCTGTTCGCGATCAAATGATACGTTGTTACCAAGGACAACAATATTTATCAAGCATAGGTCATTGTGTGTCATATGGGTTGGTTGTCCTCTTAACCAAGGAGTGTGGAGACACTGGTATGGCATACAGGTGAGATGTAAGGGTACATCTGCACTGAACGTGATCGACTCCGGAGCTTTTTCTACTGTCAAGATTTGCTCCGATGGGATATGGGTATAACTGTCCCTCTGACCTGAGACCGTCATGGTGACTTGCAAGCAACTCACTGCACTTAGGCACTGGACTACCTGAATTTCTAATTCAATGATGGAAGGTTGCTGGGTGTAGTCAAATACTTGACTTATCGGTGCGTGTGTCAAGATGGGATTGACCACTCCAGTTCAGGAGCTGTGTACAGTCATGTTTCAATTTAGCAAAATCTTGACCAGGGTAGTCCTAGTGAGGACTCACAGGACTGATTGAGTTGAGCACGATTCAGATGATCTAATCAGGGTTGACAGTTTAATCCTGAGTCATCCTAAACACAGGGGTCAAAAGGGATGAATTATACAGTAACCATATTCACATAGGTTCTGAATGTTGCGATTGCGACTATTCGACCTATCCAAATGTCGGATACCATTGCTAGATGGTCACTTCAATTAGTACAGAAATTGATTTCTGTGCTACCAGCTTAGGTTCGAACCTGCGGGGTCACACACATTAGAGGTTCCTATCTGATCTGATGGCTGGTGAAGAGTCCTACTGGACTGAGACTCTTCGACCAAGAGTTCTAATGCTCGGAGACTCTATGATTGAGAATCAAAATTCTCTGATCATGAGTTTCACACATTTTGGGTACCGGGATCAAGAGTCTCACTAGTTTGGGACTCTTCGATCAAGATTTCATATTGATAGACTCTGATGTCCGATTGCCCATCGTATTTGGACTCAGTATTTTTGAGAGATTTAATTAGTGATTTGATCACTAATTAACTCAATTTGATTGAGTAATTATTTTTGGATCAAGTCCAATTGAATTGGATTCAGTTGGGTTTGACCCGATTAGGTTAAGAGTTCACCTAATCGACGAAGTGGTTTGGTCCCTGATTTGATGAGGGGTTGGACTTAGTCAATTTCTGATTTGATTAGAATTTTATTGAGCCTAATTAAGTCTAATTGTGTTAGGTTTAATTTAGTCTAATTGTGTCTAACCTATTTTAATATGGTTGGTTCAATTAGATTGCTTTAAAATTTCAAACCACCTTGACTTATCTCCCAGTGCCACCTCACTTCACCTGCGCCCATTTGAATTCACGAGAAATGAGTTCTCATGAATTTTCTCTCATGCAGAAGCCTTCCCACGCCCCTTCTTTGTGCGCCATTTTGAATGGATAATGATAAGGTTGGTTGGCTATTCAAATTCAAAGAATGTTTGAATTTGAATGGTTAACTAATCTCTGCACCATCCCTTTCTTTTGTGCGCCACTTCCTCCACACGAGAAAAGGTTTCTCGTGTAAACTCTCCATGCACAAAGAAGCCCACGCCCTTCCCTTCTCATGCCAAGAGTGGATAAAATTGGTTGGTTGGCATTTGAATTCAAATTCGATTTGAATTCAAGTGAGCAACCACTTATCTTTATCCTCTCACGCGGTGAAAATGCTGAAAAGATGCGATCTTGCATCGTTTTAAAAAGAAGAGAAGATAGGGCATGTGCACATCTGATCCCAGAGAAAAAGTGTGGCATGAGAAAGTTTCTATGCATGCGAAAAGAAAAGAAAAGAAGAGAAAAGAAAAGAGAGAGTGGGTGCAAGGTTTTTCTGTGTGTACCCTAGGGTTACTGCCTAGGGTTCGAAAAGTGAGAAAGTGAGCTACGAGTGTCGTAAGCCCACCAAATCTTAGGAAGAGCTTCAACAACCTCTCATGTACATCTGCTGATAATCTGGAGCATCCAAAGAATCAACAGATCAAGATCGAAGGAGTTCGATCAGCATCAGCCGTCAAAAAGATTCTGCAACGAACTAGTATTCGTGAGGAGCCGATCAGATCGAGAGCTTCATGTGGACAATCCACAGAGGTTAGATATAATGTATGGCTGCATTACAATGATCAAACCCTTCCGACGGTGATCAGATTGTGACGATCGACTATCCGTACGAAGGTAATGTGTTCTGAACACATAACAGTAAAACGTTTACTGTAGAAGTTTAAATTTCAAATTTAAATGCATGCTATATATATCATATTTAGATCCTTATGTAAGATTAATATATGTTAATTAATTATATTAATTAATAATTTTCACTGTAAAATTATAATTTTGAAAAAAATTTAAAATTACCATTTTACCCCTGCACTGAAATTTACTTCAGATGGTATTAGAGCAGGTTCTAAAATATGATATACATTTGCATGCATAGATTAAGTAGTAATCTAAAAGTTAAAATTTAAATTTAAAATTTTAAATTCAAAATTCAAAATTTGAATTTTAAAATTCAAAATTCAAAATTCAAAAATTTGAAATTCAAAATTTAAAAGTCAAAATTTGAAATTTAAAAATTTAAAATTTATTTGAAATTTAAAATTTAAAATTTAAAATTTAAAATTTAAATTTTAAAATTGATATATTTAGATATACTTGATCCAAGTAGCAAGTAGTCTAATTGGGTTTGTTGCCATGGTCATCCGATCATAGGAGAAAAGAAGGGTTTAAAGGCCCTCTCCTCCCATTCGATGGGGTTCTCCTATGACGGTAGGGGTGCCGATGCGATTGTATCCCATGCAGATGAAGCAGCGAAAGGACTTAATTTATAAAGGTTCAATTATGAAATTTATCATGAATATGTTAGATTAGATCTAAAGAAATATTCATGATTTATTTTGATTGAGTTATTTTCTGTTAAGTAATTAGCAAAAAGATTGTTGTTTATGAAATGTGCTGATCCGTTTGTGAAATGAGTTAACACATTTGGTGAACAGAAAATAAAACCTTTCAAATTTAAAAATTATTTTTGAAATACCAAACTCTGACCCATCAGTCCAAATACTTAATTAGAAGAATTAAGTATTATCTAGTTGGTCTAAAATTATGAATTAAGATCTAAGACAATTGCATAAACTTGTGGGTCAATGGGTTAGATGGATTAGGTCCATTATTGGGTTAGACCTAAGGTTAGCTTAAAGAAATGGACTAAATTAGAGTAATTGGTCAAATCTAATCAAAAGTTGAATTAGATTAGGTCAAGGACACCCTAGATTCAACTCCAATAGTTGTAGTTGAATGGGTCCATGTCTTTAACTAGATCAAGATGGACTTAATTCATAGCTACGTGGTGGAACCCTATTTACTAAGTTGATCAAATTAAAACTAATGAACCGATTGGTGTCTAAGGTAAGTTCGACAGTCTGACCAGTGGTTTTTAAGTGGGAGCTATTCGCATTGATTCGATCTCTGACGAGTTAATGGTATATCCTCACCACTGATCTCTTTTACCTGGCCAACCTGGTGAGTTAGATTTTGATTAGATCACTTGGTGATTAGGACTCACCCATGTCATTAGGTAAATCAGTGTGACTGATTTAGGTGCTCCTAATGCCGGCTTTAATTAAATCTTTTTTAATCTGACTTGGTGAAGTCAGTGGGAGGATTGAAATTGGCTGGTTAATTTCTTCTCTTCTATCCTTTAATAAAATCTTTAAAAATTATTAGATCCTTAAAAATGACTAAGTTATAGTGATAACTAAGTCATAGCCTCCCATTAAGTGAGTGATAATGAGTCCATTAGTTTAATAATCACTGGAGACCCAAAGGCCTGGTGCTTATTGACTAATAGAATTATCATTCATAATATGATAATTTGGTTGAGTCTTTCTGATGGTGGTCAGGTTGGCCGGCCAAAGTCGGGCCTGATCATTTATTGGTCCGATTCACCAAATCAAGTCATGTTAATGGTTGGACCTAACCAGATCTTTTTAGTAGAGGCCAAAGCCTACTGATTAAGTTCTGGGGCAAAATTAATTACTAGAAGTTGTTTAGAGAAATAACTGGTTATGAACTTACCCATAGATGCACATAGGTTGACCAACCAAAGTTGGGCTCGTGTGTAGTCTGTGTGGATTCTAGTATCCACTAAGGAATTAAAGTAATTCCTTGAATTGGAGGTTGAGGCTACCAGTTCAAAAAAATACTGGGAGAAACTTTAGACTAAAGTCCAAGTCTTTAGTATTAATAATTTATATACTAATAAAGGTCTGGTTTTTCTTTATGCAGCTATGGCCACTATCCTGTCACTCCGGTTATTATTAGATAATAACAAGCTCATGGGATCTAATTTTGATAGCTGGTATCGAAAATTAAAAATCGTCCTTGAGCATGAGCAGATCCTTTATGTAGTAACGGATCCGACACCTGAGGAGCCAGCCCCGAACGCTAGAGGGATGGTCCGAGATACTTACCAGAAGTGGCTTAACGATCGCACCACCGTACGGTGCATAATGCTGGCGGCAATGAATGATGAGTTCAGCCGCAGGTTCGAGAATGCCCAGCCGTAGAAGATGCTTCAAATGTTGAACAACTCCTTTGGCATGCCTGACGATGTTGAAAGGTACAAAACTAGTTGTGCCATTTTCAATGCTAGGATGAGGGATGGGGCCTCAGTCACCGATCATGTACTGTACATGATCGAAATGATTGAGCACCTAGGTAAACTGGGCTTTCCCTTGCACGAGCAGCTCGATAAGGATGCGATCCTTAATTCTTTGCCCAAGTCCTTCCTCCCCTTTCTTACTCATTTTCGGATGACAAAGCCTACAGTGAACTATCACGGCTTGTTGGGGTTGCTGCAGAACTTTGAGAAGGACCATCAGCTCCATAAGGAGTCGGTGAATGTTGTGGAAGGATCTTCTTCTGGTCGTCGATCCTTTAAGAAAGGGAAGAAGAACAATAAGAAGAACAAGAAGGTGCAGCCGCATGCTGGGACGTCTGCACAGGGTCAGACCAAGAAGCGCAAGCTTGACCAGAGCCAGGCGGAGTGCTTCTTTTGTAAGAAGCAGGGGCACTGGAAGAGGAACTGTCCTCTATACATTGCCTCCCTGGATCCGAACAGGCCGAAGAAGAAGCAAGGTAATTATATGATAACACCTTACAACTTTTTCATTTGTGATACTACTGCTTGGGTATTGGATACCGAAAGCCCTTATCATATCTGTAATTCGATGCAGGGTCTGCAGGTCAGTAGGAGATTTGATGAAGGCGAGAGGTTCCTGAACGTTGGAGATGGAAGCAAAGTTCCAGTTCTAGCTTTAGGAATCATGAACCTTGTAATCAACTCTCATAGTGTAATTGGTTAAGAATGTCACTATTGTCCAAATTTTTTATTAAATATTATTTCTGTAGGCCATTTGGCCATGTACAGTTATGAATTTTTAATAAAAAGAAATATTTACAATATCATTTTTAATGGTATTACAATATTTGTTGGATAACTAAATAATAAAATTTACTTACTATCACAGCCTGTTAATATGGTTCAAACCTCCGGTAAACGTCCTAGAATGGATAATATGTCAGAAGTCTACCTTTGGTACTGTAGGCTAGGTCATATCAATAAGAACAGGATAAATAGATTGGCTCAAGAAGGAATTCTTGAAGTTGGTGATTGTGAATCACTTCCAACCTGTGAGTCCTGTATTATTGGGAAGATGACCAAATCACCTTTTACTGAAAAAGATGAGCGATCCAGTGAACTCTTGGGTCTGATACATTATGATGTATGTGGACCTATGAGCTCAAGTGCAAGAGGTAGATATTTCTACTTCATAACCTTCACAGACGACCTATCGAGGTATGGATATGTCTACTTAATGAAGCATAAGTCAGAGTTGTTTGAAATGTTCAAACTATTCCGAAATAAGGTAGAAAAACAAACTGAGAAGTATATTAAAACTCTTCGATCTGATCGAGGAGGTGAATACCTTTCCAATGAGTTTCTGACATATCTTGGGGAGAATGAGATTCTCTCTCAGTGGACTCCTCCTGAAACACCACAGCATAATGGTGTGTCTGAAAGGAGGAATCGGACCTTGTTGGACATGGTTCGATCCATGATGGGCTTTGCTGGTCTGTCGATCTTCCTCTGGAGATATGCACTCGAATCGGCTTGTTACCTTCTAAATAGGGTTCTGAGTAAGTCTGTAACCAAAACACCATATGAGATATGGATAGGACGTAAGCCAGTACTCTCGCACCTTAGGGTTTGGGGGTGTCCGGCTTATATTAAACGTTTAATTATGGACAAGCTTAGACCTAGGTCTGACAAGTGTTATTTCATAAGGTATCCAAAAGAGACCAAAGGATATTATTTCTACCTAGCTGATGAGCAAAAAATGTTTGTCAGCCTTAAGGCAATCTTTTTGGAAAAAGAGTTCTTTGGTGAAGGGACTGTTGCCTCTAAAGTCGAACTTGAGGAAGTTCGGCAGGTAGAAAAATCGACACAAGTTGCTGAATCTGAACCAAATTTGGTTAGATCAGATCCAGAGCCTATTGTTTCTGCACCCTTAAGGCGGTCTGGTAGAGTACTATGTCAACTGGACAGATACTATGATTTCTTGGTCCGAAATGACGATCCTATCGAACTTGATGAAAATGATGAGGATCCGATCACCTACATGGATGCAATGTAGAGGCCTGACTCTGAGAAATGGCTAGAGGCCCTGAAATCCGAAATGAAGTCCATGAAGGTCAACGATGTGTGGACATTGGTTGACCCACCCGAAGGAGTAAAACCCATAGGGTGTAAGTGGGTCTTCAAGAGGAAGAAAAGCGCAGACGGAAAGGTGGAGATCTATAAAGCCCGTCTGGTTGCCAAGAAATATCGTCAACGTTATGGTATAGACTATGATGAGATATTTTTTCCTGTGGCAATGCTCAAATCCATTCAGATTATGCTTGCGATAGCTGCCCATCTGGACTATAAAATCTGGCAGATGGATGTGAAGATAACTTTCCTAAATGGAGAGCTGGATGAAGAGGTGTATATGATACAACCTGAAGAGTTCATATCCACAGATGAGTCTAAGGTGTGCAGGCTATATAGGTCCATTTATGGACTTAAACAGGCATCCCGAAGTTGGAACATACATTTTGATAGGACGATCAAGATATATGGCTTCGTTAAGAACAGAGAAGAGCCCTATATTTATAAGTGGGCTAATGGTCCAGTAGTGGTATTTCTTGTATTGTATGTGGATGACATTCTCTTAATCGAAAATGATGTCCCTGCATTACAGGGAATAAAGATTTGGCTGTCGTCATAGTTCTCCATGAAGGATCTGGGAGAAGCTTCCTACATCCTAGGGATGAGGATCTATAGGGATAGATCTAAAAGGTTGCTTGGCTTATCCCAGTCCACGTACATTGATACTATGCTGAAGAGGTTCAGCATGAAAAATTTCAAGAAAGGCTATCTACCGATAGGCCATAAAATTTCTCTCTCGAAGAGGGATTGTCTGACAACACCTCAAGAGAGAGAGCGTATGGGTAGAATTTCATATACTTCGACAGTGGGATCTATCATGTACGCTATGACATGTACATGACCAGATGTGGCATACTCACTAGGGGTAGTGAGTAGATACCAATCTGATCCAGGAGAAAATCACTGAAAAGTTGTTAAAACTATCCTGAAGTATTTAAGAAATACTAAGGACCAGTGGCTTATTTATGGTGAATCGAACTTGAGACTTATGAGATTTACAGACTTCAGTTTTTAGTCTGATCACGATGACAGCAAGAGTGTGTCGGAATTTATTTTTATCCTTAATGGTGGGACTGTCTGCTGGAAGAGTTTCAAGCAGCACACTGTGGCTGATTCAGTTTGCGAGGCAGAGTATGTCGCTGCATCAGATGCTGCCAAAGAAGCGGTGTGGCTGAGAAAATTCATCCCCGAGCTCGGAGCAGCACCCTCCCTTGTTGGTCCAGTTCTGCTCTATTGTGACAGCTCTGGAGCCATTGCTCAGGTGAAAGAACCGAAGGCACACCAGCGGACAAAGCATATTCTACGCTGCTACCATCTCATCCGAGAAATCAAGAATCGAGATGACGTCGACCTTCAGAAGATCGACGGAAAGAAGAACCTGGCCGACTCATTTACTAAGGCCATTGTGATGAAGGAGTTCAACGACTTCAAGTCGAAGATGGGTATTAGATACTGCACCGATTGGCTTTAGGCCAAGTGAGAGATTGTTAGGAATAGTGTCCCAAAGTCAATTGTCAGCCTATTGATGGTTGTGCTCTTTTCTGTATTAGTATATGAATTATAAATTAATAAAAATTATTTTGATATTTTTTATCATAAATTATTTCATCTTCTAATGAACTCCTGTGTTGTGGTGAAGTCCTTAGGACTATTTAGACTCGACAAAGGAGGATTTGTCGTTTAGTCCTTAAACCTGTTCGCGATCAAATGATACGTTGTTATCAAGGACAACAACGTTTATCAAGCATAGGTCATTGTGTGCCATATGGGTTGGTTGTCCTCTTAACCAAGAAGTGTGGAGACACTGATATGGCATACAGGTGAGATGTAAGGGTACATCTGTACTGAACGTGACTGACTTCGGAGCTTTTTCTGCTATCAAGATTTGCTCCGATGGGATATGGGTATAACTGTCCCTCCGACTTGAGATCGCCATGGTGACTTGCAAGCAACTCACTGCACTTAGGCACTGGATTACCTGAATTTCTAATTCAGTGACGAAAGGTTACTGGGTGTAGTCAAGTACTTGACTTGTCGGTGCGTGTGTCAAGATGGGATTGACCACTCCAGTTCAGGAGCTGTGTACAGTCGTGTTTCAATTTAGCAAAATCTTGACCAAGGTAGTCCTAGTGAGGAGTCACAAGACTGATTGAGTTGAGTACGATTCGAATGATCTAATCAGGGTTAACAGTTTAACCCTGAGTCATCCTAAACACAGGGATCAAAAAGGATGAATTATACAGTAACCATATTCACGTAGGTTCTGAATATTACGATTGCGACTATTTGACCTATCCGGATATCGGGTACCATTGCTAGATGGTCACTTCGATTAGTACAGGAATTGGTTCCTGTGCTACCGGCTTAGATTCGAACCTGCGGGGTCACACACATTAGAGGTTCCTATCTGATTTGATGGCTGGTGAAGAGTCCCACTGGACTGAGACTCTTTGACCAAGAGTCCTAATGCTCGGAGACTCTATGATTGAGAATCAAGATTCTCTGATCACGAGTTTCACACATTTTGGATATCGAGATCAAGAGTCCCACTGGTTTGGGACTCTTCGATCAAGGTTTTATATCGATGGACTTTGATGTCTGATTGTCCATCGCATTTGGACTCAATATTTTTGAGAGATTTAATTAGTGATTTGATCACTAATTAACTCAATTTGATTGAGTAATTATTTTTAGATTAAGTCCAATTGAATTGGATTCAGTTGGTTTGACCCGATTAGGTTAAGAGTTGACCTAATCGACGAAGTGGTTTGGTCCCTGATTTGATCAGGGGTTGGGCTTAGTCAATTCTTGATTTGATTAAAATTTTATTGAGCCTAATTAAACTTAACTGTGTTGGGTTTAATTTAGTCTAATTGTGTCTAATCTATTTTAATATGGTTGGTTCAATTAGATTGCTTTAAAATTTCAAACCACCTTGACTTCTCTCCCTGCGCCACCTCACTTCACCTGCGTCCATTTGAATTCACGAGAAATGAGTTCTCATGAATTTTCTCCTACGCAGAAGGCTTCCCAAACCCCTTCTTTGTGTGCCATTTTGAATGGATAATGATAAGGTTGGTTGGCTATTCAAATTCAAAGAATGTTTGAATTTGAATGGTTAACAAATCTCTGCGCCATCCCTTTCTTTTGTGCACCACTTTCTCCACATGAGAAAAGGTTTCTTGTGTAAACTCTTCATGCACAAAGAAGCCCACGCCCTTCCCTGCTCATGCCAAGAGTGGATAAAATTGGTTGGTTGGCATTTGAATTCAAATTCGATTTGAATTCAAGTGATCAACCACTATCTTTATCCTCTCACACAGTGAAAATACTGAAAAGACGTGATCTTGCATCGTTTTAAAAAGAAGAGAAGATAGGGCATGCACACATCTAATCCTAGAGAAAAAGTGTGGCATGAGAAAGTTTCTGTGCGTGAGAAAAGAAAAGAAAAGAAGAGAAAAGAAAAGAGAGAGTGGGCACAAGGTTTTTCTGTGTATACCTTAGTGTTACTGCCTAGGGTTCGGAAAGCGAGAAAGTGAGCTACGAGTATCGTGAGCCCACCAAATCTTAGGGAGAGCTTCAACAACCTCTCGTGTACATTAGCTGACGATCCGGAGCATCCGAAGAATCAGCAGATCAAGATCGAAGGAGTTCGATCAGTATCAGCCGTCGAAAAAGTTCTGCAACGAACTAGCATTCGTGAGGAGCCGATCAGATCGAAAGCTTCATGTGGATGATCTGCAGAGACCATATGTACTGTGTGGCTGTATTGTGATGATCAGATCCTCTTGACAGTGATCAGATTGTGGCGATCGACTATCCGCATGAAGGTAATGTATTCTGAACACATAACAGTAAAACATTTACTGTAGAAGTTTAAATTTTAAATTTAAATACATACTATATAAATCATATTTAGGTCCTTATGTAGGATTAATATATGTTAATTAATTAGATTAATTAATAATTTTTACTGTAAAATTATAATTTTAAAAAAGTTTTAAAATTATCGTTTTATCCCTGCACTGAAATTCACTTCATAGAGATGTACAGGATAACCGAGACTTTCGGACATGATGATCCAGCCTGAGACATGTAAGCTCATCTAGGGCTTTCCAAGAGGCATGGTGGCCTGAGATATGTTAGCTCACCTAAGACTTTCTCAAGGTTCTTCAGCCGACGTAGGCTGTGTTTGGCATGCAGCTGCAGCTGTAGCCATGTTGAACTATAGTTATGGCCTAAGCTGTGAGCTGTAGCTATAGTTGTAGCTGTGTTAGTCTAAGTATTTAATAAAAATTAGCTGTATCAGTAAGCTGTCATGTATAAAATGACACAAAAGGACATAACCTCATGTTATTTATTTTTAACATCACTTCAAATATTTAGTTCAATTAAATATAATAGATATAATAAAAATCAATTTTATTAAATTATAAAATAATAAAAATAAAAATCATGTGATATTTTTTAAGTTTGAATTAAGAATTAATAGAGTCATATTGTTGTTCATAGCATTATTTTTGTAGATAAATTTTAAAAATTTTAATTTATAATAAAATAAAAATTTTCTATTACTATGGGGCAGAGGTTGATTATAAAAAGTACATGAGTAATTTTAGAGAAGAGGAGAGAGGTAGATGCGAGAAGAATAGAAGAGAGAGGAGGAAGCTTAAACATTAAATACGTGAATAATTTTTAAAAAAGATAAGGGATAAATTTGGAACTAAAAAATGCATAGATAGCTGTAGCTTTTGAACTCTTGGGCGAGGGAGCTGTCAACAAAAGCTAGCTTATGGACTATAAGCTATCCTTACCAAATACTAATATTACTATACTGTAGCTTAAATAAGCTAAAGCTATCCTAAAAGCTGTATGCCAAATACAGCCGTAGGCTTACTCTTCCCTAAGGCTTGGAGGCTTTTACCATTGGATGCGTCTAAGACAACTGAGACTTTTGGACATGGTGACCCAGCCTAGGGTGTGTTAGGTCACCTAGAGGTTCCTAAGAGGTGCGATGGCTAGGCCTAGGGCATGTTAGCTCATCTAAAGCTTTCTTGAGATTCTTTAGCTGATGTGGACTTACTCTTCTTTAAGGCTTCTACTGCTTTACTCGATAATATTTCTTTTGTATAGAAAAATTGATGTTTTTATTATAAAATTAGCTTTACATGATGTCTCTTATCGATAGTAAGGTCGGAGATTAGTAGAGTTCCAGGTGTGGGGAGAGGCATCCCATCCAACTATTCTAAGCGCTAGGCTTCGAAGCATACTACCTCGGCAATATGATATGGTCCTTTCTAGTTGCGTGACACCTTCCTTTGCTCGGAGTATTAGGTCTCCAAGTCGAAAATGCTTTTCCTTCACTTTGGAGTCATAGTAGCGCGTAACATGTTGCCAGTATGCCACCATCCGAACTTGAGCCTTCTCTCGAACTTTCTCCAGAAGATCTAGGTTTGCCCATAGGTCTAGTCTCTATCTGATGTCCACTGGAATGACTGTTTTAGTTTTGAAGACAACGTTAAATGATGTCTCACCTATTGAAAGCCGATATATGGTGCGGTAGGCCTAAAGAATGCCATATAGTTTGTCTACCCAAAGTTTTTTGGCCTTATCCAACCAGATTTTAAAACCTCAAAGGATGATTCGGTAGGTTGCTTCAGCTTCTCCATTTATTTGTGAATGCTCGATGGAGGTGAGTGATGATTGATGTGGAGCTCTTGATAAAACACCCAAAAGGAAGCCTTGTCGAATTATCGACTGTTGTCAGTTATGATGATCCGAGGTAGACTGAAGCGATAGATGATGCTCTTCCAAATAAAGTTATGAGCATTCTTTTTAGCGATTCAAATGAGTGAATTGATGTCAATCCATTTGGTGAAGTAGTCGATAACGACAATAAGGAGTTTTCTTTACTCGATGGCCTGTGGAAAAGGGCCAAGAATGTCTATACCCCATTGAGCGAATGGTCAAGAAGAGCTGACTGGAGAGAGAGGAGCTGTTGGTAGATGTTAAATATTCGAGTGTCATTGGCATTGATCGCAGTGCTTTACGAATGTGATTGCATCCTCGTGGATGCTCAGCCAGTGGTTGCCTTGCCCCAAGACCTTGTATGCTAAGGCCTTGCCTCCCAAGTGATTGTTGTAGATGTCTTTGTGGACTTCACATAGAACATATTCAGTATTAGAGGGTCGGAGATAGTGAAGGAGTGTCATGAAAAAGGATCACTTGTAGACCTTTCCCTCAAGTATCACATATTGCACAGATTGGAACTGGACTTTTCAGGCTTCGGCCCGATCTTTTGATAATGACCCATCTTGTAGGAACCCATCAACGGGTCCATCTAGTTGGGTTCATAGTCCACCTATTGTACTTGGATCAGTTCCTCCTCGATATTGGGTTTATTAAGGGTCTCTAAGTAGGCTGTCTTATAAATGTCGGTGCATTCTGAGTTTGCCAACTTCGACAACAAGTCTATCTAGGCATTTTTTGACTTGGATGTTTGCAAAATTTCAAATTTATGGAATGGGGATCATTTTTTGTTTCTTCTATACATACTTTTCCATGGAAGATGCCTTTGTCTCATATTCCCCTCAAACCTAGCCAACCGCTAGTTGGGAGTCGCTAAAGGTTTGAAGATATAGAACTCTAAGCTCTTAGGTAAGTCTTAATGCAGCCAAGAGCGCTTTGTACTCTACTTTATTATTTGAGGTCTTGAAACTGAAGCAAAGAGCTTGTCCTGCTATGATGCCATCGGGACTAGTGAGGATCAACCCTACCCCAGCACCTCCAACATTCGACGATCCATCAACATACAGTGTCCATGAGATCGTAAGCTCTAAGGTGGGAGGCTCTGAAGCAAGCTCGGTTTTCTCTGCAAGTGTGCACTCCATGAGAAAATCTATACCAAATTCTGGATCTTGATGGATGGTCGAGGTCGATAGTGAGCATCGAATTCTTCAAGTTTCACAGTCTACTTGGCTAGCCTTTCTAAGGCATCGAGCTTTTGTAGGACCTGCCTCAAGGGTTCATCTATCAGCACAGTAACTAGGTGCACCTAAAAGTAGGATCGAAACCTCGGTGCAACATCACCAAGGCATAGATGATCTTCTCTATCTTGGGGTATTTGATCTCCACATCCCACAGCATCCTATAGGCTTTGTAGATAGGCTTCTGCACTCCCTCCTCTTGGACAAGGACTTAGCTTATGACTACAGAGGAGGTAGCAAGGTACAAATACAGCATCTCTCTGATAGTTGATTTAGTTAGAAGCAAAGCTGATGCAAGATATTTCCAAAACTGATCGAAGGCTATTTGGCACTTTGTCATCCACTGAAAATCTTTGTCTTCAGGGCCTTGAAAAATGATAGGCATTTTTCTATTGACCTGGTCATGAATCTATTTAGTGTCGCCACACATCTCATAAGGTGCTGCACCTCCTTTCGAGTCCTTGGAGGCGACCTCTCCATGATGTCTCAGATATTTTCTCGATTCACTTTGATTCTACTGTGGGCAACTATGAATCTGAGGAACCTTCTAAAGGCTAACCCAAAGGCACACTTGCTTGTATTGAGCTTTATTTGACATCTCCTCAGGGTCTGAAAGGTCTCCTTAAGGTTTGAAACATGTTACTACATCTGACAGCTTTTCATCAGCATGTCGTCTTTGTAGACCTTCACATTATGATAGATTTGATCCTTGAAGACTTTGTAGACAAGATGTTGGTAGATGGCTCCCGCATTCTCGAGACTAAAGGGCATGACTTTGCGGCAATATATCCCTTGGTCTGTGATGAAGAATGTCTTCTCCTTATCCTCGGATGTCATTTAGATTTGGTTATATCTGGAGAAAGCATCTATAGAGCTGAGCATCTGGTGCCTTGAGGTGGCTCCGATGAGCTGTTCGATCTTGGGCAAAAAAAACTATTTTTCAAGAAAGCTTTATTTAAATCAATGAAGTCTATACATACCCGTGATTTGTCATTTGCCTCCTTGATGAGGATGACATTTGCTAGCCACTTGGGTAGTCAACTTCACGGATGAAACCAGCTACCAAAAGCTTATCCATCTCCTACTTAATGGCTTGTTAGTGCTTAGGGATGAAGCTGCTTTTCTTCTGCTGCATTGGTCAATGCAATGGGTCGACTCTGGGCATGTCCTTAGTGATCATGCGAAGATATCAATGTTGGCTCATAGGAAGTCCAAGAGTCTGCCATGGAAGGCTTCATCTTGCTGTGATTTGACTTGAACCATTCTACTTAGATTGGACTTATGTAGAGGAATCGATATAAGTTGCTTGGTCGACTCCCTATGCTACCACTTTTCTTCATGATGGGCATCGAGGATTTTGATAGGCATAGCTTCTTTAGGCTTCTGACCCTTCAAAGAGGTGACGTAGTAGTGCCTGGTCACCTTGAGGTTCTCCTACACTCTGGGCAGTAGAGAACTTCACTAGCAAGTGGTAGGTGGAGATAATGGCTCGGAGAGCATTCAAGCTGGGCCTCCCTAAGATTGCATTAGAGATCGAGGCTATCTTCACTACCAAGAAGTCATGCATGACTGTGGCTTACCTCGGAGCTCGCCCTGTGGTTACAACTAGAGTGATAACATCTTTGACGAAAATAGTGTCATCTGAAAAACCAATCAAGGATGAAGTATCTTTCGAAGCCATTTTGTAGGTAAATTCATTTTATAAAAAGCATCATAACTAAATAAGATATCTACAAAATTTTGATTATCCATTAGAATTCTTTTTACATCACAATTTACAATGGTTATGGAAATGACTAAAGCATTATCACGAGGGATTTGGACACCTTCAGTATCGACATCTGAGAAGGAGATGACTTTGTCCAACCTCTACCTCTCTGGTCTAGAGGCCCCTACTTGGGCTGCACAAGCATAAGCCTTCCTTGCAGATGAGCTCTCACCTCTAGTCATGAATCCCTTTGCGATGGTGTGGATGACTCTAGTGATGGGTCCCTTATCAATCGGAGGCTCGAGCATGGACTGAGATTTCGGCCTAAGGCCTCAGCATCCTTTTGGTGGTTGATGAAGTTTTATAGGTAGCCTCACCAGTGAAGACTTCTATTTCCCTCCTAAGCTGCTAGCAATCCTCTGTGTCATAGCCATGGTCTTAGTGGAAGTGATAGTACTTCGATCGATCACACCGGGATTGAGATCACTAGCTCATCTTTCCAGGCCATCAAAGAATGTCCTGATTCTTTATTTCTATAAGAATTTGCCTCAGAGATGTATTTAGAGGTGTCAAGTCCTTGGAATGCTGAGGGCTTCAAGATCAATGGGGAGGTCTCCCATCATACTTCTGCTTCTTTGGTTGGGGAGTATGATGGTCCTCTCTAGCCCTTTTTTGATCCACCTTCTCTTTCTATTTCTCTGCCATTCTCTCCTCACCAGCAATGTACTTGTCAGCTCGAGCAAGGAGCTCAGAGAAGTCGTAGGAAAACTTCTTCTTTGAGAGAGAAATAAAAACTATTCACCTTCAGCCTTTTCTTGAGGGCTGACACTATGATCGAGTGGTTCAGATCGCGAACTTTCAACATAGCCGCTTCGAAGTGACTCATGTAGCTTTGAAGAGATTCTCTATCTTTCTACTTGATGGAGGAGAGGATATTAGTATGCTTTCTTGGCTTTGGACTTCTATTAAATTGAGCAGTGAATTGGTGAACAAACTCCTCAAAAGAATGGATGGAGTTCGGTTGGAGCTTGGTGTAGTAAACTTGAGTAGCGCCCTGAAGAGTAGCAGGAAGAACTTGCATAGTAGAGCGTCTGAGGCTTCTTGCAGCATCATGAGAGCCTTGAGGCTCTCTATGTGGTCATAAGGGTCGGTGGTATTATCATAGACTCTAATAGATGATGTCTTGAAATGAGAAAAGATCGACTCCCTCATGATGTACTTTGTGAAGGGAGGGCACGTAGTTAATAGGGGCTCTCCCTCTAAAGCCAATTGGTGCTCATGGAAGACTTCAAGATAGCAATCTATCTCCTGAATCTTTTGATCCAGTGCATCCCATCGATCAGACTTCCTTTGGGGTCGGTGGCTCATGAATCTACCCAAGGATGAATCCTAGGAGGAAGAAGAAAGTGAAATAGAAAAAAGATGAGCAGGTTCACGTTTCTTACCTTGCTCGCTATTCCTAGGATGAGGGTGGTGATGGAGTGAAACTCACTCGAGGCTTCGATGGATGTATCGGGAGACCCAAGGCACTCCTTTTAGGCTAGCAAGATGAGACTGGTTTTTCCACCATAGACTCCTCGAGAGAGGAGGGAGATCAGGGCATATCTGGGTTGGGTGATCTCTTGACATAAAGTTGGGTTGATGAGTCGACTGCATTACTACAACAAAATAAGTTATTAGCGACGAAATCTTTTTGTCGCTAATAATCGATTTTCGTTGCTAATACATATTAGCGATGAAATTTTAATCGCTAATATTTCATTGTAAATAATTCCATCGTTGATAATATTTTACGATGAAAATTTTTTTTTATCGCTAATAAAAGATATTTACGATGAATATTTTTTATCGTTAAAAAAGATGAAAAAATTTAATCTAAAAAAAGATATTTATGATGAAACAAACTGTTTGTGATAAATAAAAAATTAATAATGATGAAAATATTTTCATCACTATTATTTTCAAAAATTTTAGTGACAAAAAATTTACAGCATAAAAAATATTTTTTACAATGAAAATAATTCATTGCTATTAATTTAATAAATTTTTTTTTAGAAAATAAAATTGAATAATATTAGTGATAAAAACTTTCATCACAAATAAGATAATTTTTGATAAAAATTTATGTCACTAATAATTATTTATGATGAATAATTTTTCATCACTGTTAATTATATATTTATTGATAAATTAAATTATGTTAGTAAAATATTTTTGACGATGAATATTTTATCAAAAATAATTTTGTTGCTAATAATTTAATCATATTTTTTTAAAAAAATTATGAATATATATTTTAAATTTATATATATAATATTTTTTATAAATTAAAAAAATAAAATAAAAAATTTACATAATAAATTGATAAATAAATTTTATTATTTTATTATATTAAATTAAAATTATAAGATATTTAAAAAAAGTACATCAATAAGCCATCAAATATCGGCATCTAGAGAACGAGCTGGGGACGGAGAGCACTCGATGGAGCTCGGATCGATGATGGAGCTCAGATCGGTCTGCTACTGCCTCATCTACTATGTCGTCTGCTCCATCTGCACCATCCACTTCATCATCTGAATCTAAAAGTGTTAATAGTTGTCGATACGTGCAGCCAACTCTTGAGCTCGCTGTCGATCCTCGACAGCCTACTGTTGATCCTCGATAGCTTGCCTCTGTACCTCCATCAGTTGAGCCTCACATGTAGAATGGATGTCCATCCTAGATGAGCATGAGGATGAGGAAGCAGTGATCCCATACCCTAGACCTCTAACATAACAGGATCTCATACCGAGCATCCGATCACAGATCTCATCATCTGTGGATGCGGTCGAGCTCTTAGGGATAGGTTGGGATCTCATATCTGTCATACGATCCTAAAAATTAAAATTATAGTTATTTTAATTTTGTAATAAAAATCAGAATGTGAATGAAAAATAATTAAAAGAACTTACTAAAAGCTCCTGGCTCCCTGTCGTCCACTCCCCCGACTGTCGCTGGTGGGTCCATTGGTATATATCGATCCTATCAGGAAGCTCGTCACTCTCAGCATCTCTCTGCAATTTGAGAATTAATGTAAAAAATTTTAAATAACTAGAGAATTATATGTTAATTAAAAATTAAAAATTACCTACCATGTGCTCCATGTGACGAGCAAACGATCTCGAACCCCCATAATGCGACATAGTCTGTTTCGTCTGGTTCGTCACATTCTGGACACATCGTCTCTGTAAAATTATCAGTAAAATTAGTAGATAAAAAAATTTAATTTAAGAATTAATGATTAAGTCATTAAACTCTAAAAAAAAAATTTAGATTTGTAACCTGATATGCTGGATCCTCATAATGTCGGCAATGGTAGTCCAATCGTCTATGGTGATGCTATCATAGGGCTACTGCCGTGCTGCCTCCTCTCCATGATCCTACACCACCCGATACCAATGCTGATACATGTGATGGTGATAGTCTTTGAAATGTAATGATAATCGAGTGTCGACGGCTCGCCTCACATGATCCTTCTCAAAATCAGCGATGTCAAATATACCCTGTCAATAATAAATATTAGAAGAATACTATGTAAATTAAATATTCACAATATAATTTATTTTATCTATAAGTGGGTATAGAAAATCTCTCTCTGAGTCAGTAGAATGTGACACCAATCGAAGAACGTCATGGGGGTATAACTGCGGCATATGATGCCCAGCTCAGTCTGCCATGGCTCACACCATCTCCTAATGGGTTTGGTGTAGCCAACCGGTATCTCGATTCAGAGATGCTATCCCAGGTGCTCGCATCTCCAATACTCCAGAGCGAGGTTCTTCGATGGACCTCATCCTCGCCTCACCATCGATGAGGACTCACCTGAAACAATAATAAATAAATCATTAGTATGATCTAAATAAAAGAATCAAATTTTTTTATATATAAAATGTAATAATTAATACCACTGAGATCCACCTCACTAGGACCCAACTCACTGGGACCTGCCAGTGCAGGACCCTCTGACAGAGGAGCCGGTGCGGCAACGAAGATCGATGGAGGTGCCTCAACCTCTGAGGTATCTGTAGTGAGCTATTATGAATACGAACATCGTCGTCTGTCTCCTGGTACCATATTTACAGGAATTGAGATATAAATAAGTATAATGTTGAATAATAATAATAGAAATCAAATAATATTCTAATGAATACAATTATCTCGCATACCATTATTAGAAGATAAAATTGAATGAAGAATATAGATCTACTCATCAATATTCATATCTTCCTCGATGTGTAGATTCTCATCCGAATCACAGTAATCGATATATGTGTCATTTCTATCTCATCAT
Organism: Elaeis guineensis; assembly: GCF_000442705.2. Lineage (NCBI taxonomy): Eukaryota > Viridiplantae > Streptophyta > Magnoliopsida > Arecales > Arecaceae > Elaeis > Elaeis guineensis. The sequence goes on from NC_025994.2 coordinate 77,735,664, forward strand.
CATTTGTGAACTGATCGTCGTCCTTCGACTTATCAAGATTAAATACAAAATCAGCTTCAACTTTATTGGATGGGAGATCAGTCCTATTCAAAGATGCTGTTACAAGTTTTTCATCAACCAAAAGCTCTGCTAATGTTTGTTCTTCTTCCTGAAAAGATTTTTCTTCATGTAAATCTAAATTTTCATCCATCTCTAATCGAGTTGGTATGTCATATACGCCTCTAGGTGTTATTTTTTGTACAACATACCAATTACCTCGAGACTTTAGATCCTTTAAATATATTACTTATTTTGCTTGAGTTGCTAATATATATGGCTCATTTTGGAATCATGTTTGTGCAAGATTACACTGATAAATTATGAATCAATATGAATATCGATCTTTTTATTACTAATATCCCATCATTCACACTGAAACAAAAATACAGAATTACTGGATCCATACTTTAGTTCTATGATATCTACCAGCACACCATAATAATCAATCTCTTCTTCTCCTTCATATCCTGTTGTAGCAATTTCATTATTCTGGATCCGTCATTGCATCTCAAGCTTTCTTGTATGAAATCTCATTCCTCTAATAATACAGGATGTGCAGTGATTAATCCTTCGATCGGGACCACATATTAAATCGTGTAACTTATCGATCGCACCCATTTCTTTATTGAAATACTTATATTTCATCTACATCATAAGATAAAAAATTATGTTGGTTTAAATAATATTATTTATTAATAAATAAATAATATATCATGAATGTAACTTATAAGATCACCAAATTATTTTACAAATATTCTCCTATGTCGATTATCGATATCCGTATTATTCTCTCTACATAGTATACTCTTGTGCTAACTGCAAGAAGTTATGATTTTTAATTTTATATTGATATGAAAATTTTTTTTAATCATTAAATAGTATGATAAGATGATACTTACTCAATAAAATCTTTAATTTTTTCATAATTATTTAGAACGTAAAAGTATACTTTGGATAGCTCATTCACATCCATAAATTCATATCTCTTTACACCAGTAGGTCGAACCATTTGTTTAAATATAGACAATGTCAGTTCATTGTCACTCCATTCATGGTCTACGTTACGATCTGTATAATTGAATCTTATTTCGATATCGTTAAGATACATCGAACAGAATATGACACATTCGGTTGCTACATATGTTTATGCTATAGACCCTTCAGGCCTTGCTTTATTGCGCACTTACTTTTTTAAGGTGCGCAAGAATCTATAAATAAAAATAAATTTAAATTTTAAAAATATATTTATATCTTATAATTGATATAATAAAGTACATATAATTTTTTTATCTTCAATAAGATACATCCATCGATAATGTACCAGTCCGATCAAAAGAGCTTTCTTTGGAAGATGAATAGCCAGATGCACCATAACATCAAAAAATAATGATAAAATTTTCTTTTAACTTACAAAGAATGAGTACGATATCCTTCTCTGATCTCTCAAGTAGGTTCATCTTTAATTTTCGACAATACAGTTCTTGAAAGAACACTCCCAGCTCCATCAATGCAGTTTGACCATCACACTCAAATAGCCATGCATGACGACAGGAAGTAAACGTTGCATCATCATATGGGAGTCATGACTTTTTATGTCAGAGATATTACCGTCGTTGTTTTCAACACACCACGATACGTTTGAAGCGTATGCATCAGAAAATTTTACGATTTTGAACTATCAACAGAAATTCTTCTTTTCCTCTCCAAACAGCGAATTATATGGGGTGGCATAAAAAATCTTTTACCTCGATGAACTAAATGTAACTCCAGCTGAATTCTCATTTCCTGCAAATCAAGATGAGCTTTTGTACCATCTTTTATTTTTTTTAAAATATTTAATACAGTACCGATGATATTATCATAAATATTCTTTTCAACGTGCATTACATCCAGATTATGACGAAGTAGTAGCTGCTTCCAATACGGTAGTTCAAAAAAGATACTTCGCTTCATCCAATTCAGCTTAGCTTCAGTACGCTTCCACTTGCGAGTACCCGATATTTTTTCAAATTGGATATTTCCAATGACTTCAAGTAGTTCTAAAATTTTTATAACTCCTTAGGTGGCGGATGTCGATCAGACTTACCATCAAAATATTAATTATAACGGATCCTCCAAGAATGATTAGCAGGAAGAAACTATCGATGACCCATGAAACATATTTTCTATCCGTGCTTTAAATGTAAGGAGGATGCATCTCTATTACATATTGGACATGCAAGATATCTTTTGATGCTCCATCCAGATAAAATTTTTATATCAAAAAATTATTTATGGTCCATAGAATCGAAGGTTGCAACTTAAAATTACTTCAACTCACAAAATCATATGTCTGTACTCCATTTTTTCATAACTCCTTCAGATCATCAATTAAAGGTCTTAGATGTACATCAATTTTATTACCTGATGCTTTTGGACCCAAAATCAACAGTGACATAAAAATAAATGGTTCTTTCATGCACCTTCAAAGTGACACATTATATACAACTAGCATCATAGGCCACATACTATAAGAGGTACTTAGATTGCCAAAGAAATTAAATCCATCTGTCGCTAGACCAAGCCGAATATTACGTGGATCACTCAAAAAGTTCGAATGCTTTGCATGAAGTCTTTCTACACTAAAGAGTCGGTCGGATGGCTAAGTATGTTCTCCTCCAAAATCTGCTGCTTTTAATGCCATCTCATTTCTTCAGCTATCTTTGTGGACATATACAACCTTTGAAATCTTAGAATCAATGAAAAATATCCTAAAATCTTTTGAGATATCTTCTTTGCTTTTCTAATATCGATTTTGTATCTAGGCTCACCGTGTTTCGGACATTCAGTTGCTTGTTCATTATCCTTATAAAATAATATGCAGTCATTTTTGCAGGCATGTATAGGAGTATAGCCAAGTATCATTTCTCGCATGTATATTTTTCTTTCAGAATATGATTTCAGAAGTCTCTCTCTATCGGGCAGAGCTGCTTTAATCTGTAGCAAAAATTTAGTGCAGGGGCAAAATGGTAATTTTAAAACTTTTTCAAAATTATTATTTTACAGCAGAATTATTAATTAATCTCATTAATTAATACTAATTAACCCTACACTAGGATCTAAATATGATACAACAGTATGTATTTAAATTTGAAATTCAAATTTGAATCAGTAAACCTTTTACAGTACTGTGTTCAGAACACATCACCTTTTGCGGGTAGTCGATCACCGCAATCTGATCACCATCGGGGGGCTCTGATCGTCACGTCGCAGCCATACAAATGTCTGGCCTCTGCGGATCATCCACATGAAGCTCCCGTCTGATCAGCTCCTCAAGAATGCTAGTTCGTGATTTTACCCTTTTGATGGCAGATGTTGATCGAACTCCTTCGATCGATGTGTGCCGACTTCTCGGATTCTCGGGATCGTCTACACAGTTGCTTGAGAGGTTGATGGATCTCTTTCTAAAATTTGGTGGACTCACGACACTCGTGGCACACCAATCTCACTTCCCGATCCTTAGGTAGAAACCCTAGGGTACACACCAAAAACCCTGTGCCCAATGTTCTCTCTTTTCTTTCTTTTTCTCTCGGAAGGTTTTGGACCTTCACCTCGCACACCAGCCTTTCTCAAGCCCCACTTTCTTTTTCTTAATTTTTCTGCGCACGCCCCACCTTTCTTCCATTTTTAAAACAACGTCGAACGTGTCTTATCCGTGTGAGAGGATAAAGACAAGAGGTTACACATTTGAATTCAAATCAAATTTGAATTCAAACGAAAACCAACTTATCCCTATCCTTTTGGGCGTGAGAAGAGAAGGGGCGTCGCTCTTTGTGCGTGGAAAATATTTCACGAGTAACCTTTTCTCGTGTAAGTAATGTGGTGCACAAAATGGATAAGGATGAAGGGGCAAGTGATAAGTTATCCATTCAAATTCAAACATGCTTTGAATTTGAATGGCTAACTAATTATTTTATCCATCCATATGGCGCACAAATGAGGGCGTGGGGAAGGGTTTTGCATGAGAAAAATTTCACGAGAAGTTTCTTCTCGTGAATTCAAATGGGTGCAAGGAAGTTGGGTGTCGCAGGAAATTTAAAACAAGATGGTTTGATTCAAATTGAGCCAACCTAATCTAAATAGGTTAAGCACAATTAGAATAGATTAAACCCAACATAATTAGGCTTAATTAGGCTCAATAAAATCCTAATTAAATCAAAAATTAACTAAGCCTAACCCCTGATCAAATCAGGGACTAAACCACTTAGCGATTAGGTCAACATTTAACCTAATCGGGTCAATCCAAACTGAATCCAATTCAATTGGACTTGATCCAAAAATAATTATTCAATCAAATTAAGTTAATTAGCGATCAAATCATTAATTAAACCTCTCATAAATATTGAGTCCAAATCTGATGGGCAATCAGGCATCAGAGACCATCGATATGAAACCCTGATCAAAGAATTCAAATTTCAAATTCAAAATTTGAAATTCAAAATTTTGACCCCGGTACTCAAAATGTGTGGAACTCATGATCAGAGAATCCTAATTCTCAATCATAGAGTCTCAGATAGATAAGACTCATAATCAGCCATCAGATCAGAAGGGAACCTCTAATGTGTGTGACCCCGCAGGTTCGAACCTAAGCTGGTAGTACAGGAACCAATTCCTGTACTAATCGAAGTGACCATCTAGCAATGGTACCCGATGATCGGATAGGTCGAATAATCACAATCGCAACATTCAGAACTTACGTGAATATGGTTACCGTATAATTCATCCCTTTTGACCCCTGTGTTTAGGATGACTCAGGGTTAAACTGTCAACCCTGATGAGATCATCCGAATCGTGCTCAACTCAATTAGTCCTGTGACTCCTCACTAGGACTACCCTGGCCAAAGTTTTGCTAAATTGAAACACGACTGTACACAGCTCCAAAACTGGAGTGGTCAATCCCATCTTGACACACGCACCGACAAGTCAAGTACTTGACTACACCCAGCAGCCTTCCATCACTGAATTAGAAATTCAGGTAGTCCAGTGCCTAAGTGCAGTGAGTTGCTTGCAAGTCACCGTGACGGTCTCAGGTCGGAGGGATATTTATACCCATATCCCATCGGAGCAAATCTTAACAGCAGAAATAGCTCCGGAGTTGGTCACGTTCAATGCAGATGTACCATTACATCTCACCTGTATGCCATATGAGTGTCTCCACACTCTTTGGTTATGAGGACAACCAACCCATATGGCACACAACGACCTATGCTCGATAAATGTTGTCGTCCTTGGTAACAACGTATCATTTGATCGCGAACATGTTTAAGGACTAAGCGACAAATCCTCCTTTGTCGAGTCTAAATAGTCCTAAGGACTTCACCACAACACAGGAGTTCATTAGAAGATGAAACATTTGTGATGAAAAAATACCAAAATAATTTTTATTTATTTATAATTCATGTACTAATACAAAAGGAGCACAACCGTCAACAGGCTGACGATTGACTTTGGGATACTATTCCCAACAATCTCCCACTTGGCCTAAAGCCTATCGGTGCAGTATCTAATACCCATCTTCGACTTGTAGTCGTTGAACTCCTTCACCGCAATGACTTTAGTGAATGGGTTGGCCAGGTTCTCCTTTCCGTCGATCTTCTGAAGGTCGACGTCACCTCGATCCACGATCTTCCGGATGAGATGGTAGTGGTGCAGAATATGTTTCGTCCGCTGGTGTGCCTTTGGTTCCTTCGCCTGAGCAATGGCTCCAGAGCTGTCGCAGTAGAGCAGAACTGGACCAACAAGGGAGGGTACTACTCCGAGCTCGATGATGAATTTTCTCAGCCACACCGCTTCTTTGGCAGTATCTGATGCAGCAATATACTTCGCCTCGCATACTGAATCAGCCACAGTGTGCTGCTTGGAACTCTTCCAGCAGACAGCCCCACCATAAAGGGTAAAAATAAATCCTGACACACTCTTGCTATCATCGCGATCAGATTGGAAACTAGAGTCTGTAAATCCTATAAGTCTCAAGTTCGATTCACCATATATAAGCCACTGGTCCTTAGTATTTCTTAAATACTTCAGGATGGTTTTAACAACCTTCCAGTGATTCTCTCCTGGATCAGATTGGTATCTACTCACTACCCCTAGTGAGTATGCCATATCTGGTCGTGTACATGTCATGGCGTACATGATAGATCCCACTACCGAAGCATATGGAATCTTACCCATACGCTCTCTCTCTTAAGGTGTTGTCGGACAATCCCTCTTCGAGAGAGAAATTCCATGGCCTATCGGTAGATAGCCTTTCTTGGAATTTTCCATGCTGAACCTTTTCAGCATAGTATCAATGTACGTGGACTGGGATAAGCCAAGCAATTTTTTGGATCTATCCCTATAGATCCTCATCCCTAGGATGTAGGAAGCTTCTCCCAGATCCTTCATGGAGAACTGTGACGATAGCCAAATCTTTATTCCCTGTAATGCAGGGACATCATTCCTGATTAAGAGAATGTCATCCATATACAATACAAGAAATACTACTACTGGACCATTAGCCCATTTATAAATGCAGGGCTCTTATCCATTCTTAACGAAGCCATACGTTTTGATCGTCCTATCAAAACGTATGTTCCAACTCCGAGATGCCTGCTTAAGTCCATAAATGGACCTCTGTAGCTTGCACACCTTAGACTCATCTGTGGATGTGAACCCTTCAGGTTGTATCATATACACCTCTTCGTCCAGCTCTCCGTTTAGGAAAGCTGTCTTCACATCCATCTGCCAGATTTCATAGTCCAGATGGGCAGCTATTGCAAGCATAATCCGAATGGATTTGAGCATTGCCACAGGAGAAAACGTCTCGTCATTGTCTATACCATAATGTTGACGATATCCCTTGACAACCAGACGGACTTTATAGGTCTCCACCTTTCCGTCTGCGCCCCTCTTCCTTTTGGAGATCCACTTACACCCTATGGGTTTTACTCCTTCGAGTGGGTCAACCAATGTCCACACATCGTTGACCTTTATGGACTCCATTTCGGATTTCATGGCCTCTAGCCATTTCTCAGAGTCAGATCTCTGCATTGCATCCATGTAGGTGATCGGATCCTCATCGTTTTCATCAAGTTCGACAGGATCACCATCCCGGACCAAGAAACCATAGTATCTGTCCGGTTGATGTGGTACTCTACCAGACCGCCTTAAGGGTGCATAATCAATGGGCTCCAGATCTGATCTAATCAAATCCGATTCAGGTTCAGTAACATGTGTCGATTTTTTCACCTGTCGAACTTCGTTAAGTTCGACTTTAGAGGCAACAGTTCCTTTACTAAGGAACTCCTTTTCTAAAAAGATTGCCTTAAGGCTGACAAACACCTTTTGCTCATCAGCAAGGTAGAAATAATACCTTTTGATCTCTTTTGGGTACCCTATAAAATTATACTTGTCAGACCTAGGTCCAAGCTTGTCTGTAATTAAACGTTTAACATAAGTCAGACACCCCCAAACCCTAAGGTGTGAGAGTACTGGCTTACGTCCTATCCATATCTCATATGGCGTTTTGGCTATAGACTTACTCGAAACTTTATTTAGAAGGTAACAAGCCGATTCGAGCGCATATCCCCAGAGGAAGATCGGCAGACCAGCAAACCCCATCATGGATCGAACCATGTCTAACAGGGTCCGATTCCTCCTTTTAGACACACCATTATGCTGTGGTGTTCCAGGAGGAGTCCACTGAGAGAGAATCTCATTCTCTCCTAGATACGTCAGAAACTCATTGGAAAGGTATTCACCTCCTCGATCAGATCGAAAAGTTTTAATACACTTCCCAGTTTGTTTTTCTACCTCATTTCGGAATAGTTTGAACATTTCAAATGATTCCGACTTATGCTTCATTAAATAGACATACCCATACCTAGATAGGTCGTCTGTGAAGGTTATGAAGTAGAAAAATCCACCTCTTGCACTTGAGCTCATGGGTCCACATACATCAGAATGTACCAGACCTAAGAGTCACTAGCTCGCTCACCTTTTCCAGTAAAAGGTGACTTCGTCATCTTCCCAAGAAGGCAGGACTCACAGGTTGGAAGTGATTCACAATCACTAACTTCAAGAATTCCTTCTTGAGCCAACCTGTTTATCCTGTTCTTATTGATATGACCTAGCCTACAGTGCCAAAGATAGACTTCTGACACATTATCTATTCTAGAGCATTTACCGAAGTTTTGAACCACATTAACAGGTTGTGATAGTAAGTAAATTCTATTATTTAATTATCCAACAAATATTGTAACACCATTCAAAATGATATTGCAAATATTTTTTTTTATTAAAAAATCATAACCGTACATGGCCAAAAGGCCTACAGAAATAATATTTAATAAAAAATTTGGAAAATAGTGACATTCACTCAGAATTACATTACGAGAATTGATTACAAGACTCATGATTCCTAAAGCTAGAACTGGAACTTTGCTTCCATCTCCAACGTTCAGGAACCTCTCGCCTTCATCAAATCTTCTACTGACCTGCAGACCCTGCATCGTATTACAAATATGATAAGGGCTTCCGGTATCCAATACCCAGGCAGTAGTATCACAAATCGAAAAGTTGCAAGGAGTTATCATATAATTACCTTGCTTCTTCTTTGGCCTGTTCGGGTCTAGGGAGGTAATGTATTGAGGACAGTTCCTCTTCCAATGCCCCTGCTTCTTGCAAAAGAAGTACTCCGTCTGGCTCTGGTCGTGCTTGCACTTCTTGGTCTGACCCTGTGCTACTGTCCCAGCATGAGATTGCACCTTCTTATTTTTCTTCTTCTTGTTCTTCTTCTTCCCAAAGGGTTGACGACGAGAAGAAGACCCTCCCACTACATTCACCGACTCCTTATGGAGTTGGTGATCCTTCTCAAAGTTCTGCAGCAACCCTAACAATCCGTGGTAGTTTACTGCAGGCTTTGTCATTCAAAAATGAGTAAGGAATGGGAGGAAGGACATGGGCAAGGAATTAAGGATCGCATCCTTACCGAGCTGCTCGTGCAGAGGAAAGCCTAATTTGCTTAGGCGTTCAATCATCTCGATCATGTACAGTACATGATCAGTGACTGAGGTCCCATCCCTCATCCGAGCATTGAAAATCGCACAACTAATTTTGTGCCTTTCAACGTCATCAGGCGTGCCAAAGGAGTCGTTCAACATTTGAAGCATCTCCTGTGGCTGGGCGTTCTCAAACCTTCGGCTGAACTCGTCATTCATTGCTGTCAGTATAATACATCGAATGGTGGTACGGTCATTGAGCCACTTTAAGTAAGTGTCTCAGATCGCCTTACTAACGTTCGGAGCTGGCTCCTCAGGTGCTGGATCCGTTACTACATAAAGGATCCGCTCATGCTCAAGGATGATTTTCAATTTTCGATACCAGCTATCGAAATTGGGTCCCATGAGCTTGTCATTATCTAATAATGATCGGAGCGACAGGGTAGTGGTCATAGCTGCATAAAAAAAAATGAGACCTCTATTAGTACATAAATTAATACTAAAGACTTGGACTTTAGTCTAAAGTTTTTTCCAATATTTTTACGAACTGGTAGCCTCATCCTCCAATTCGAGGAATTACTTTAATTCCTTAATGGGTACTAGAATCCACACAGACTACACACGAGCCCAACTTTGGTTGGTCAACCCATGTGTATCTATGGGTAGGTTCTTAACCAGTTGTTTCTCTAAACAACTTCTAGTAATTGATTTTGTCCCAGAACCTAATCAGTAGGCTTTGGCCTCCACTGAAAAGATCTGGTTAGGTCCAACTATTAACATGACTTAATTTAGTGAATCGGACCAATAAATGATCAGGCCCGACTTTGGCCGGCCAACCTAATCACCATTAGAAGGACTCAATCAAATTATCATATTATGAATAATAATTCCATTAGCCAATGAGCACCAGGCCTTTGGGCCTCCAATGATCATTGAACTAATGGACTCATTATCATTCACTTAATGGGAGGCTATGACTTAGTTATCATTATAACTTAATCATTTTAGGGACCTAATAATTTTGAGGATTTTATTAAAGAATAGTAGAGAAGATATCATCCAGCCAATTTCAATCCTCCCACTGACTTCACCAAGTCAGATTAAAAAAAGATTTAATTAAAGCTGGTATTAGGAGCACCTAAATCAGTCACACTGATTTACCTAATGACATGGGTGAGCTCTAATCACCAAGTGATCTAATCAAAATCTAACTTACCAGATTGGCCAGGTAAGTGAGATCAGTGGTGGAGATTTGTCATTAACTCGTCAATGATCGAATCAATGCGAGTAGCTCCCACTTAAGAACCACTGATCAAAACTGCCGAACTTACCTTAGACACCAACCGGTTCATTAGTTTTAATTTTGATCAACTTAGTAAATAGGGCTCCACCGCGTAGCCATGAATTAAGTCCATCTTGGTCTAGTTAAAGACATGGACCCATTCAACTATAACTATTGAAGTTGAGTCTAGAGTATCCTTGACCTAATCTAATTCAACTTTTGATTAGATTTGACCAATTACTCCATTTAGTCTATTTTTTAAGCTAACCTTAGGTCTAACCCAATTATGGACCTAATTCATCTAACCCACTGACCCACAAGTTTATGCGATTGTCTTAGGTCTTAATTCATAATTTTAGACCTACTAGACATCACTTAATTCTTTTAATTAAGTACTTGGGCTGATGGGTCAGGGTTTGGCATTTTGAAAATAAATTTTTAAATTTTAAAAGATTTTATTTTTTGTTCACCAAATGTGTTGACTCATTTCAGCACATTTTATAAATAGCAATCTCATTGCTCATTTCATAACAGAAAATAACTCAAAATAAATCATAAATTTTTTTTTAGATCTAATCTAACACATTCATGATAAATTTTATAATTAAGTCCTTTCGCTGCTTCATCAGTATAGGATATAATTGCATCGGCACCCCTACCGCCATAGGAGACCCCATCGAATGGGAAGAGAGGGCCTTTAAACTCTACTTTTCTCCTATGACCGGACGGCCATGGCAACCAACCCAATTAGATTACTTGCTACTTGGATCAAGTATACCTAAATATATCAATTTCAAAATTTAAATTTTGAATTTTAAATTTCAAATTTTAAATTTTAAATTTCAAATTTAAGATTTCAACCAAATTTTAAATTTCGAATTTTCAATCTTTGAATTTTAAATTTTAAATTTTGAATTTCAAATTTCAAATTTTAAATTTTAAATTTGAGATTTCAACCAAATTTCAAATTTCAAATTTTGAATTTCAAATTTGAAACTTCTAACAAATTTCAAATTTCAAATTTCAAAATTTTTGAATTTCAAATTTTAAATTTTGAATTTTAAATTTAAACTTATAGATTACACCTTAATCTATGCATGCATATGTATATTATATTCTAGAACCATGCTCTGATACCATTTGTAGCGAAAATTTAGTGCAGGGGCAAAATGGTAATTTTAAAACTTTTTCAAAATTATTATTTTATAGTGAAATTATTAATTAATCTCATTAATTAATACTAATTAACCCTACACTAGGATCTAAATATGATACAACAGCATGCATTTAAATTTGAAATTCAAATTTGAATCAGTAAACCTTTTACAGTACTGTATTCAGAACACATCACCTTTTGCGGGTAGTCGATCACCGCAATCTGATCACCATCGAAGGGCTCTGATCATCACATCACAGTCACATAAATATCTGACCTCTGCGGATCATCCACACGAAGCACCCGTCTGATCACCTCCTCACGAATGCTAGTTCGTGATTTCATCCTTTTGATGGCAGATGTTGATCGAACTCCTTCGATCGATGTGTGCCAACTTCTCAGATGCTCAGGATCATCTGTACAGTTGCTTGAGAGGCTGATGGATCTCTTTCTAAAATTTGGTGGACTCACGACACTCGTGGCACACCAATCTCACTTCTCGATCCCTAGGTAGAAACCCTAGGGTACACACCAAAAACCCTACGCCCAATGTTCTCTCTTTTCTTTCTTTTTCTCTCAGAAGGTTTTGGACCTTCACCTCACACACCAGCCTTTCTCACGCCCCACTTTCTTTTTCTTAATTTTTCTGCGCATGCCCCACCTTTCTTCCATTTTTAAAACAACGTCGAACGTGTCTTATCTGCGTGAGAGGATAAAGGTAAGAGGTTGCACATTTGAATTCAAATCAAATTTGAATTCAAACGAAAACCAACTTATCCCTATCCTTTTGGGCGTGAGAAGAGAAGGGGCGTGGCTCTTTGTGCATGGAAAATATTTCATGAGTAACCTTTTCTCGTGTAAGTAATGTGGCGCACAAAATGGATAAGGATGAAGGGGCAAGTGATAAGTTATCCATTCAAATTCAAACATGCTTTGAATTTGAATGGCTAACTAATTATTTTATCTATCCATATGGTGCACAAATGAGGGTGTGGGGAAGGGTTTTGCATGAGAAAAGTTTCACGAGAAGTTTCTTCTCGTGAATTCAAATGGGTGCAAGGAAGTTGGGTGTCGCAGGGAATTTAAAACAAGATGGTTTGATTCAAATTGAGCCAACCTAATCTAAATAGGTTAAGCACAATTAGAATAGATTAAATCCAACATAATTAGGCTTAATTAGGCTCAATAAAATCTTAATTAAATCAGAAATTAACTAAGCCTAACCCCTGATCAAATCAGAGACTAAACCACCTTAGCGATTAGGTCAACATTTAACCTAATCGGGTCAATCCAAACTGAATCCAATTCAATTGGACTTGATCTAAAAATAATTACTCAATCAAATTGAGTTAATTAGTGATCAAATCACTAATTAAACCTCTCATAAATATTGAGTCCAAATTCGATGGACAATCAGGCATCAGAGACCATCGATATGAAACCCTGATCAAAGAATTCAAATTTCAAATTCAAAATTTGAAATTCAAAATTTTGACCCCGGTACCCAAAATATGTGGAACTCATGATCAGAGAATCCTAATTCTCAATCATAGAGTCCCAGATAGATAAGACTCATAATCAGCCATCAGATCAGAAAGGAACCTCTAATATGTGTGACCCCGCAGGTTCGAACCTAAGCCGGTAGCACAGGAACCAATTTCTGTACTAATCGAAGTGACCATCTAGCAATGGTACCCGACGATCGGATAGGTCGAATAATCATAATCACAACATTCAGAACCTACATGAATATGGTTACCATATAATTCATCCCTTTTGACCCTTGTGTTTAGGACGACTCAGGGTTAAACTGTCAACCCTGATGAGATCATCCGAATCGTGCTCAACTCAATTAGTCCTGTGACTCCTCACTAGGACTACCCTGGTCAAGATTTTGCTAAATTGAAACACGACTGTACACAGCTCCTAAACTGGAGTGGTCAATCCCATCTTGACACACGCACCGACAAGTCAAGTACTTGACTACACCCAGCAGCCTTCCGTCACTGAATTAGAAATTCAGGTAGTCCAGTGCCTAAGTGCAGTGAGTTGCTTGCAAGTCACCGTGGCGGTCTCAGGTCGGAGGGACATTTATACCCATATCCCATCGGAGTAAATCTTGACAGCAGAAATAGCTCCGGAGTTGGTCACGTTCAGTGCAGATATACCATTACATCTCACCTGTATGCCATAGGAGTGTCTCCACACTCTTTGGTTATGAGGACAACCAACCCATATGGCACACAACGACCTATGCTCGATAAACATTGTCGTCCTTGGTAACAACGTATCATTTGGTCGCGAACATATTTAAGGACTAAGCGACAAATCCTCCTTTGTCGAGTCTAAATAGTCCTAAGGACTTCACCACAACACAGGAGTTCATTAGAAGATGAAACATTTGTGATGAAAAAATATCAAAATAACTTTTATTTATTTATAATTCATGTACTAATACAAAAGGAGCACAACCGTCAACAGACTGACGATTGGCTTTGGGATACTATTCCCAACATAATCAATGTTAAAATTTGGTCAAATGACTTTTGATTCTATTGGTTCACGATTTTAATATGAAGCAATTTTATTAAAAACTCTAACTTAAAAAATTTTATACAATTTGGATAGAGTGGCTCTCGTGAATCCCTTACAAGCTTTGTAAACTATTCAGAAGTCCCTTTTATCTCAAGCTGGATATTATGTTCATGATCAAAATTGCTTTCAAATGTAGCAGTATTCATACGTACATTTGAACAAGCACCTTGATGTAAATCATCTAATAATTCTCTAATATCACTATGTTCGACAGGTCCGACAGCATCACTATCATCTTCGGTATCGTCATCGTCATGCACCACTTCATTCGAATCACCCTCCCCATGCCATATCCAACAAGTATACTTCTTATCCATACCATATTGTAGTAGATGCTCCTCAACAAGTGTTATGTGATGATATACCATATTGACACATCTCTTACATGGATACTTTATCTGACTAGCACTGTTAGCCTTATGCCGTACAAAGTCAATGAAATCTCAATCTCCTTTTTGATATTCAGGTAAAAAAATACTGTTGCCCAACTATGCAACCCAAGAGGGGGGGTGAATTGGGTTTCTAAAAATTTTAAGCTTAACTAATGACTTATAAAATGTTTGTCAATAGCAAAATGAATGAGGAGAAAAATCTTAGTTCAAGATTAATTGCCTAAAGCAAGAGAGCAAGGAAATAATGAAGAGTTAAAGAGAAGCAATTATGCACACCACAAACACAATGATTTATAGTGGTTCGGTGCCAACCTTGCACCTACATCTACTTCCCAAGCTCCTACTTGGGAATTCCAATCCACTATACTTGTATTCAACCCGAATACAAACATCGAAAACTCTGACACTAGCTATCCCAAGCTAGTCCACTTGTTTCCCGGGTACAAGCCAACCCAATACACTCCGATTTCAGGTTCGGATCAACCTTTCCTTATTTTGGAATCCTTCCAAAATAAAAATAATTACTCAAAATGAGTAAAATAATTATAGCACAAATAAGTACAAGAAAAGCCCCTTTAATGAGCGAATATAACTTTAAATACACTTTACTCAAGAGAAGAAGCCCCTTTTTGGATTTCCTTAAAGTGGATGGAGAATTGATTGAGCGCTTGAGGAGTTGGTGAGCTTTGATTGATGGCTTCTTGAAGGCTTTAAATGAGCTCTTGATTAGGGCTGAAAAGTTGGCTTGAGAAATCCTTTCTCTTTTGAATGCTCTTGAATGCTCTCTTGAATGCTCTTTTAAATCTCTTTCTTTCTCTCTTTCTTCTTCTTTCAATCTCTTGTATGTTTTCCACCTTTTGAATCTTTTTATAGCTTTAAGAAATAGAGAAAAATATTCTATGCAGAAAAAGAGCCGTTAGAGTACATTAAATGAGTATTTAAAGCACTTAAAACGGGTTAAAAACTAACCGTTGTGGAAAAATCCCGTCGTAGGGGTCGACTCATGAGTCGACTCATGCCTCA
This sequence comes from Elaeis guineensis, assembly GCF_000442705.2. Lineage (NCBI taxonomy): Eukaryota > Viridiplantae > Streptophyta > Magnoliopsida > Arecales > Arecaceae > Elaeis > Elaeis guineensis. The sequence continues at coordinate 77,751,171 of NC_025994.2, forward strand.
GGGGTCGACTCATGAGTCGACCTCTGTTGAAGCAACCAGAAAATAGGTTTCTGCAACTTTTGGCCTAAAACAACAGAAGTCGACTCATGAGTCGACTCATGCCTTGAGGGTCGACTCATGAGTCGACTCACAGGCCGTGCCAAGCCAAAAATTCAGCGTGCCAAACTGCTCATTGTGCCATGAGCTGACTCATGAGTCGACTCATGGATTTCAAACATGCATAACTTCAAAAATACAAGTCCAAAAACAATAAAATTTTTGCCAATAGATCACAAATCTTTTGTTCTACCACATGATACTATTAAATTAGGGTTTTGGTAAAATTATGATTTTGCCCCTGAAGAGCACAAAGACTTTTTCAAATAAAAAATATTGGTACCTCTTCAATCTGCTTTGTAATCATCAAAATCAATCTAGGAGCAACAATCTCCTCCTTTTTGATGATGACAAAACACTTGAACAAAAGCATTTATGTGAAATATGAATTTCAAAAGAATGCATTATAAGTGCATATGCTTGAAAAGAAAAATGATTTTTTTGGCATGTGATCCAAATGGTCATATGCATAAATAGTTTGCCCATTTGCTTAAATATTTGAAAATTTGCTCATTGGATTATGTGATTTCGGTGTTAGAGCAGAAAATTTGTTTTTGTTATTAGAGCAAGCTGTATCTTGAAAATTTGCTCATTCTCATTTGATTATTTAGTTTTATTATTAGAGCAAAAATAATTAAGTGTGCCAATGCATGTCTAAGAGTTAATTTGTAATATTAGAGCATGTTAAATTTAAGATGTATCAGAGCAAGTAAGAATTTTAAAGCATATCAGAGCATATTTAAAGAAGTAATTTTAAAGGTTGCTCATTTGCATTGTACTTAGCAATTTACTCATTTGTATTTTTAAGTCATGTAATAATTTTACTTTTGATATGTTTCTTTTTCTTTAATTTCTCATAATTTGTAGTTTTGCTTTTGATGGGTTTCTTTTTCTTGAATTTCTCATAATTTATAGTTTTGCTTTTGATGGGTTGCTTTTGCTTTAATTTCTCCCCCTTTTTGACATCATCAAACATTGTTAACTTCCCCTCTTTTTCTGAATACGTTTTCTCTTTAATACTTCTAGTGCTTATCATTAATGTTTGCTCCCCCTGAATTCAGCAATCATTAACCAAAATATGCCATAGATTACCATAGATATGAATCATCAACAAGGAGAAGATATTTCAACAAGGAGAATATATATAACCAAAAAGATGATTGACATCATTACAAAAAGTAGATATATAGGTAAAAGATGATTAAAACCATAATTATTTCAATACAAATTTCATAACATAAAAGTCAACTAGCTAATGTCATTACATGGCCCCAAAATACAGATCCTAGAAAGAACAAGAGACTAACACCTAGGATCTAGTAAAGATCATGACTAGAAGGATCGGAGTCATCAGATATAGGGTGAGGAGATGATGGATCTTGACCAGAAGAACGTCCTCTACCCCGTCTGCCTCTGGCACGAGCAGGTGAGCGAGATGAACTAGGAGGCTGAGAATGCTGCGAGGCCAAGGACTAAACTGAAAGAGTGAGTCTGATGGAATCAAGAACGTTCAGTGCTCTGGAAACAGACTGAAGTAGAGCAGTGAACTGAGTAGATGCATGCTCACTCGAGCCTCTGATCTCTCTCCTCAATAACTCATAACCACCCTCCAATGCACCTCTGAGCCTGCCAGCCTCTGCAGTAAGGTCTGTGACCTCAATAGTGCTCTCCTGTGGCTGAGGATGGGCCAAAGCTAGGACTTGCCCCTGCAAGTCAAGAACTCTCCCAGTCAGTCTCCAAACAGTGTCCTCAAGCTGCTGAATCCGGATAGACTGATCTGAGATCAACTGAAACACAGTGGAGATGTGGGGAGTCAAAGTCTGATCAGATGAAGTGGCCCTTGGTGTAAATGTAGTAGTGCTCCACTGTCTAGATAGTAAGGAAGCCACACGCTGTGATATCTGCTTGATCTGATCATCAGCCAGTCTGAACTCTGAAGAAGGTGCACTGCTCTCTGGCTGATGTACTGGTGTGGGCCTCCTGGTGAACTCTGAAGGGCCAGCCTCTGGATCTGGAATAAACTGGATATCAGGTGATGCTGCCCTGAAGTCATGGATAGGAGATGAGGGACCTTCTTCTTCAGCTCTATCTTCTACTCTGTCCTCAGCTCTCTCCTCAGAACCCTTGATCCAACCACCATCAGTTTTTGTAAATCCCATGCGGTGCAGAGTGTGTTGGTTGAAGGTGTCTACGTGAGAAAGCTTAGTAGATGCCTCCCCCTCAAAGCTGACTCCAAACCTCCTGAAAACTCGAGTAAGGGCCATACCAAAAGGCAGATGTGCCTTGGATCTGTTCAGTGTCTCTCTCATGGCCTCAATCATTAGTGCAGGGAGGTTTAGGGGGGTTTGAGTGATAACATGAAACATAATACAAATATCTCTGCTAGAAAGTAGATCATGCCTACCACTCCTAGGGAAGAAGAGCTTCGTCACTAACTGATGTAAGATCCTCATCTCAATAGACAGAATTTTGGCTTCCAATTTATTCAAACTTTCTGAGTAGGTTCCCCCTAAATTCACACTGATCCCCTCTTCCTTTACTGGGAGTTCCATGTAAGAATAACCCTCACAGGGCAAATGAAGTATTTCTCCCAATATACTAGGATCCAGACAAATATCAACTCCCTTTACTGTAGAAGTCACTGTTCCATTCCCATAATGCAGATTCTGATAAAATTCTCTAACTAGATCTACAAAAGTGACTTCCTTAAGAGAGCAGTAGAAACCCCAACCCTGGTTCTTAATCTTTGTTCCAAAGGTGAAACCCTCTTTTTCAAAGAACCGAAAATCCACATTCTTTCCGATTTCAACTTTCCTATCAGATAGAGGGATCTTACTGGGGCTAAGGGAAGACTGAGAGGGACCTTGAGCTGACACAGAAGTCGGAGTGGGAGCAGTGGAGGACTGAGCAGCTTGCCTTTTTCTGCGGACATTTTTTTCTAGCTCACAGACCGACTTTCTTCTCTGAGGGAGCTTCATCTTCGGAGCCATTCTCAACACAGCAGCAGGCAGAGAGACTTGGAGGATCAAGAGGATGAGTGGAAGAAGGGCTACAAAAGAATGGAGAGGGATTTTGGCGGAGAGAAGAGGCGGTTTTGAGAAGAACGGTGGAGGGTAGGGCACGCTCCAACCGTTTCAATCAAAAGGAAAAGATGCGAAAATCCCCTTTCCCAGGTGGTGATTTGTGGTGGAGAGGAGAAGGGAGAACAATCTTGAGCTAGATCCTTGGTTTTGGAGAGAATGAGGATGAGGATGGCGGTTCTTGGAGGGAGGAAGACGAAGAGATGAGTCGGCTCACGAACAGGCTTTCAATTAAAAAGAAAGAGCCCGTGGGAAGTTGGCAGTAATTACAAGTATGCCATAGGGTCGACTCAAGGGGGTCGACTCATGAAACTCAGAAATTCAGAAAAAATATGAATAAATTCCAGAAAAATTTGAAATTTTGGGAGAAGGAATTTTGCTCAGCGTCAAGTTGTAAGAGTAATAATCTTGAGCATTTAGAACCAAGAGAGATGATGGAAATTGAGCTCAAAGAATTTTTGACATCAAATCTTTGGAATTGGAGAAATATTTAGGCATATGGATCAAGAATTCCTAGATTTCTCCTAATTTCACAGAATCTGTCCTCACTAAGGGCCTTTGTAAAGATATCAGCTAATTGATTTTCAGTGCAAACATATTCAAGAATTATATTTTTGTTTTGAACATGTTCTCTTATAAAATGATGTCTAATTTCAATATGTTTGAACCTTGAGTGTTGAATTGGATTTTTAGATAGATTTATGGCACTTTTGTTGTCACATCTTATTGGTGTTTCATTAAGTTTGATTCCAAAGTCTTCGAGTTGTTACTTAATCCACAAGATTTGAGCACAATAACTTCCGGCTGCAATGTATTCGGCCTCAGCCGTAGACAGTGCTACCGAATTTTATTTCTTGCTAAACCAGGAGATTAGGTTAACTCCAAAAAATTGGCAAGTTTCACTTGTGCTTTTTCTATCTAATCTACATCCAGCAAAATCAGTATCTGAATATCCTAATAAATCAATTAGTGAGTCCTTAGAGTACCATAACCCCAGAGTTTGAGTACCATTCAAGTATCTAAGGATTCTTTTAACAGCATTCAAATGAGATTCTTTAGGATTAGATTGATATCTAGCACACAAGCAAACACTAAACATGATATCAGGCCTACTTGCAGTTAAATATAATAGAGAGCCAATCATACCTCTATAGTATTTTAAGTCTACACATTTACCTTCATCATCCTTGTCAAGCTTACATGAGGGGCTCATTGGTGTGCCAATTGGTTTGGAGTTCTCCATTCCAAATCTTTTGAGTAGTTTCTTGGTGTACTTGCTTTGGGTGATGGAGATTCCCTCTTTTGTTTGTTTGATTTGGAGTCCGAGGAAGAAGGTAAGTTCTCCCATCATGCTCATCTCGAACTCCCCCTGCATGAGCTTTGCAAAGTCTTGACAAAGAGATTCATTAGTAGACCCAAAAATTATGTCATCAACATAAATTTGTATTACTAACATATCATTTTGATTTCTTTTAATAAAGAGGGTTGTATCTACATTACCTCTTGAAAAATCATTATTTAGTAAAAATTTGCTTAGCCTATCATACCAAGCTCTAGGTGCTTGTTTTAATCCATATAAAGTTTTATTTAATTTAAAAACATGATTAGGAAAAGCATGATTTTCAAATCCAGGGGGTTGTTCTACATAGACTTCTTCAGCAATATATCCATTTAAAAATACACTTTTGACATCCATTTGAAATAATTTGAATTTCATAAAGCAAGCATATGCAAGTAGAAGTCTAATGGCTTCTAATCTAGCAACAGGTGCAAAGGTCTCATCAAAATCAATTCCTTCTTCTTGATTATATCCTTTAGTAACCAATCTTGCTTTATTTCTAATTACATTACCATGTTCATCTAATTTGTTCCTAAAGACTCATTTTGTGCCAATTATTGAATAGTTTTTAGGTCTTGATACTAAAGTCCAAATATTATTTCTTTCAAATTGATTAAGTTCCTCTTGCATTGCATTAATCCAATTATGATCATTTTCAGCTTCTTCAATAATTTTTGGTTCAAGATGAGATACAAAAGCACAATGATTAAATACATCTCTAAGTGAAGAACGAGTTTTTACCCCATGCATAGGATCATCAATAATTAACTCCTTAGGGTGATTGTGAACATACCTCCATTCCTTGGGTAGGTCATTTGTACCTTGAGGTTGTTCTTGAATTTCTTCACCTCTCTCATCTTGTTTGTCTTCTTGTTCCTCGTCCTCTTGAATTGTTGAATCTTTCAGAGTGATCTCCTTCATTCCTTCTATTAGAGGATCTGCATCATCAACACCCTCATTCTTCCTTGAAGGAAGATCGTTAGATTCATCAAAAACAACATGTATGGACTCCTCAACTACTAAAGTTCTTTTGTTAAAAACTCTAAAAGCTTTACTAGTGGAGGAGTAATCCAAAAATATTGCTTCATCTGATTTTGCATCAAATTTATCAAGTCTTTCTTTACCATTATTTAATACAAAATATCGGCAACCAAAAACATGAAAATATGCAATATTTGGTTTTCTTCCTTTCCAAAGTTCATAGGGGGTTTTCTTTAAAATTTATCTAATCAAAGCACGATTTAAAATGTAACATGCTGTGTTAATTGCTTCCGCTCAAAAATATCTTGGAAGGTTGCTTTCACAAAGCATGGTATGGGCCATTTCTTCTAAGGTTCTGTTTTTCCTTTCAACTACCCCATTTTGTTGGGGTGTCCTAGGAGCAGAGAAGTTATGGCCAATTCCATTTTCATCACAAAAGTTTTCAAAGTCTTGATTTTCAAATTCAGTTTCATGATCACTTCGAATATTTTGAATTGAAAATCTTTTTTCATTAGTGACTTTTCGATAAAATTTAGTGAAAATATGAAAAGTTTCATCTTTGTGTGCTAAGAAAAAAATCCAAGTAAAACGAGAGTAATCATCTATAATTACAAAACCATATCGTTTTCCTCCTAGACTAGTGGTTCTAGTTGGTCCAAATAAGTCCATATGCAAAAGCTCTAAAGGTCTAGAAGTTGAAACAACATTTTTGGATTTAAATGAAACTCGTGTTTGTTTACCTAGTTGGCATGCATCACAAATTTTATCTTTTTCAAAATTCAGTTTAGGCAAGCCAAGAACTAATTCTTTCTTAATTAATTTTGAAAGAGAATGCATGCTAATGTGTGCAAGTCTACGATGCCAAAGCCAACTAGTCTCATTAACTTTAGCATTCAAGGATACTAGGCATTGCATGTTTATTTTGGCTAAATCATTTAAATCTACCATATAAACATTGCCATGTCTATGTCCAATAAATTTAATGCCATCGTTAATAGGACTAGTTACAATGCAAACAGATGATTCAAAAACAACTTTATACCCTTTATCACAAAATTGACTAATGCTAAGTAAGTTATGCTTTAAACCATTAACTAACAAAATATTTTCAATATATTTGGAGGGAGTGATACCAATGTTACCTATACCGATGATCTTTCTTTTGCCATTATCTCCAAAGGTGACCATCCCTCCATCCTTAGCATCAAGCGTGATGAATTGTGATTCATCACCAGTCATGTGTCTCGAGCATCCACTGTCAAGATACCATTTTCTGTTTCCTCCTTGGGATGCTAGACACACCTGCAAGCAAAAGTCAAGTTTTTGTTTTAGGTACCCAAGCTTTCTTGGGTCCTTTTTGGTTAGTCATAATGGTTCCTTTTGGAACCCATATTTTCTTTATAGTTGAGTTTGCTGATTTGTCAAAGAAGCAAGTGTATGACTTATGTCCTACTCTACCATATTTGAAACAAGTAATATTGGTAGACTTGTTACTTAAAGAATTTACATAAATATTTTTCAGATATTTTTGTTTCTTCAAGGGGTTATAGCCAAGTCCAGCCTTATCATATACGGCTTTTTGATTATCAAGAATCATATTTAGTTTGTTTGAACTTAAGGTGAACTTATCTACTATTGGTTTCAGCTTGGCAATTTCATTCTTTAAGCTTTGATTTTTTTGAAGCAAGGTGAATTTTTCAATTGAAAAGTTTTCAGCTTGTTTCAATAAGGATTGATTTTTTAATTTTAGCTCTTTGTTTTTCATCCCTAGTTTCTTTAATTCATCAACTAAATCATAAAAAGCTTCATGTAATTCTTCAAATGTAAAGTCACTAGGAGTTTCAGAAATTACCTCATTTTCGTGTGCCATAAGGCACAGGTTGGCTTGTTCGGTTGAGGTTTCCTCATCGGAGCTTGAGTCATCACTCGCACTCCATGTGACCATCATGGCCTTCTTCTTGAACTTCTTGGGACCTTTCTTCAGTCGTGGACATTCGGATTTGAAGTATCCCGGCTTCTTGCACTCGTAGCAGATAAGGGGTTGGTCTTTCTCTTTTTCTTTGCTTTGTTCCCCTTTTGTGAATGGCCTCTTTCTCATCCCCTGTTTTCTTTTTCTCAAAAATTTCTTGAATCTTCGGGTGATGAGAGCCATCTCTTCATCTTGTTCTTCATCTTCAGTGTCATCAGTTTCTTCATCAGGAGGAGCTGTGGATTTGAGGGCGATGGTTCTTTTCTTTTTGACTTCTTTCTCTTGATGTTGCTTCATGCTTAGCTCATGAGTCATCAAAGATCCAAGAAGCTCTTCTAGAGGTAGAGTGTTCAAGTCCTTCGCTTCTTGGATGGCAGTCACTTTGGCTTCCCAAGTTCTTGGCAAGGACCTGAGAATCTTTCTTACAAGCTCACTGTTAGTATAGGACTTACCAAGACTCTTTAAACCATTAATGATATCAGTAAAATGAGTAAACATTACAGTTATGGACTCAGCATGCTCCATTTTAAACAATTCATATTTATGCACAAGCATATTTATTTTAGACTCTTTTACTTGATTGGTTTCCTCATGGGTTACTTCTAACCTATCCCATATTTCTTTAGCAGAAGAACAAGTAGAAATGCGATTAAATTTGTTTGCATCAAGAGCACAATAAAGTACATTCATTGCTTTAGCATTTAATTGGGTCATCTTTTTATCAACCTCATCCCATTCTTTCTCGGGTTTGGTTGATTCCTCACCATCTATAATTTTAGTGGGTGTGTGAGGACCATTCACTATGATACTCCACATATCATAGTCGAGTGCTTGTATGAATATTTTCATCCGAGCTTTCTAATAGGTGTAATTAGACCCATTGAAAAGTGAAGGTCGGTTGGTGGATTGCCCCTCGGCTAGAGAAGTACCGACATGGGTTGCCATAGATCTTTGGCTCCTTGATTGTTTAGATCAAAGATGGGCTAGAGCACCGGGCTCTGATACCACTTGTTGTCCAGCTATGCAACCCAAGACGGGGGGTGAATTGGGTTTCTAAAAATTTTAAGCTTAACTAATGACTTATAAAAATGTTTGTCAATAGCAAAATGAATGAGGAGAAAAACCTTTGTTCAAGATTAATTGCCTAAAGCAAGAGAGCAAGAAAATAATGAAGAGTTAAAGAGAAGCAATTATGCACATCACAAACACAATGATTTATAGTGGTTCGGTGCCAACCTTGCACCTACATCCACTTCCCAAGCTCCTACTTGAGAATTCCAATCCACTATACTTGTATTCAACCCAAATACAAACGTCGAAAACTCCGACACTAGCTATCCCAAGCTAGTCCACTTGTTTTCCGGGTACAAGCCAACCCAATACACTCCGATTTCAGGTTCGGATCAACCTTCCCTTATTTTGGAACCCTTCCAAAATAAAAATAATTACTCAAAATGAGTAAAATAATTATAGCACAAATAAGTACAAGAAAAGCCCCTTTAATGAGCGAATATAACTTTAAATACACTTTACTCAAGAGAAGAAGCTCCTTTTTGGATTTCCTCAAAGTGGATGGAGAATTGATTGAGCGCTTGAGGAGTTGGTGAGCTTTGATTGATGGCTTCTTGAAGGCTTTAAATGAGCTCTTGATTAGGGCTGAAAAGTTGGCTTGAGAAATCCTTTCTCTTTTGAATGCTCTTGAATGCTCTCTTGAATGCTCTTTTAAATCTCTTTCTTTCTCTCTTTCTTCTTCTTTCAATCTCTTGTATGTTTCCCACCTTTTGAATCCTTTTATAGCTTTAAGAAATAGAGAAAAATATTCTAGGCAGAAAAAGAGCCGTTAGAGCACATTAAATGAGCATTTAAAGCACTTAAAATGGGTTAAAAACTAGCCGTTGCGGAAAAATCCCGTCGCAGGGGTCGACTCATGAGTCGACTCATGCCTCAGGGGTCGACTCATGAGTCGACCTCTGTTGAAGCAACCAGAAAATAGGTTTCTACAACTTTTGGCCTAAAACAGCAGAAGTCGACTCATGAGTCGACTCATGCCTTGAGGGTCGACTCATGAGTCGACTCACAGGCCGTGCCAAGCCAAAAATTCAGCGTGCCAAACTGCTCATTGTGCCATGAGCTGACTCATGAGTCGACTCATGGATTTCAAACATGCATAACTTCAAAAATACAATCCAAAAATAATGAAATTTTCGCCAATAGATCACAAATCTTTTGTTCTACCAAATGATACTATTAAATTAGGGTTTTGATAAAATTATGATTTTGCCCCTGAAGAGTACAAAGACTTTCAAATAAAAAATATTGGTACCCCTTCAATCTGCTTTGTAATCATCAAAATCAATCTAGGAGCAACAAATACCTCTAGTATTCATCCAACTTTTATTGATATTCATCTAACAATAAATACAAAATCATTAACAACCAAAAAAAAGTTCAGTGGTATTTTGGATCCCGATCCAAATTTTGGACTGAATCATATTCTAAATTCCTGCCAAAATCCCTATCCGGATCTAGATTTGGATCACTTGATACAAAATAACATATATTAAAAAATACATACAGATTGAACATTAGCACAAAAAATAAGTTACATCAACTTAATGAAGTAAAAATGCATGATCCTATCCTTTTCAAATTATTACAAGCAGGTGTGGCCCTATCCCTTTCAAAAAAATAATAATCTTATTATTGTTATTAGTGGATATTTCATCTTATTTTCATAAAAATTTCGACAGCATCTCCCTATGGTTCTCTAAGTAAACGATATGGATATGGTGCCTACACATCCTATCCACCATATACTTGGAAAACAATGGACAGATAAACACTGAATACCACATAATAAAATAAAATATCAATTATTAACAATAATAATATTATTACTTTTTCAAAAAATCCGAATACGAGACATCCAAGTTTCGATCTGGATGAAGATCGAAACTTGAACGAAAATTTACAGTTCAATGTAATTTAAGTACCATCTTGGAACGTGCATTCGAAAATAAATTTTTAATTTATCAAAAAAGAATAACATCGTATTGAAATTTTTTCATCAAAAATTTTAGTAGAGTTTTCTCTAGAAATAGAAATATTTTTTTATTTATAATTTCAGCAGTATACAAAATAGCACATAAAATAATTTAATTATAATAAATAACAGCAATGTGCATTGTGTTAGTAAAAAAATAATTAGTCAAATAATTAAATAATTTTAGCAGTAACACTAAAAAATAATATGCAACAATTATAATAATTTCAACTCGGCCCGACTAGGCCCGACCCGAAACCGACCAGACCCGACCCCGACCCATCCTGACCCCGACCAGTCTCGGCCCCACTTGACTTGCCGGACCACCCCGGACCCCTCCACGGACCCATCCCCAAAGGCCCCGGTCTGACCCAGAACCGACCCAACCCGACCCAGAACCGACCCAACCCGGACCCGACCTAGCTCGAACCCGACCCTCCCCGCCCCGACCCGGCCCCAACCCGACCTGCCCCATCTCGGCCCTGTCCTCGGACACATCCCCGAAGGCCCCGGCCTAACCCGGAACCAACCCGGCCCGAACCCTTCCAGACTTGGCCCGTCCCATCCCGACTCGACTCGCCCCAGCCCGATCTGGATAGGAACCGACCTGACCCGACCCACCCCGGCTCCACCCGACCTGCACCAACCCGGCCCGACCCAGCTCGACCTGAAAACGACCAGGCTTGATCCGGTCCCGTCACAGACCCGGCCTGGCCCAGTCACAGACCCGACACCGACCCGGACCTGAGCCGACCCAGCCTCGGCCCCGGCGCCGGCCTGGACCCAAACATGGACCCAGACCGGACCGCTGTCCCCATCCCCATCTCCGGCCCCGGCCCGCCCTCCCCATCCCCGACCCGCAGCCCCGAACTGCCGTCCCCGGCCCCGGCCCGTCGGACCTGTCCTAGGCCCCAGGCCATCGGATCCAGCCCGCAGGCCCCACAAGCCCGGCCCACCATCCATGGCCCAGGCGTGCCGTCCCCGGCCCTGGCTTGCCATCCCCATCCCCATCCCCGGCCCGAACCCCCCAAAAAAAAGGTAATAAAACTCACCTCGATGGCGGCGTTGGCGATGGCTTTGCAGACGGCGACGGTGATTGGATAGGGGGAGAGATGCGGGACGCCGAGGGGGAGCATGAGAGAATGTCGAGTGAGGGTGGGGGGGCAGCGAGGAAGAAAATGGGCTTCAGATGGGACATGACGGGATGCAGGGTATTAGCGACGAAAATTTTTATCACTAATAATTAATTTTCATCATCCGTAATTTAAACGAAAAATAAATTTGCAATGAAAATCAAATTTTTCGTCGCTAATAAGCTTATTAGCGATGAATAAAATTTTCATCGCCAATAGTTCCCACCAAAAAAAAATTTCTCATTGAAAAAAATTTTCTCCCAAAGTATGTTATTTACGATGAAAATATAAGACTTCATCGCTAATAGTCCCCGCCAAAAATTTTTCGATAAAAAAGTTTTATTTACGATGATTATATTCGTCGCTAATTATGTTATTAGCGACGAAAATTATCTTCCATCGCGAATAATTACTAAAAAAGAATTTTTTTAAAAAGAATTTTTTATTTATAAGTTTTTTATAAGTAATTATATGATGCTCGCATGATAAAATTTTTTCAGATCCAACTGACAAGATAGATGGCAAGACCACATTGATTCACTGAAAGCGATTTCAAGGATTTGACTGCAAACTTTTTAACTCAGGACTTCATGCAAAAAATGATGATATTTGAGAGGTCAAAAAAGTACCTTGCTTTTTTCTTCTCTGATGTTGTTGTTTAGGAAGTATGTGACCAAGTTCATCCGACCCTCTTTCATGGCCTACATGGTTGGGGCCATATCTATCTTTAAATTTCTATAGAATGTTAATACTTCCATAGCCTGTTTCCCAGACATCACATATTTTATCCTGCTTATTTAGATTTTGTAAAACTCGTATTATGTTTAGGTTTAATGAGAACTACATAAAAAATGAGCTAAATTTGGGCCTGGTCCTGTCTAAGAGACTCAATGGAGCCTTTGGCAAATAGAACGAGGCCTCTTTAGCACCAGAGCCCAGATATGAGGTGCAAAATTTTTTCTTGATCTACTGTCATGTCATCCTTTTTATTTTTTTTCTTTTATTTATTAACTAAAATGGATAGAAGACCAATCAAAATTGGACAGAAGCATGATTCAAACTAGAGGTGTCAATGGGTCAAATGGTGTTTGGTTTACATGCAGGTTGAAGTAGGTTCGACCTATACCCCACATATACTTTTCCTTCATCCATATCAGCTCATCAATCTTTCTAAATTTTTATTCATTACTTATGTGTATAACTAAGAAATAAAATAAAATAAAGTATTCAAAGATAACTAGCAACAAAATCAAAATTTTTCTTTAAATATGTCATTATAAATATAGTAAACATAAAATTTAGTATATATGATAATTATGAACTAACTAATGATAAAACTAGATAAAATACAGTCACATATTCTAAAATATCTTGGCCCACTCTATCCATCATTCTTGTAAACTTTTAATTTTAATATTTACTATTTTTTTATAAATTATTTATAAACTTTTTTATGATAAAATTTTTTATTATTTTTTTCAAATTATATCTGGCATTTTAAGTATGATTCCAATAATTTTCTTATATTACTACATATTCATCTTAATATTTTACATACTTTTATTTTGTACATATTATTTTTTAAAACTATCTTATATTTTTTATAAATATAAAAAAAATTACTATAATATATATCCTTCAATAAAAAAGTTTTTTTTAATTTTTAAAATTTTTAAACCATTAGCGATAAAATTTTTCATCATTAAAAACCATTTTAACGATGGAAAAATCTTTTACCATCGCTAATTGTTTAGTTTTTGAAATTTAAATTTTTTTTATTTTTAAAATATTCGTAACGAAAGATATACGTCAAAAATAAGTAATGATTTTACGATGGTAATTAGATTTATCACCACACATAGTTGATTATTTATGATAAATAAGTTTCATCACAAATTATCTTTTATTTTTAAATTTTAAAATATATTTATTTACTATAGAATATATGTTTCCATCATAAATAAGCAATATTAGCGACGAAATGTGTTTTGTCATAAATATTCTGTAATTTTTAAATTTTAATTTTTTTTAATTATTTGTGATAAATAATTTTGTCGTAAAAAATTATTTTTTGGTGATGAAAATTTTTTCTAGGTCACAAATACCTTACTTTTTAAATTTTTAAATTTTTTTATTTCTCAGGTATTAACAATGAAAAATTTCATCGTAAATGGTTGATTATTTACGATAAAAAAAAACTTTCTATTATAAATATTTTAACTATCTATGATATTTATTTTTTTATCATAAATAATCTTTATATTTTAAAATTTTAAATTATATAACTTTTTAAAGCATTAACGATGAAAATTTTCATCATTAATAATTACTTTTTATGACACAACATGTATTTTCATCATAAATAATTAAATTATTTGTGACTAATACTTATGTCGCAAATAAATAAAAATATTTAATTTTTTATTTTTCTTCAAATATTAGTGATGAAAATTTTTAGTCGTAAATAAGAATAATTGACGATGAAACTGATCTTTTCATCATAAAATATTTAACTATTACCAATGAAAGATTTAACATCGCTAATATTTAGATATTTATAATTTAAATTTTTTTTATTTATGATAAAAATATTCATTGAAAATATTTTTTTTTTACGATGAAACTCTTTTTTCATCGCTAATATTTTTTATTTACGATGAAAATTTATAATCATCATAAATATTTTTTTATTATCGATGAAATTTTTTTTGCATCGTTGATATGATTATTTGTGACATTAATATTTTTTATCGTAAATAAATTCATTGCTAAAACTCTCTTTCCTTGTAGTGCATGCTGCAAGTCGTGTACTATGGTGGTCAACTCTTTGACTTGCAGCAAGGGCTATTGAAACTGCTTGAAGATGATGGATAGGGTAGTCGACGCCTTCAGAATGTTGAGATCCCTATGACCCTACTTGGGTTCAATAGGTTTCATTGGTAGCTCTAAAAGAGTGGTGGAGGACACCACCACGGTATTCTTGTTTTTCATACTCAGTTGACAAGGGGAGAAGAGCTCAAGACCTCAGATGCGGGTCGGATCTTTCCTCTAGCACTAATCTATTGCCATCAAAGAGTCGATTTGGCTCAAGCAATGAGCTAGAGTTGAGATGAAGAGAGAGAGATAATTGCAGGATGTGTGGTGGAGATCTCCACTTTAGATGCTGGCTTCGAATCTATAGTCAATCCATCTCATCGAATCCCGCAACACCATCAAAGATAGGAAAGTCCTCACACTGGATGTTCCTCAGCGGTGGACCCTGCGATACCTAAATCAGTCTCTTGTAGAAACATACAGAAGAGGTTTGAGCTCTCAGAGAGAACTTAGCAGCAAAGTTATGTTGGAGAACTTTCGTGAGGCTGTGGAGACCTGGAACCAACCATAAATAGCCAATAAAAGGGGTGGCAAGAAGGAGAGAGCCAAATATGGTAGGCAGCTACAAACCCTAGCACCTCTATGGTTTTCCTTATGCGCCTCCTTGGATTCTTCTTCTTTTGATGAGTGGCGCCCTTTCCTTGGATCTAGAAAGCAGCCACCACAGCAAGAAAGGGACATGGAGACCCCCTCTTGGGGCGGCCAAGAGCTTGGAAACAAGAGCCTTGGAGGCTAGGAGATGGAGGCGCTAGAAACCTTAGCGCCTCCCCTTGATCCTTTCCTTCTTTGGATGGGACGGCAAGAAACCTTAGGATTTCTTGTCTTTGCCAGCGTGAAGAAATATAAAGAGAGAAAGAGAATTAGAGAGAAAGGCTCTTTTCATTCCCTTTACATTTGACCTAATTATATGTATATATATACCTATACAAATAGATCAAATCCTAGCCCAAAAACTTTCATGGCTAACCCAAGGTGATTGCACTCAACTCAACCCAAACCCATGTACACCCTTGACTCAACATGCTTTCACCCCCTTGGATCCAAACCTAATCTAAATATGGATTAGCTCATTCAAGATCCAAATCTACTGGGTCTCAAGTCCCTCAAGGCCCCAATCCCTGGGCCTTAAGACTGTGGAAGGCCGCACCTTCACCCTAGGACCAAATCAGTCCTAACCCTGGGTTCCAAACCGGTCCTAGACTCATGGAGCCTCTTCATCTGGTCTTTCAAGGCTTGAAAGTACCATATCTGAGCCTACAATCTCTACCTTGATGTCTTAAAATTTTGGCAAACTTCACCAGGTCCATCTGCACCAACCTGCTGTCGTCATGCACCCTGACAGCACCCTGTGCAAACCCCATCGCTAGTGCCAAATCATTCAACCTTGGAGCTCCATTGGAGGCCTCTGAGACATCCACCTCCCCTTGGGTTGAAGATTCTTCCTTGCATTTGGGCATCCACCTTACATTCTATAGGCTTCTTTCTACTAGACAGCTGCACCAACCGCTTCAGGCTCTCTTTGAGAGATTGCAGCTCTTCTGATATATCCTAGACCCATCTATCTTCTCTTTAGCTTGCCTCAGCCTCCTCATAGGTTTCAAGGTCCTCTCTTACTGTGACCAATACATATGACACAATCTCCTCAGAGCCATTCCTTTCTGACTGTCGCACATTCTGCATCGACTTATGGAGTGTGATACTGCTGAAATTTTTTTCCTTCTCTTA
Source organism: Elaeis guineensis (assembly GCF_000442705.2). Classification (NCBI taxonomy): domain Eukaryota; kingdom Viridiplantae; phylum Streptophyta; class Magnoliopsida; order Arecales; family Arecaceae; genus Elaeis; species Elaeis guineensis. The sequence goes on from NC_025994.2 coordinate 77,767,411, forward strand.
CACCCCTCGACCCCGAACTTATGCCAAAACTCCCTCCACATATGGAGGCACCTCTAGATGGTGCTCCACCTGAATATCGAGTCTTTCTAATGCACCTACAAAAGGCAAAACTGAAAAATGAGGTCAGCTGCCTAATGCTACCTTGTTGGGCCTCCTACTGCTCCTTCACCGCTGCTGCTGCTATTTCGGATCTTCCACACACCGTAGATCCTTTTGAAATCATCAAGAAAAAAGTCTCTACTTCTAAATCAGCAATGACACTCAGAAAATCAGTCCCTTCCCTTTCTCCCTTGCACTTCTTCTAAAGTGGACAATCTCGCTTAAAGTGTCCTGCTTCATTATACTTGAAGCATCTTACCTTCTTGCTACTTTTTTGGGACTTGTGCCTTCCCTTGTGCTCGCTCTTATCCTTTCCTCTCCTGGGCCTCTCCTCTACAACGAGGCCCTCTTGAGAAACATCCTCCTTTGTCATCCATTCTCTCTACTTATTGGATTTGAGAACTAAGACTATATCTTCATAATGCAGCATCTCCTTATCATACAGCAGGGTCGTCATCAATGGATCAAAACTATCGGACTCTTGTCCTCCTCTTCCATCTTCATCTTAAGGTTTAGCAAATCTATGCTCATCTGATCGAACTGCTGAATATGTCTTACAATATCTCTACCTTCATACATCCAAAGACTGTACCATTGCCTCTTCAGCATCAACTGGTTGCACATATACTTTTCCATATACATGGTGTGTAACCTCAACCATAACCCCTTGGGTGACCTTTTCTCTAACACGTCATACAAAATTGAGTCTGCCAAACAGTCCCTAATCATCGAACATGCCTTCTTTTCCAAAAAACTTCACTACCTATCTATCATATCCTTCGATCTTTCCTCCAAGATTGGATCCAATCCAAGTTGGACCAACAAATCCTCCATCCTAGCCTTCCACAATGAGAAGTTTTTTTTCCATCAAATTTCTCAAACTCCACCTTCAGCCCACTACTCATGGTCAGCACCAACCATAATCATAACAAATGTAGCTCAGATTTGAGAAGGTATGCCTTGGAAGAGGGTGTATAGATTTTTCTTTTCTTGGAGAACTTCCTTCCTTCTTCCTCCTCACGCAACCAGATGTTGAGGGGCTCTTTTTCTTGGCTCCTACCACATGTAAAGGCCCTCACCAAGATTTGAAAAACTTAAAACCAGCAAGAAAAGGATCCAAGAAGGAGTTGGACAGGGATTCCTCGTGCGACTAGGTTTTTCTTTGCCGTGCTGTCTTGCACTGCACCTTATGCTTCAAGAAGTTCTCCTTTTCTCCAACGCCCCAATCTGATTCTGATACCAAATATTGGAAAACTACCTTAGGGTGTGGAGATTTGAAAACTAGCAGCAAATACGTCCAAAAAGGGATGGCAAGGCTTAGAGGTGCTAGGAATTAAGGATGGCCAAGAAAACCGTCGGTGCTAGGGTTTGTTGGCTTCCAAATATGGCTAGTGAAGGCGAGTGGCTAGGGTTTCTGGGAGAGAGGGGGGTGACAACTAGATGAAAGGAGAGAGGAGAAGGAGAATTAGGGAGAAAGGCTCTTTTCATTCCTTTTACATTTGACCTAATTACATGTATATATATACCTGTACAAATAGATCAAATCTTAGTCTAAAAATTTTCATGGTTAACCCAATATGATTGCACTCAACCCAAGCTCATGTATACCTATGACTCGACATGCTCTCACCCCCTTAGACTCAAATCTAGTCCCAACATGGAGTAGCCCACTCACTACTGGGCCTCAAGTCCCTCAAGGCCCTAATCCCTGGGTCTCAAGACCATGGAGGGCCGCACTTCCACCCTAGTACTAAACTAATCCTAGCTCTAAGATCCAAATTGGTCCTAGACTTATGGAGCCAACACCATGGCTGCTCACCTGACCTCCCAAGACTTGGGAGCACCACATTTGAGCCTATAAATTGAGTATGAAGTCAAGTGGACTAAGGTGGAGAGATGAAAAGTAGAATTTCAGTGGATGCCATGCGAGAGGTGATGTTCTTCGATGGGGTCAGAGTTGCTCAGAGCTTTGTGGAGGAGACAAATTTAGTTCATATAGCATCCATTTTTGGGAGAAAGCATGTGAAGTAAGTTTTTACTTACCTGGAGGGTCTCGGGGAGTTTAGATTTTATAGATGAAGATGGATACCTATTGCCTGAGGAAATGCATGCTATTTTTTGCTTTAGAGTTATGGAGATGTGCTCTGGTTGTTAAAGGATAACGACTTCACATACTCTAGAGCTTGTTGAGATTACAGATCTTACTGAGTGGGGAAAAAATTAGAGTAGTAGAGTGGTTGGCTATCTATCATTTAATGGATGAAGACTCCGAAACTCCTTCAGTACGGTCTTAAAAGACCATGTAGCAATGGCTCAGCTGTTATTCTATTGCTCTTCATTGAGAACATACGTCGGGCTGCCGTTGGGTCACCGATAACATGGTGGACAACCTATAGTTGGGTTTATCATTGTTGTTGTTGAGAGTGAAACACTAAGGTCTACATTCCTAGCGCAGGAGCATGTGCTGGGAAAAAATATACCCATATTTAAAGATTAAATAAATAAATACATAAATAACCCTTTTGCTCTATATATTTAATAAAAAACAGTGCCTTGAATGAGAGCATATGCTGGGAAAAAATTGTTATATGCTCCACCCTATCAAGGAATGCCAACGAAGATCCTAAACAAGCACATATTAAATTACAAATGGCTCCATCTATGCTGTCACTCATTGCTTGATAAAATCCTAGCTGGTTGAATGGTTCAAATTATGTGAGTTTCACCAATGTAACCATCCAATAATTGTATTACACAATTCTAATTAGAAACAAAATAATTTAATAAAAAAACAAAGGAAATCCTACAAGGCCACATGATTCCAACCACTCAGCCATCAAGCCATGTCTCAATTATTTAGGGTTTTTTTAGTTCTTTCAAATGCTTCATTCATATGCTTGTTCTATTTTCAGTACCAGCTTTTGCCAACCCTTTTATTATAATCTTCATAAATGTTACCTTGGAGCCATCCCTTTTCTTCTGGGTGATTGAGACAAATTCCTAGAGATCACAAGTGAGCCTAAATTCAACTATAGAAGCTTCTTTCTGTAGGTTGTGCAGGTATCTATTTCATGTTTCTCTTAGATGTTGACGGTATATGGAGCAAACGGGAGATAAATTAATAATTTCTGACCACATAAAAGTACTGCTAATTTGATAACTTGTTTCTAATTCTTCATAATGGATCCTTGGTGGATACACTGGAGAGGAGAGAAGCATATAAATGAAGAATAACTTAATCACAATAGTCCTCCAAGAAGAAGTTAGAGCGCAACATCATTTGCGTCATATAGCTGAGTAAAATCATGGCTCTGGTATGCCACCCGAAGCCATTCATCATCATTATCCCATTGGTCACGATAAGTTTCGTAGTTCGAGAAACCATCTGTGAAAGCTGAGAGCCACATTTCTTTCCTCCACTCCTCCAGGTGTGGGAATCCACAATTATCTCCATACATATCACAATACTGCAAGAAAAGAGTTGAGCATCACAACTAGTAGTGGTTCAGGATTAAATTGCAGTCAACATGTTTTTCCTGAAAGGAAGAAATTTATATTTTTCTTTTTTTTTTTTTCAATAAAGAAAACCTATTCAGAGAATGCCAAACAAACATAGAAGAAATGACTTGCTACATTTAGTTGGAGTTTTGCCAGGTTACTAACATAATTACAAGCTTGGTATCCAGGAGAAGAAGTTTCAAAATTTAGGGAAAACGCAAACACTACCTTAAGTTGGTCGAGTTGTGGGTCAATTTTTTTCTTTTTTAACATTTTTCTCCTTTCCTTGTCCCTTTTTCCCTTTCTCCAATCCTGGTGGTCCTTCACAACCTCCGGGCCGAGAGCAATTTGCAGTCCAGTGGTAAAGCTATTTGTAGTCCCTTTCTTTATTGCATATTACTATACAAATGATAAAAATTATAAGATGTACCTTCTTATTACATATCTTTTATCAAGCCTGGTCACATGATGCTACTAATGAAGAAGATTGGCATCTAAATCGCTAAAAAGGAATGAAATGCAATCAAAAATAAAACAGTGAAAATATTCTTATAGCATCATTTTAATACCACCAAAATTCTTAGCAGTCGCCAAGCATCATCAAGATTGAATCATCTTACTGTTATAACTATATACAATTATAATTTGTATTCATAGGGACACTGGAGGAGCTAACAGGATGTTATTAGCAGTCATGACACATGACGGTAGGTGAGAAGAGATAGGTGGCATCTTGTAGGACATTTAGATGTCAAAGCCCTCAACTGCATTTGAATTATCGATGTTGTAGCTGAATTAATGATGTATGGACTATGATTAGTACAGATGTGCACCAGGTTGATGTACTATGAGAATAAAATACAGAGCATCTTATAGATCTTTTTGAGGGGTACCTATCTTGAAAATCTTGATCACCCACTTTATCTCAGCTCATTCCTATTTTGTTCATTAAAATTTTGAACTATGCAAAATAGGTACCTCAAAGTTGGCGATATCATGTGTTTTGCACTTTGGTATGCCTTCAATCTCCTTTGTTCGATAGAATTCTTTAATGGCCTTCATCATATCATCTGGCGATGGCAATGTTCTTTTACCAGATAGCAGTTGTGCTATCCATTTTGCTTGCGATTCGAAGAAGGAAAACCCTATGATCTGCAACATCGATTTAAGCAAAACTACAAATGATATTAAGTATACAAGGTTTAGTAAATGCAAATTATCCCTTTCCCAATATTGTTACATTTGAATTGAAACAAGGTTGATATAGTGTTTTACTTATATTTATTAGATTTTGATGAGTTGATGAAAGTTCTTTTCACCCTCTCAAGTAAGAAAACATGTGTACAATTCAGAATATTGATATTTCCTCACCTTCTTTGGAATGCCCACAAAAGAGAGAGATGGAGCAAGTAATGGTGGGAATGTGTGCTCATACAAAGGCTCCACTCTATTATCATCTACCACCACTATTCCTTTAGTGTCAAGAAATGGAAATGTATAGGAATACCTTCAAAGGAAGATAACAAGATGATCATCATTGCCAAATGGATGTTAGATATAGCATAAATTGACTAGCCAAAATTAGTATTCATATTTTGAGAAATTGCATAAGTTTAAATATGCCATGGGATTAAAGGGAACTGACCCCGTACAATAAATAATAGAATCAGCAATCACAAAGGAGCCATCAACAAATAAAACCTGTCCATCTTCACAAAGAGAGTCTATCTGCAATGACATAGTTTTAGCCATCAACAGAGTCATTTTACAGGTAAAGATAACATAAGGTAAATGCCCAAGAAACATATCACCAACATATATATATCCACGTATGTATGTATGTATGTATGTATGTATGTATGTATGTATGTATGTATGCAGAAACGTGTAATGCACATCATTGCCAGCACTAAACTGACATGATCAAAAGCTTACGCTAAATATGTACCTAGTAAACTTGGTTTCTTTACCTGTAAATGTAGGTGCAGGTTTGGATATTTGGAAATGACCTTTGATAAGCCCTCCGAGATTTCTAAAGATTTGGAACTAATATGCACTTCTTTTGCTACAGATACAAGTTCCAGTGATATGTCTTGGCCACTCACTGAGCTTCCAACTATTACCACAACCTGTGTACAATTTGGAACAGAAACGATAAAAAGAAATTATTTAGAATGAGGAAGTTTCTAATAACCACTCGCATTCATGGAATAATACTCTCTTTGTGGCCTGTATAGCTGTAAGAAATAAATACCTTCTTCTAATGTCTGTCATGCATTCATTTTTCCTAATTTATTTTTTTTTGAGAACATTTTCCTAATTTATGATACATAATTTATGAGCAATGTCTTCTATGGCTGTTAGGATGAGGAGATGGTATGTAGCTTGAGAAAGACCTATCGAACCTCATCACGGTAAGGCTCAGGAACTCTGTATACATGGCTATGTATTTGCTTTCTTGTCCAAACATCCATTCCTGCATGAGAAAATTATGTCGTTAGTACCATATTGAGGAAACCAACTAGAGGGGAAAAAAAAAAAAAGGATGTTATCAGTTGTGGTCCTGGCAAACTGGGATCCTGGGAGGGGTGGACTGAGAACAGACCTAATCTTCAGATTTTCTTTTTTCTTTTTTCTTTTTTAGCTCCTAGAAAGCAAACTGAATAAATATAATAAAATTTCCTCATCGATCTTGTTCTACTACCAAGTCTGAGTCCATGAACGTGACAGAGTATTACATCATGTTCAAAATGCTCCTTTTGCCACCATAAAAAAAAATAAAGAGTTCAACTTTCTGTCTGTGAATTAGCGCATACCTTTAATATTTGGCAGCCTTGGCTGAGAATAATGCCCATTGGCCACAACTACTGCATCAAAAATCTCTTCCACAACCTTTCCACCATTCTTCTCTTTGGATCTAACAACCCACTTCAAGTTGTTGCCAGACTCTGCAGAACCCACCATGGCTACATTGTCTACTCTAGTATTGAATCTTATAAGCTCCCTCAATCCAAACCATTCACAGAAGTCCCTGAGATACAAGTAGAGTTCCCTGTGACCAGGAAACATTCTGGCATCCCTTCCCTTCCTTGCCAAAAATGGGAAATCAGTGAAACCCATGGCCAACCTAGGGGAATTAGCCCTAAGGGAGGCATAGACACTGCTATGGACCTCCAATGGAGTAACCCTACCCAAGGCATCTTCTTCTTCCACCCTTGGGTCATATAGCCACTGTCCTCCAACATCATGGTGTTGCTCCACGACCACCACAGAATGTCCTTCCCTCCTCAGCTCCCTTGCAGCCGCTAACCCTGAAGGCCCTGCACCAATAACGCAGACATGGTTCGACTGTTTAATCTCAGGAATCATGTTGAGGTAGCTTTCCCAGTAGAGGAGGGGAACTTTTATAGATAGATGGTCGATGGAGAAACTGGGCAATAGGTGTACTCATTTACAGTATCTTATTATGTCAAGTTCTCCAATGGAAATGGTAGCTTGTAGGAAGGCACGGGACCGCATTCATTTGGTGGGGGATTTGAATGAATTAGTATGTGGTCCAGGAACACCATAAACAAAATTTGGCTCAAAGCCTTATGTTGCATCGGGCAAGAAGGTAGCGTGGATAACTTTTATTTAAGATTATTATTATTAAATTATTAATAATATTAATTATTATATTTATTATATATAAATAAAATTATTAAAAATCTTGATTGATATATTTAGTATGGTAATCAGATTATTAGTAATATAAAATTAAATTTTTAAAATACTTCCAATAATTTTATCCTAGTTTTTCGGTGAGAAATATAGAAGTGACGTAAAAATAGTGCTGGTATGGAAAAGTGACAGGTTAAGAGGTGTTGGGAACCACAGATAATAGGGGGTGGGGAGGAGACGGGCATGCATAGAGTCGTGGCGGGGTGGGGATAGGTGTGGAGAAGCCATAGGAGGGTGGTGGGAGACAAGAGCAAAGGAGCTGCAGCTAGGCAAAGGGAGATAGAAGAGCTATGGGTAGGGGGTGCATACGGATGGGGGTGGGGGGAGGGGAGAGGATTAGACAATAAATTTTGCGTGATTTTTTTTAGGGATAATTTTATCTAAAATTTTTATTATAATATTACCAAAGAAGTGGTAATGTAGATGCCACCTCTCTGCAAAATAATCCAGATTGCCTTCTATGAGATAATCTGGATTGTTCAGACAGTCTGAATTACCATCCAAAAAACATATCAAATACAGTAATTCAAATTATCATATTAAATTATCTATAATCTGGATATATCGCCAGCTACCAAATGCAAACTTAAAGTTATAGAAAGTTATCAAGACAAGTATTTGGCAAGATTAAGATGTGCATGATTCCTATAAAAAAAAAAAAAAAAAAGGTGATAAAAAGATCAGCTTATACAGCAAGCATTCAGTCTGCTTTTCCATTAGGTTGCATAGTCATGAATGGAGGGCCGATATTTCTCAAAAAATAGATGGAGGGTTAAGGTCGTAAGAAAATTAGATATGATCTAAGAGAGAGTTCTGTGCAAAATATTCATTATTGCAGTTGTATAAAGTTTTCTTGGAGTGGCACTTACATAACATCATAATAGCAAGTGCATGGCATTAAGTGATTTTGCAGGTTGGAGATTGGCACTGACAAAGTTTTATGAGAGAGTAATATGCTATTAATACATTTTAGCCATACTATTTTTTTATTTTAAAGAATTTTGACTACCTTAGTGACTTTAGTCTGTAATTGGACTGAGATTTTTGAATTTATCAGAGGGCATGGGCTGATATAAACATGTTTTATGTGGAATAGACAATGGCATGAGATTAGGTTCGACGATCATGATTTCCCAACATGTTTCGAAAATGGTTGTTGTCGTGAAGGAAATTATCATTGGGAAACGGCTATGTATGTTGACAGGTTTCTTTCTGAAAACAGAATTTTTTAAAATAGGTAGATGAAAAAGGAATATTTAAGATCTGGTCAACATTTAAAGGTTAATCTGATGATATTTTCACCAAAATAGCACTGCATGTGCTGATATAATTGTAACGAATATTATAACAGTGTATTACAATCCTTCTGAGAAAAAAATGACGCATTAAAAGATTAAGGTAATTATATTACAAAATATACAGTATAAAACTGAACATATCTGAGTTGGGCCGGACTTAGATTTTGGTTATGTCTGAAAAAATAAAGATATGTCCTAACTAAAAGATTTTAGTTCTCTTAACTGAATAGATTTTAGATTTTAAAAGATATTGAGTCAGGCCTGTTTGGATATTAGTTCTTTCAACTGGACTTCAAATTATGTAGTTATTTTTTATATATAAAATTTTTGAAAAATTTATAGAAATATCCCTTCAACTTTAGTTTAATTTTATTTATACCCCTATACTTCAAAAAGTGTTAAACTGGTCCTTCTAGTTATTGATATATTTCAATGTAGTCCAGTCATTCACTTATCAATAAACGATGTAATCTTTTTCTCTCAATAGATAGAAATGCCCTTTACTCATGGGTGCGCTTGGAGGAGGAGGACGAGAAGGAGGAGATCAATTGGAGAGAAGGGAGGAGGAAGGAAAAGGATGAGAAGGAGGACCGTATGAAGGGAAATGGCTTATGGACGGCTTGGAGGAGGAGGAGGAAAAGAAGGGAGAGAGAATGATGGGATCAATCGGAGAGAAGGGAGGAGGATGAGGAGGAGGAGGAGGTGGTGGAGGAATGGATGGAGGTAGATTGAGCTCCTATCGAGTAGGAGAAATGGGTGAGGAGGAATGAGGGGGAAGAAAGAGACATGCTACGATGAAAGAGGAGGAGATTAATCGGAGAGGACGAAGAAAGGAGGAGAAGGAAGAGGAGGAAGGGGAGGCAGCAAAAGAATGGATGGAGGTAGAGGGAGTTGTCATGGAGGAGGAAAAATAGATGAGGAGAAAAGGGAAGATAAGGAGGAGGGAGAAAGAGTGACACGAGCAATAGAGGAGGAGGAGATCAATCAAAGAGAAGGGAGGAGGAGGTGGAGGAGGAAGTGGAGGCTGTGGAAGAATAGATGGAGATAGAGAAAGACGCCATGGAGGAGAAAAAAGTGAGTGAGGATGAAGGGGAGGAGGAGGAGGAAGGAGGAGGGAGAAAGAGGGCCGTCAGTAAAGGAGGAGAAGAAAATCAATCGGAGAAAAGGGATGAAGGAGGAGGGAGGAGATGGAGATAAAGATATTTTTATTAGTTTATAAAATAATAGTATCATATGATGATCATATGATACTATTTCATTAACAGAGATAGACAGCTGAATCATATTAGAACATATTAATAACGAAAAGAATTAGTTTGATATTTTTTTAAAATATAAGGGGGTAAGTAAAATTGCACTAAAGTTGAGGGGGTATTTCTGTAATTTTATCAATTTTTTTTTTCCTTCCTTCAAGTGCAAGATTAGTAATATTTTCTCTATTCCTCTGTTGGCTGAGTGACAAGCTATGGAGACATTAGATTATATGGATTGTTTGATGTATTGAAATTTATTCGATTAAATCTCATCCAGATGTGGCCCACAATAATACACTTCATATTTTATTTTAGTTGGTTTAGTTGGATCTGGACTTAGACTAAAGATAAGCCTCCAATAAAATAATAAGGATATACTTGATGGTTATTATGATAAAGTTAAACTCTATATAACTGTTGTGGATAACGTCCACTGCCTCCGATGGATGAGGTATGTTATAAAAGGATATTCCTACAAACATAGTTCCCAACTCATCTAAGAGCTTGTGAGATCTTCCCATTGAAAATATTCGGAGTTGGGATTGAAAAATCAAGGTGTTGCTCGTTGACAACAAGGAGCACATTCAGCTTGGTTTCTTTTTGTGATTTCAGATAGGCTAATTCTAGGGATCGTGGACGATATTGATGGCATTTTTTTTTAAGTAAGTTCTATTATCCTATAAGGTTCTAATATGATGATAAATCATAGCCTCCCAACTTTTTCTGTCCCAAGGTTTTAGATGCCCCTTCTTCAAGCCATGGGAACCTACACGCAACTAATAAAAGGACAGTTGTATAAACATAACATGGAGTGGTTAAGCGTTCACCATCAAGAACAGCTAAAATGGATCTTAAATTGGATGTAGTTTGGACTTAATACTCAATCATCTTTAGGAATATTGATTCAGTTGCTGTTAAGTTGATGTGGTAGCTATAATATATCTTTGTTAATTACATGTGTGATATAGAAGAAACAGAGGATCATAGTTGGCTGAAACATTTACCTCTAAAAAAAATAGGTGGCCGAAACATGACAGTCGAACCAACGACTCTAAGAACACAGCCAGATATGGAATTTGTTGTCAAAAAAAAAAAAAAAAAAAAAAAAAATGAAGAAGAAGAAGACTATGCATGCGACGGGGATATGGAGGAAGGCACTTCCTTCACTGATTTTAATTAATTTAAAATAAATGTATGTACAAAAAAATGAAGAGATACGAGGGAAGAGAAAAAGATATTAAGATGAAGCAAGAAAATGAGACACAATTCTAAAGTTGAGGGTGTCTCTGAATCATTTTCTCCGGCCTCAGGCATTCCAAGGATGAAAAGAGTAGAGGGTCCTTTGTAAAACAGAGAAAATGATGTTTGTTGACATTCCACTAAAGCCAAATATGTCGAAGTATAAACATCAGCAATGGATCCCACGCTCTTCTTAAGGTTAGTTGAATGTGCCTTTTCCTCCACCGCATCCGCAAATTGTGAAGATTAGGTGGTCATCCTGTAATATATAGACAAAATTTCAAAGTAGTCCCGATATTCCCAGTGATGAGCATCTCATGAAAAGATAGGAAATAGATTTCACATTTCAAAGTAATGACGTATATCAATCATCGCAGATTGTTGTTTTGGCTAAAAGAGAACCATATGGTGACATCCTTTATTAGTCATCAAAACTAATGATGGTTATCTTTTGCAACATCATATATGTTATCACCAAACACCAGCTGGAATAGAAAATATTATAAAAACACCCCTTTAAGTTTGAGCCATTTGTATTCAGATCCTCAAGATTTAAAAAGTGGCAACCAACGATCAAAACTTCAAATTTATTACAGTATGACTCATCTATCTGTTCGGATCGTAACAGCATTAACAGAATATAAAAAAAGAAAAAAATGCCCTTGCTTCAAAGAGCCTATCCTTTGTCATTTATTTATATAATAAATCTTAAAGTACTCCATTCTTTATCGTTCATCTACCTACACAAATTTTAAAGCATCCCATTTTTTGTCATTCATTTGCTGGCACAAATTTTAAACTGCTCCAATTTTAATCATTCATGTGTGTGTGTGTGTGTGTATATATATATTAACGCGCATTATTCTTTATTATCCATATGCTTGCACAGATTGCAGAGTGCTCTATCTGTGATCTATTTGTCTACACATATCTTAAAACACTTCATCTGTGATCCATGGCTAGCACAGATCTCAAAGCACTCAATCCTCTATCATTCACTCACCTACACAAATTTTAAAGCGCTGCATCTCTATCATTCATCCGCTTGCACAAATCGATCTAATAAAAAAAATATTATGGATTGATGTAGATTGTTACATGATCTCTAAAATCACTCTTATTAGATCATGCCAACAAAGAAAAAAGTGATGCAAGTTGATACTGGAAATGCTTACAAGAAAACAATATTATAAATCGATACAAGTTGTTATATGACGTCTATAATTATGCCAACGGTTAGCAGACTGCCATTTGTGAGTGATCTACAATTTGAACCTGGTGAAAAAAAAATTCCCACCATATTCCTAATAAATAAGTAAATAGAAAAAAAATTAGCTTACTTCATAATAGCAGCATTCATGCAGGTGGGCTGGCAGGGAATGAAAAGCCATGCATTTGTATTATGGTTATTATTACCAAAAATGGCAATTGATTAGGGAGACGGCAAGCTTGCACATCAAACTTGCATGAGTCGTGCCTATAATTACTATAAAGCATGTAATAATACTAATAATGCACGAGAAATGGGAAACACGTGCATGCTGTGTAGTGATGCATAAACTTCCCTGCATAGGAAGCATAGTAAATCTTAGGGGTGGCAATCGGATCGGATTAGCCATAAATAGTTCGGATCGAATACGAGTTGATTCAAAAAATGATAAACCTAAATCCAACTTGTTAATTAAAAATAGATCAAAATCTATAATCTGAACCTACCATATCTAATAAATAGGTAATCTGACTCGACTTGTTTAACAAACAGATAATTTGTTAACTCACCCCAACCCAACCCGATCTAACCTGTTTAATTGACCTATTTTCACTCTCATTCTTGCTTCTTTCGGACCAACTCCACCACATAGCACTCCGACAGCAGCCAACAGTAGTACTCCTCGCAGCCCATCCCAGAGATGTTGCAGCAAGGGAGGTGCTTCTTGGTGAAGCCTTGGAAGAACGGCGACTTGGCATGGCAGCCCTGGAAGAGTCCCTACTTAGTGGCCCCCTCACCGCCAAGCTTGTCCATGAGATGAGCCAATGCTCGTAGTTGCAACCAGGGAACAGCAACACCATCTCTGATGGTGGTCAGTCATTAAACCCATCGATTGACTTGGAGTTCAGAAGCAAGTAAGCCAAGTCACCAGCCCATCGAGTTGTGCACTGGACCGAGTTGATCCGGGTCGCTCCTAGCCAGACTACCATATGCGAGAGGTCGTGAGGCGAGGGGCAGAGCTTGAGGAGGTTGGCAGCGAAGGGGGTGGAGGTGAGGAAGCACTTGGAGAGGAAGAGGGTGAGGGGAGAGCGAGAGGCCGCGATGGGAGAGGAGACGAGAGCTCGGGCCACAGCGACAGCCATCAGAGTGGAGGGGTGAAAACCTAATCCACATAGGAGCAAGGGTTTAGGGTGGGGGTTTGGGGGATATCATCTATATCGTGATTCATGGGAGGGCTCGGTCCAAGTGAACTCGAGCAATCAGGGAGCATAGAAGATAGCGCCCAATCGAGAATTGGTGAAATACCAGGGGTAGCGTGGTGTGTTATCCACCGTAGGATTTGACACGATCCAATTGCACCTAGTTCATGCAATATGGAGGTGTACAGGAGGAGATTCATTTCCACCATCAACAATCTCAGGCTCTTAGCCTATTTAAATGGCCCGTTAATCTAATCTGACACAACCCAAATATCAAATGGATAAACATGTTAGATGGGTCAGGCTCCTGAAATCTGAACTTGACTCAAATTAATATTAAACAGGTTAAACGGATTAACCTATTTATGATCCAAATCTATTTAGTCCAGACTCAAACCTGCATATGACGAATCGAATATGGGTCAGATTGGTGAGTCGGGTCATATTTTACCATTCCTTAAGGGTGTTTGATATGGGATGATCCACGTAAGATCAAGGATGATGTTGATGAAGGTGATGAGATCAATGTATTTAGTTGCATCATATGATCCTATGTGGCAATAATTTCAAATCATCTCTATTTCTCAAATCACCATCCAATGTAGTGATAGAAAATCTACTCTTGAAGATGAGTATCCAACATCACTCTATCACGGTGATCTTATTTTAAAATAGATTAATCAAAATATTCTTGTAATCGAGAGACTTCCTAGAAGAGAAAACCTATCTTTTTTGTTGTGATATTTTTTTACGTGCGTATGTGATATTCTTTACACGCATTGGGTGAATAGTTGGGGTGTCATCTCTACGGAAGAGAAGAAAATCTTTTCTTTCCTTACCATAGTGATTAGAAAGAGAAAAAATCTATTAGATATTTTTCTAAAATTTTTTACTCCAATCCTCAATCTCAACTCTTGAAGCTTTGTTGAGAGGGTGACTCGAAGCGGTGATTTTATTTTTTCAATCCAATCATGATAATCTGAGGCTTTCCTCTTCTTCCATCTCTCCTTTATCATTTTTTTCTTTCCATCGGAGATATGTCAAGGGTATTTTTGATATTATATGGTCCGTGATCTTGGATTCCCATAGTATACCAAACAAGTTATTTGTACATCCCTGAAAATCTTTAATTATTGTACTATGGCCAACCAAACATAGTAATCTTTGATCACTAGGGATTAAATTACCCTAAGATTTGGATCACCAGTAATCTTATATTACCATGGTGATTGCTGTTGAGTCACCAAACACTGCCTAATAGTGATATGCCTAACTTGCAAGGTAGCAAAATTTTATGATTTTCTTAAAATTCAAGATAGCAAAAGTTTCATAGTATTTAAGCATGTGCAACATAGACTTGCTTATCAGGCAAACCGTGCTCAACCTAAAGGAAGGAAGTGATGTTCCATGCTCAAGCCCCCTCTATACCAAGCTTCAGGTTCTAGGATGGGCTTGAGCCTTAGCCATCACCGTTGGATGAGGAGAAGGCGGGGAGGTGGGAAGGAGGCGAGGAGGCAGAGGCCTAGGTGGTGGGAATGACATGAGGAGGAAGAGGGGAGGGTGGGATGACATGACTCATGAGGACATGACTCATGAGGACTAAGGAGGAGGTAGAGAGGCTGGGATGATGCAAGTGAGGTGGTGACTTGTGAGAAGATAGTGGTGAAAAGGAGCAGCCTTAGGTCTTCATCATGATGAAATCATGGATTAGGGTTAGAAAGAGCCGAAGGCTTAAGGAGGACGTTAGGACGATGCGAGGAGGAGACAAGGAGTCTGGAAAGGAGGCGAGCTATTGAGCACATCGAGAAGGTAGTGACTGGTGAGAAGGCGGTGGCCGAAAGGAGCAACCTTAAGCCTTCATTACGATGAAATCATGGATTAGGGTCGAGAAGAGCGAAGATTTGAAGAGGAATTAGGGATCGAACTTTGGAGAGTTGGATATGGGTCCAGACTGGATCGACATAAATTTGAATTTGGCCATTTATAAACACATACTTGATTTTTAAGCTTGGTCCGACCCATCTGACTGAAAACTATAGCCCAAACATGTTTTCAAAGAGCCGAACGTGCAGCCTGTGGTATGAGCCAGTTTACTACGCTATAAAGACGAATTGACTTGCAACCACCTTTGTCCATATTGGTGCATTAAACCAGCCTCAGGACACATGGCATCATCATACGAGATCAAAAAAATCAATCTTAAAGCATTGGATACCAGCATACCAATTTATCTATTGGTAGATTCACCTCAATATTTTATCGAGCTGAATAAAAGACATCCTTATGTATTCTATCCGGATGCTCTCAGTTGATAAAGAAACATTCAGGTCGGGTATAGACCGACCTAAACCCTGATACCTTTATCTGGGATAAATATTATGATATTTCTATTTCACCTCTATCATCTACCGAGGTGAGTTATTATTATGATGGACTTAACTATTCTGCAAACGCCCACGGTGGTTTTTCAATCAGGCCACAACTGATCACAATCTCATGTCTAACTCATATGCATAGTTGTATACTAACTTATTTACAGATGATTCTCTAACCATCTAACAAACTTCTCTAACGACCTAACAAACTCCGAAATGACTTCCTCAACTCCTCTATAAATAGAGGGTCAGAGATCATCTATCGGTAAGTTTTGCTCTCTAAAACTAGAAAAAACTCTATCAGTAAGAAATTAAGCCAGATCCTTGGCTCCTACCCAATTTTTCTCCAGTTCAATTCAATTTCTCTCGCTTTTTCACTCTTTTCTATTTCTGTTCTCAAGGCTCGAACTGACTCAAGCATCGGAGAGTCAAGAATCAGAGGATCCTCACCTGATTTCTTGATTGATTTTGTAGATTGAAGGAGTTTTTGTCAGATCATAAGGATTGCTTCAGCCCAATCTCACCCAAGTCAATTCACTCTACTCCAAATTTCGAGCTCTGCGGCAATAGATTGGCGCTAAAGAAAGGACCTTCTGATTTTTTTATAGAAAAGATGGTCAAAACTTGAGCTCAGCATCCCCCTCCCTCCACTTCAGAAAAAGGAGTAATGGAGGTGCCACCGCAATAGCCAGTTACTGTTAATCCTCAGTAATTCAGCTTTCTTGTTCAGCAAGTCTAAGCACTAACAGCAGTTGTTCCATAGCTTCAAAAGAAGGATGAGCAACCATCTAAAGGGATTTCTCTCCCAAATACTTTGTCCCAGCATAGCCCATCAAGATGAATACCATATTGATGAGGCTGATAGTGAATTTATCTTCAGTACTCTAAAAGTTTAAAAAAGAGGTGATCTAGAGCACAAGATCCTGGATCTTGAAAGACGTCTGATGGAGCTCCAGATAGGAGGTCGATCTCAGAATAAAGATAATTTTAATCTTCGATCTCCTTTTTCTCATAAGATCTTGAGTGAACTAGATTCAAACCAGTTCAAGATACCCGCCATCGAGTCTTTTGATGGTTCTGCTAATCCCATAAATTATATCGAGGGATATAGGGCCCTCATGGCTTTGTAAGAGGCCTCTGATGTCTTGTTGTGTATTACCTTTCCTGCAACCCGCAAGGAGACAGTGAGGGTTTGATTTTTTGGACTCCTGCAAGGGTCCATCTCTTTTTTTAAGCAATTTAAGAGATTGTTTGTCACTTATTTTGACACTAACAGATCTTATTTGAGGTATGTGGATAGTCTTTTCTCTGTTTAGCAATAAGAAGGAGAAGATCTTCGAAAATATATGGCTCGTTTCAACGCGACCACTTTAAAGATAAAAAATTTTAATGAATCAGTTGCTATATCTGCTTTGAAAAGGTGACTTTGGAGCGACTGTCTGATTTTTTCTTTGAATAAAACTTTTTTGGATACCTATGATGAGATGCTCGATCAGATGCATATGTACGCTCAGGTCGAGGAGGAGGAGGTTATCTTAAGACAGACGAAGAAGGACAAAAATAAAAAAAAATGATCGGGGAAGAATGACGAGCAGACTGAAATTCAAATCAACCTTGAAAAAATCTGAGGTTAAGAAGTCCACTTCGGTGCTTCAATTCTTTTGCCCCTCTATCCACTCTTCGAGCTCAAATTCTGATGGAGATTGAAGGAGAAAGATATCTCCAAAGATCTGATCCTTTGAAGGCCCCTCCAAAGAAGAGAGACAAATGGAAGTATTGTCGTTTCCACAGAGATCACTACCACGACATCAAGAAATGCAGACAGCTACGAGATGAGATAGAAATCTTGGTACGTCGAGGTTACCTCAGTAAATATATCAGACTGGCCAAAATTGAAAAGTACAGACCTCCAACAGAAAAAAACTTCTGATGATCACAACCGACCAACTACTAGTGTTATCAATATGATATCCAGCGTCCTATCTGATACTAATGACCCATCTCTCAAGAGGTAGAGAATTGAAGATGTTATTTTTTTTCTGAAAATAATGTAAAGAAGATCCAAATCATTCATAATGATGCTGTCATCATCTCTATGACGATAGTAAAGTATGATATAAAAAGAGTTCTTATTGATAATGAAAGCTCGACTGATGTATTATTCTATGATGCTTTCTTAAAAATAAATCTAAATAGATAACTCAGATGAATCGATACTCCCCTTATCAGATTCTTAAGAAATTTGATGGCAATTGAGGGAGAACTCACTCTATCGATTACAATGGGACAGGAACCAAGATAGTCAACAGTACAGCTCATTTTTTTAGTAGTCAGAGTTTCATCTACTTATAATGCTATACTCGATCGATCTAGTCTCAATGCCCTCAAGGCCATTATCTCTATTTACTATCTGCTGGTGCATTTTTCGACTAAGAAGGGAGTTGGTAAGATGCGTGGTGACCAGATGGTGGCTCAACAGTGCTTTATGATTTTTGCTAAAATAAACCAACTGACAAAAACTATGCCAGTTGATATATCGAATGCACTAGATGAGGTTGAAAGAATTCGAGGTGAACCGATGAAAGGCTTGAAGCCATTCTTTTGGGAGGTGATCTAGGAAAAATGATCCAGATCGGTGTAAACCTCAACCCTGGTTTGAGAGAAAAAATAATCAAGTTTCTACGAGCAAATATCGACGTCTTTGCTTGATCGGCTTCTGAAATGCCTGGCATCCTCGCCGATGTGATTATTCATAAACTCAATATAGATCCAAATTTCAAGCCGATTTAGTAAAAGAAAAGAAGTTTCACCCTGAAAAGATAAAAAGTCATTGATGAAGAAGTTAACAAGCTTTTAAAAGCAAGATTGTTGCCTAGATATGGAGCCTAAGAGGGAGGGTGAATTGGGTCTTTTTGAAATTTTAAAGATTAAACTACTTAAGCAATATGCCAAGATGAAGGGTGAAGTGTATTAACTTGCAATAAAAATAAAATCAAACATAAATAAGAAGTAAGCAAGTAATAAGTACAAAGAATAAGAAAAGAGAGGCAAGCATAACAAACACAAAAGATTTATAGTAGTTCGATGCCAACCTTATACCTACATCCACTCTCCAAATTTTTACTTGAGAATTCAATCCACTAAATGGATAACAATGGATTACACTACGTCGGACACCTCCGACCCTTGCCTTCCAAGTAAGAACACTTATTTTTCAAATACAAGCCAATCCTTAACACTCTGATTTAGGATTTGGATCAATCCAAATGAGTTTTGGAAGCCCCCAAAACTCAAACACCCAAAAACTATTTGAAAAAAATAGAGAATACAAATTTCATCACACAAATCCCTTAAATACATATAATAAAAGCAATAAAAATACAATACTTAAGGGGTGGAAGTCTTTGCTGTACACTCTCAATGAGTTCCACACTTGATTGCTGCTGGAGAGTGGTTGGTGAAGTGCTTCAATGCTTTAATCTCTCTCTTAGGGCTGAAAATAATTTTTCTCAAATTTAGTCTTTGAGCTTGCAAAAATTTTATGATTTTTCACTTTAAGAGAGCATTTATAGTTGCAATTTACCCTTGAGAATATCTTAGAGTTAGTTTAGAACCGTTGGAGTGTGTTTAATGCACATTACATGCATCAAAAATAAACTGAAAACTATCTATTACGCGTGCTCGCAGAAATGGAGTGTCCCACTAGTATTGGGGCATCCCAATTGGCCAGACAGAAAGTTCTACTTTCTATTTTGGTCTCAGGGTTTCAGGGGGGCATCCTAGGTGGGTCATCCCACAGCGTGCCATGACCCAAAATACTGCATGTCAGCTGCCTAATAGAAGGAGATGACCCACCTGGGTCATGTCATTATATTCTAACCCAATTTTTTATATATTTAAGATTCAAAACTTACCAGAACTCATCCAAATGCTCTCAAATGAATTCAAATCAGTTTAAATATTCTTAAAAACCTTCAAAACTTAACCAACTTATTGAAACTTCAACTTTTGACATATTTGATGAAGCTTTTCGAACCCAATCTCTTGGACTATCTGAAATATCATAAAAATAATTTTTAAACATAGAAAACTCATTAGTAGTCCTCTCAAATGATTTGTGATCATCAAAATCAATTTTTGAAACAACAATCTCTCCTTTTTTGATGATGATAAAATATTTGAATATTCACAAAAAATATCTTTAAAGCTCCAGTAATTTGGGTTTGTGAAGTATTAGAAGAATTATGCCAAGAGTTCAATCATAGAGGGTCATAATATACAAACTTTAACAAATTAACTCATTTAGCTCAAATAATTTATGAATAAATTAGAAAATTTTTAAAGATTATCCTTATTCAATCAAAATCTTCTTCTTTATTGTATGGATTAGATTATTTTGATTATTTAAAAATAAATCTTTCTCTTAGTTATATAAAGAGTGTATATAAAAAAAATCTTTTGATTTTAGTATTAGAGCAATAGATATGAGAAGGTATATCTCTTTTCTTTTTCTTATCTTGATGTTAAAGTAAGAGTGAGATAATTAGAGCAAGAATCAAAAACGAATGTATCGAGTCAATTTGATATCAGTATAAAAGTAAGATTAGTAGAGTATTTATGATAAATAGGTTGATCAGAGTAATTTTTCAAATAGTATCAAAATGAATGTAAAAATGGATGTATCAGAGTTTTTTAAAAATATTATGAATCAGTATCAGAGCTATTTTTAAAAAAATAGATGAAACAGTATCAGAACTTTTACCATTTAGTATAGAATACTATATCAGAGTAAAAATTGTTAAAAAGCTTAAAAAGAGCAAAAGATTTTTAAAAAATTTTAAGAACTACATCATTTTCACACTTTATCATTATTTCTTTCTCAAATGTATTATTTTCTCCTTTTACCTTTATTTCTCCCCCTTTATCATTATTATATATTTTTTATGTTCTATTATTTCTCTTCCTTTTTGACGTCATCAAAAAGAATAAACTAGAAGAGTAGGATGTTCATGGTGTTAAGTCTAGTTTCAAGAAAATAGAGCATGATACCACATTCATCCATCCAACAAGAAATGATACTAAGCATTCATTCATCCAAAGAGACATAATAAAAACATTCATACAACCAAAGGGATATGATAATAAACATTCATCCAAAGAGACATGAGTAGAAAGGAAACAACCTCATTCATATATACCAAAATAGAGGTTACAAGAGTCATAAAGAGCATAAAGCACTCATACATCCAATCTATAAAATATAACTAAGTAATCTAATATAAAATAAAGTCAGGGAGATAGGACATCGAGCATAAGATACAGATAGGTGAAGACACGATCAGTCTCGTCCGCAACCGAAGGGTCTGGTTCGAGAAGAGGGTGCAGGAGGACGAAAAGCAATAGACTGAACAAAGGCTGGCTCACTAGATGCAGAGGGCCTAGATAGAAGCTGAGTCCTAATAGCATCAAGCTGGGACAAGACCCCCCTCACAGAGACTCGAAGCCCATCCAGATCAGAAGAAATAAAATCTTTAGAATCCCGAATATCTACTCATATCAGCTCAAGGAAAGAACGAAGCTGGGAGTGAAGTCTCTCTATCTCTCGAGCCAAGTCATCCACTTAAGGAGCAGAAGAGGTCGATGTATCCACATCAAAAGAGAGAGAATCCACTATCTGTCTAATCTCTCTCTCCAAGTCAAAGATCCTGCCACTGAATCTCCAAAGTGAGCTCTCAACACCCTGCAATCTGATACTCAAGTTTGATAACAGCTCTATCAATGAAGAAATGTATGGGATAATAGATGAATCCAATGATGGAGCAGAGAAGGCAGTGGAAGAAGCTGGCTGATACTGCTGTGGCTGCTGTGTCTGCTGCTGCTATAGCTATTGAAGGATCTGCTTCTGATATAGCTGAAACTGATGGAGCTGCTGCATAACCTGATCCTGGAACTACTACTGCTGGACTGATAAGATATCTGCTACTCTCTCAGCAAGCTGTCCCATGTGGACATCCCCTAAGCTAGAAGTAGGCACACGGTATGACTCAATGGGGGTACTCTGATCGAGGGTCCTGCCTCAGGCTCTAAAATATGGTGATCAGCTGAACTCAGCTTGGGCATAAGAGAAGATGGACCCTCCCCCTCAGCATGCTCCTTTTCCTCATCACCCTCCTCCTCAGCAGCTGCAGCTCGACCCTTGGCCCATCGGCCATCAACTCTCACAAAACTCATGCACCTAAGAGAGTGGTTGTTGTAGGTGTTAGTATATGATAGTCTACAAACAACCACTCCCTCAAAACTGACTTCTGACTCTCTGAAATAACAGTAAGGGCCATACCATAGGGCAAGGGAGCCTTGGATCTGTTCAAGGCTTTCCTCATGGCATCTATCATCAGGAAGAGAAGGTTCAGGGGAGTCTTTGAAACTACATGGAGCATGAGACAGATATCTCTCCCCGTCATTAGATCATATCTTCTTCCTTTGAGAAAGAAAATCTTGAATACCATATGGTGGAGTAGTCTCATCTCCACACTAAGATCTTTAGCCTCAATCTTCAGAAAACCTTCCACATCATCTCTCCCTAGTATGGTCCTAAGTCCAATCTCCTTCTTAGGCAATTCATCTAAATGGCTACCTTCATAAGGTATCTGAAGGAATTTTTCTATCCTAGTTGCATTTAAGATAATTTGGACTTCTTTCACTGTAGATCTCAAAACACCATCAGAGAAAATCAAATTTGAATAAAATTCTTTGACCAAATCAATATTCACTGGCTCAGACAAACTTAAGAAAGACTTCCACCCTTTCTTAATTAGTTTTTCTCCAATAGAAAAACCATCACGCCTCAAAAATTTAAAGTCTACATTTCTACCGAAAGCAACCTTCCTTACAAATAATGGAATCTTACTTGGAGTTACTGGAGGAGATGCTTGGGTCGGCTTATGTGCTGCCTTCTTCCTCCTTTCTTCTGCTTCCACGGATCTCACCAATTTCCTTCTTTGTGGCATTCTCATTTTAGGGACCATGTCCCAAGAAGAGGGTGGACAATGGTCAAGAGGGTGGAGAAGGATGCGGATTGAAGTGAAACTAAGTAGAGAAGATGATTTTTGGAAAGTTTCTCACAGATTTGAGGGTTAGGGTTTAGAATTTGGGAAAATTAAAAAAATGAGCCATGAGAGCAATAAATTTGGAGAGAGTAGATCTCAGTTTGAGAGATTTTAGGATTTTTGGAAGATCTAGGATGAGGTTCCTAGGTTGGGACAAGAGGGAGAAGAAGAGTCTTTGAATTTGAGACATCCCGGAATCCTTTTTTAATGGAACAAAATTCGGGTCGGCTAACTTAAAGAGAGCCTACCCGCACGAATGGGACGTCCCATCCAGGGTTGTATCAGGAGATGGAGAAATTATTTAAAAAAGAAGAAAAATTCAATAAAAAAATTTAAAATTGGTCATATTGAGTTGAAAGGGTTATTGAAAGTCTAAATAAAATTTGATATGATTTTTGATTAAATATTTCAATAAAAAAATCAAAGAAGGTATCTGAATAGCATTGATGATTTTTAATTATCTTAAAAAATTTTTAAAAAATGATAGATGACTTCCAAAATTAAGATAATGAAGTCAAGAGATTTTAGATAGATTTTGAGAGTGAAAATATGATTGAAGTTTAAGCAGAAGGATCTAAGATGTCCAATTTTATTTTAATTTCATAAAATTTATTTTCATTAAGTGCTTAGTGAAAATATCAGCTAATTAATTTTTAGTGTTTGTATATTCAAGTATTATGTCATTATTTTGAATATGTTCTCTTATGAAATGATGTCTAATTTCAATATGTTTTGATCTAAAATGTTGAATTAGATTTTTGGTCAAATTGATAGCACTAGTATTATCATATTTTATAAAAATATTTTTAAGTTCATGTCAAAATCCATGAGCTATTGCTTAATCCACAAGATTTGAGTACAGCAACTTTCAACTGCAATGTATTCGACTTTGATCGTAGATAAAGCCATCGAATTTTACTTCTTGCTAAATCAGGAGATTAAGTTTACTCCTAAAAATTAGCAAATTTTACTAGTACTTTTTCTATCAAATTTACATACAGTAAAATCAACATCTGAAAAACCTGTTAAGTTCATAGATGATTGTTTTGAAAATCAAAGACCTAGGTTTTGTATTCTTTTTAAGTATCTAAAATTTTTTTTAACAGTATTTAAGTATGATTCTTTAGGGTTTGATTAATATCTAGTACACATACATACACTGAACATTATATCAGATCTACTTGCAGTTTGATATAATAAAGATCCTATCATTCGTCTATAAAGTTTTGTATCAACACTTTTACCATGCTCATCTTTTTCTAATTTACAGAAAGGGGTCATAGAGGTACTTATAATTTTTGAGCTCTCCATTTTAAATTTCTTTAATAGCTCTCTTGTGTACTTACTTTGGATGATGGAGATCTCTTCCTTCATTTGTTTGACCTAGAGTCGGAGGAAGAATGTGAGTTCTCCCATCATGCTTATTTCAAACTCTCTCTGCATAAGCTTGACAAATTCTTGATACAAATTTTTATTAGTAGATCCAAATATAATGTCATCAACATATATTTGTGTAACTAGAATTTTTTTATCTTTTCTTTTTATAAAAAGACTAGTATTAATTTTTTCTCTTAAAAAATTATTTTCTAATAAAAATTTACTTAATCTTTCATACCAAGCTCTAGGAGCTTGTTTTAATCCATATAATACTTTGTTTAATTTAAATACATGATCTAAAAATTTATAATTTTCAAAATCAGGAGGTTATTCAACATAAATTTTTTCAGCAATATAATCATTTAGAAAAGTACTCTTAACATCCATTTGAAATAAATTAAAATTCATAAAGCAAGCAAAAGCAAGTAGCATTCTTATAGCTTCTAGTCCAGCAACATGAGCAAATATTTCATCTAAATCAATTTTTTCTTGTTGATTATATCCTTTAGCAAATAATCTTGCTTTATTTCTTATAACATTTCCATCTTCATCTAATTTATTTTTATATACCCATTTAGTTCCTATTATTGGATGATTTTTAAGTCTTGCAACTAGTGTCTATACATTATTTTTTTTAAATTGATTTAATTCTTCTTGCATGGTAATTATCCAGTTATTATCTTTTTCAGCTTCATCTATTGTTTTAGGTTCTAAGTGAAAAACAAAAACTACATAATTGCAAACATCTCTAAGTGAAGATCTAGTTCTTATATCTTATGCTGGATCACTAATTATTAATTTTTTAGGATGATTGTGGATATATCTCTATTCTCTTGAAAGATTACCTGTATCTTGAGGTTACTTTTGAATGTTCTGGTCATTGATATTTTCATCCTCATATTTTTCATCCATCTGATCTTTGTTTTGTTGATCCATGTTATTTAAGGTGAGGTCCTTCATTCCATCTTCTATGATACTTGCATCATCAGCATCATCTCTCTTTTTTTATGGAAGGTCATTAGTTTCATCAAAAATAACATGAATTGACTCTTATACTACTAGTGATCTCTTATTAAATACTCTAAAAGCTTTACTAGAAGTGGAGTAGTCAAGAAAGATAGTTTCATCAGATTTAGTATCAAATTTATCTAAGCTATTTTTATCATTATTCAAAACAAAACATCGGTAATCAAAAATATGAAAATAACCTATATTAGGCTTTCTATCCTTTCATAGTTTATAAGGTGTTTTCTTTAAAATTAGTCTTATTAAGGCATGGTTTAGAATGTAATATGCTGTGTTAATTGCTTCTGCTCAAAAGTATTTTGGGAGCTTACTTTCATATAACATAGTTTGTGCCAGCTTACTTTCAACTACTCCATTTTGTTGTGATGTTCCAGGTGCTGAAAAATTATGATCTATGCCTTTTTTATCATAAAATTTTTTAAAATCTTTATTTTCAAATTCAGTTCTATGATTACTTCGAATATAAATAATTGATAAACCTTTTTCATTTGAAAATATTCGACAAAACTTAGAGAATACAAAAAATACTTCATCCTTAGAAGCTAAAAATAAAATCCAAGTAAAATGTGAAAAATCATTAATGATTACAAAATCATATCTTTTTCCTCCTAGACTAGTTGTCCTTGTAGGACCAAATAAGTCTATATGCAAGAGTTCTAGAGGTTTAGAAGTTGAAACAATATTTTTAGATTTAAAGAAAACTCTTGTTTGTTTACCTATTTGACATGCATCACATGTTTTGTCTTTATCAAAACTAATTTTTGACAAACCAAAAATTAAATCTTTTTTAATAATTTTAGAAAGTATGTGCATACTAATATGTGCAAGCTTACGGTGCCAAAGCCAACTAGTCTCATTAATTTTAGCATTCATGGCCATAAGACATTGCATGCTTTGTAAAGAGAGATTATCTAAATCAATAATGTAAACATTGTCATGTTTATGTCCAATGAATCTAGTGCTAGCATCAGTGGGACTAATTACAATGCACATAGATGGTTTAAAAAACTACTTTATAACCTTTATCACATAATTGACTAATACTTAACAGGTTATGTTTAAGACCATCTACAAGTAAAATATTTTCAATACAAGTGGAGGAAGTGATACCAATATTTTCGATACCGATGATTTTTCTTTTATCATTATCTCTAAAGGCGACCATCCCTCCATTCTTGGCTTCCAATGTGATAAATTATGATTCATCACCGGTCATGTGTCTTAAGCATCCACTATCAAGATACCACTTTCTTTTTGTTGTTTGGGATGCAAGACACACCTGCACACATGAGATCAAATTTTAACCTTAAGTATCCAAGCTAACTTGAGTCCTATGGGGTTAGTCACAATAGTTCTTTTTGTAACCCATATTTTTTTAATCTTTCTACCATTAAATTTGTTTGATGAACATGTATATGCTTTATGCCTACCATACCACATCTAAAACAAGTAACATTTGGCAAATTTCTTGTGGATTCATTGATAAAAATATTTTTGAAGGATTTTTGTTTTCTTAGAATATTGTAGCCAAATCCTGCTTTATCATATACAGCCATTTAACTGTTAATAATCATTTAAAGTTTGTTTGAACTTAAAGTAAATTTATCAACTATAAGTTTTAACTTTGATATCTCTTCCTTTAGTTTTTGATTTTCTTTTATAAGAGTTTCATTTTGACTAGAAAGTTCATTTTTTTCTTTTATTAATGATTGATTCTTTAAATCTAATTCTTTATTTTTGTTATCAATTTCTTCTTTTTTCTTACTTAATTTATGATTTTTTGATTTTTTATTTTTATTTTTAATTCCTAATTCTTTTAGGTCATTTAAGAGTTCATGAAAAGTTTCTAATAATTTATCATAAGTAAATTCAGATTGATTTTCAGATGATACCTCATTTTCGTATACCATAAGGCACAGGTTGGCTTCTTTCTGAGTTTCTTCATCAGTGATGGAGTCGTCACTGTCACTCCACGTAGCCATCATGGCCTTCTTCTTCTTGAACTTCTTTTGGCCTTTCTTGAGCTGAGGACATTCTGATCTAAAGTGGCCAGGCTTCTTGCATTCATAGCAAATTATGGGCTGCTCTTTTTCTTTCTCTTTACTTGGCTCTCCCTTAGCTGGTGGCCTTCTTTCGGTCCCTTGTCTTTTTCTTCTCATGAACAGTCAGAATTTTTTAGTGATCAGGGCCAAGTCCTCATCTTCTTCACTGTTGTCTGATTTTTCTGAGTCATCTTCTTCTTGAGCTGTTGACTTGAGGGCTATGATCATCTTTCTTCTAGTTTTCTTCTCAATGTGCTGCTTCATGATTAGTTCATGGGTCATGAGGGATCCAAGCAGTTCCTTCAATGGTAGAACATTCAAATTCTTGACCTCTTGGATTGCAGTGACTTTTACTTTCCATGATCTTGATAATGACCTGAGCACTTTTCTCACAAGATCACTGTTAGAGTAACATTTACCAAGACTTTTTAAGCCATTTATGATATCAGTGAACTGAGTGAACATTTGAGTTATTGATTCTTCAGGTCCCATTTTAAACAGTTCATAGTTGTGTACAAGCATATTGATTTTAGATTTTTTTACTTGGTTTGTGCCTTTGTGTGTGACTTCTAGCCTATCTCAAATTTTTTTAGTAGACATGCATGTGAAAATATGATTAAATTCATTAGCATCCAAAGCACAATATAAAATATTCATGGCTTTAGCATTGAGCTGAGCTATTTTCTTATCAAAATCATCCCATTTATCTTTCGACTTAGGAATAGACATGCCATCAATCAATTTAGTGGATATGTGTGGTCTATTTACTATGATACTCTATATGTCATAGACAAGTGCTTGAATAAAAATTCTCATCCAAGCTTTTCAATAGGTGTAGTTTGATCCATTGAAAAATGGAGGTCAATTTGTGGAATGCCCTTCGGATAGGGATGTGCCAAATTGAGCTACTATGGATCTTTAGCTCTTGATGGTTAAATCAAGAAAGAACTAGAGCATCAGGCTCTGATAACACTTGTTGCCCAAATATGGAGCCCAAGAGGAGGGATGAATTGGATCTTTTTGAAATTTTAAAGATTAAACTACTTAAGCAATGTGTCAAGGTGAAGTGTATCAACTTGCAATAGAAATAAAATCAAACACATAAGAAGTAAGCAAGTAATAAGCATAAAGAACAAAAAAAGAGATGCAAGCACCACAAACACAAATGATTTATAGTGGTTCAGTGCCAACCTTGCACTTATATCCACTCTCCAAGTTTCTACTTGAGAATTCAATCCACTAAATGGATAACAATGGATTACACCACGTTGGACACCTTTGACTCTTGCCTTCCAAGCAAAAATACTTACTTTTCAGGTACAAGCCAACCCTCAATACTCTGATTCAGGGTTCAGATCAATCCAAATGAGTTTTGAAGCCCCCCAAAATTTAAACACCCAAAAACTATTTGTGAAAAATAGAGTATACAAATTTCAGTACACAAATCTCTTAAATACACACAATAAAAGCAATAGAAATATAATACTTAAGGGGTGAAGGCCTTTGCTGTACACTCTCAATGAGTTCCACACTTGATTGCTACTGGAGAGTGGTTGGTGAAGTACTTAAATACTTCAATCTCTCTCTTAGGACTGAAAATAGTTTTTCTCGAATTTAATCTTTGAGCTTGCAAAAATCTTGTAATTTTTTACTTCAAGAGAGCATTTATAGTTTTCATTTACCCTTGAGAATATTTTAGAGTTGGTTTAGAGCCGTTGGAATATGTTTAATGCACATTAAATGCATAAAAAATAGACTGAAAACTAGCCGTTACGTGTGCTTGCAGAAATGAGGCATCCCATGGGACGTCCTACTAGCATTGGGGCATCCCATGGGGCGTCCTAATTGATCAGATAAAAAGTTTTGCTTTCTATTTTGGTCTCAGGGTCTCAGGGGGACGTCCCAATTATATGGAGCATCCTAAGTGGGTCGTCCCACAGTGTGCCATGACCCAAAATGCTGCGTGCCGGCTGCCTAACAGAAGGAGATGACCTAGGTAGGTCATCCCATCATGTTCTAACCTAGTTTTTCATATATTTAAGGTTTGAAATTTATCATAACTCATCCAAACGTTCTCAAATGAATTCAAATCAGTTTGGACACTCTCAAAAATCTTCAAAACTTCACCAACTTACTGAAACATCAACTTTTAGCATATTTGATGAAGTTTTTCAAATCCAATCTCTTGGACTATCTGAAATATCATAAAAATAATCTTCAAATATAGAAAACTCATTAGTAGGCTCCTCAAATAATTTATGATCATCAAAATCAATTCTTGAAGTAACAAAGATTCATCAGGGAAGCTCGTTATCCAAAGTAGATAGCCAATATTGTTATGGTTAAAAAGGTTAGTGGCAAATGGAGGATATGCATCGACTATAAAGATCTCAATAAAATTTATTTGAAGAATAATTTTTTTCTATCAAAAATTAATCAACTTGTAGTTGCTACCTCTGATCATAAGCTCCTCAACTTTATGGATACTTTCTCAGGCTATAATCAAATCTAAATGGCTCCGAAAGATGAAGAAAATACTATCTTTGTCACCGAAAGAGGTTTGTATTATTATAAAATGACGTCTTTTGATCTTAAAAATGCAGGTGCTAGATTCCAGCATCTCATCAATAAAATTTATAAATAATTAATTGATCGAAATATGAAGGTCTAAGTTGATGACATGATAGTAAAGTGCATCAAAAAAGATTGGCAAATTACCGATCTGAAGAAAGTATTTGGAGAACTTAGAAGGCACCAGATAAAATTCAATCCCAATAAATATGCTTTTGGAGTTGGCTCAAATAAGTTTTTTGACTTTCTCATTAATCAAAGAAGAATAGAAGCTAACCCTAAAAAGATTAAAGCTTTATTCAAAATGAAATGCCCAGTCTCTATTAAAAAAATCTAGCAGTTCATCGGATGGGTGGCAGCCCTCAGTCGATTTATTTTCAGATCAGCTAAAAGATACCTTCTATTTTTTAAAATATTAAAAAATATCAAAAACTTCAACTAGATAGAAGAATGTCAGACGGCTTTTGAAGATCTTAAGAAATATCTCGGCTCTCCACCTCTTTTTTCTAAGCCGGTCGAGGGTGAAGAACTGTGCATGTATATTTTCATCTCACCTTTTGCAGTCAGCTCGATTCTTATCTGGAAAGAAAGAGAAATTCAAAAGCCTATCTACTACGCTAGCAACCTATTGCAAGACACAGAAACTCGATATAAAAAGACTAAAAAAATAATATATGCTTTGATCGTGGCAGTCTGGAGACTCAAACCTTACTTTCAAGCTCATACTATGGTAGTCTTAATAGATTAGATGCTCAAATCGATATTACAAAGAGTTGATACTTCAGGTCGGATCATCAAATGGGCTATTGAAGTCAATGAATTTGATATCCACTACCGACCTCAAACTGCAGTTAAAGATCAGGTGTTAGCTGATTTTGTTGCTGTATGCACTGTCCCAGATGATGAGTCAATCCCAGCAAGTCCTAAAAGTGACAATTCATTCTGGATTCTACATGTGGATGAAGCTTCAAATTTTTAGAAAAGTGGCACCAGTTTAATTCTGGCTAGTCCTGAAGGGTTCGTAACTGAATAGGCCCTGAGTTTCAATTTTAACACTTTTAATAGTGGTGCTGAATATGAAGCCCTAATGGTAGGTTTTAATACGGCAAAAGAACTCAGAGTCAAAAAATTAAAGATTTTCACAGATTCACAACTTGTCATCGGTCAAGTCCAACGTCAATTTGAAGCCAAGGATCCACGATGGCCCATTACTTGCAGAATGTCAAAAAGCTATCCAAAAATTTTGAAGAGCTTAAAGTGCTCCAAATTTCTAGATCAAAAAATATCCAGACTGACGCTTTATCCCATCTTACCACTTCGGATTTTTTCGAACCGAATCAAAAAGTATTGATTGAACAGTTGGACAGGCCTAGTATTGAAGTGCTCTTCATATTTTAGATCGATCATGAGTCAAGTTGGATTGATTCCTTCGTAGGTTACATATTTAAAGAAGTTCTGCTCAATGATCCAATCAAGGCCAGAAGCATTAAAAGACAAGCTCCATGGTATGTTCTCCAAGAAGGCCATTTATATAAAAAATCTTATTTTCTTCTTCTACTTCGATGCTTGATACCATATGAAGCTGACTACGCACTTTGAGAAGTGTATGAGGGTATATGTAGAAATTATCTGGAGAGTAGATCACTTGCCTATAAAGTAATCCGACAAAGTTACTACTGGCCCACTATTCAAAAAGATGCAGCCGATCTTGTCAACAAGTGCGATCAATACCAAAGATATGCTAATATCCAACATCAACCTACTACTGAGCTTATTTCTATTGCAGCCCCTGGCCCCTTGTAATTTAGGGGATGGATATATTGGGGCCTTTTCTAGTAGCGGCAGGTCAAAGAAAAGTTTTGATGGTGGCTATTGATTATTTCACAAAATGGATAGAAATAGAGCTTTTAGCCCAAATCATAGAAAAAAAGATACAGAATTTTGTCTGAAAATTCATAATCTATCAGTTTGGTTTACCTCGGATCATCATCACTAATGATGGTCGGTAGTTTGACAACTCCAAGTTCAAAAAACTCTACTTCAAGTTTCATATTGATCACCGACTCACTTCTGTTGGATATCCATAGTCAAATGGTGAGACTGAAGTAACCAATAGAACTATTCTTTATGGTTTGAAGACAAGACTCACTGATATAAAAAGCTTATGGACTGAAGAGCTGCAGAGTGTACTATGAGCATATCGAACCACACATCAGATTCAATAGGAGAAACTTCTTTCAGGCTCACTTATGGGACTGAAGTTGTGATCCCAATGGAGATTGGCTTATTATCTGATAGAGTCAAAAAATTTTATGAGGCAACCAATTCTGATCGATCGAGGATCAACCTGTATCTTCTTGATGAAATAAAGGAACAAGCTCGTATTAGAATGACAACCTATAAGCAAAGGATCGCTAAGTATTATAATGCCCGCATGAAGCCGAAGTCATTTCAAAAGGGTGACCTCATTCTGAGATAAGTTGAAGTTTCAAAACCTACTTAGCAAGGTAAATTGGCTCCCAATTAGAAAGGACCTTATCAAGTCACTGATGTAGTTTGCTCAGAGACTTATAGAATTGAAAATTTAGACGGGTTTGTTATTTCTCATACTTGAAATTTTGAAAATCTCAAAAAATATTATCAATGAAAATGATCTAACGAGCTCTTTTTTGTATGTCATGGCCCCCCTATTTATCGAGATTCAGTCTTTAAGCCGGTAAAGCCCCGTAGGGCACATATACCAACCCAAATTTCAATCCGATAAAGCTCCAAAGGGCATACATATTGATCCAAATTTCAATCCGGTAAAGCCCTGAAGGGCATACATATGGATCCAAATTTCAGTTCGATAAAGCTCTGAAAGGTATGAATATCAATCTGGATTCCAATCTGGTAAAGCCCCATAGGGCGCATATATCAATCTGAATTTTAGTCTGATAAAGCTCTGAAGGGCATGAATACCAATCCGAATTCTTATCCGATAAAGTCCCGAAGGGCATACATATGAATCCGAATTTTAGTCCGATAAAGCCCCGAAGGGCATGAATATCAATCTGGATTCCAATTCGATAAAGCCCCATAGGGCATATGTATCAATCTGGATTTCAGTCCGATAAAGCTCTGAAGGGTATGAATATCAATCCGATAAAACCTCATAGGGCACATGTATCAATCCGATAAAGTCCCAAAGGGCATGAATATCAATCCAGATTCCAATCCGATAAAGCCTCATGAGGCACATGTATCAATCTGGATCTCAATCTGGTAAAGCCCCGAAGGGCATGAACACCAATCCAGATTCTAATTTAGTGAAGCTCCAAAGGGCACAGATGTTAATCCAAATTTCAGTCCAGTAGATCCCTGAAGGGCATGAATGTTTATCCAGATTTCGATCCGATACAGCTCTGAAGTGCACAAGTATTCATTTGAATTTCAGTCCAGAGAAGCTCTAGAGGATTTGATCCCCCCATTGACTGACAAGTCTTGTGTTGAATACGAGATCGAAGGGTTTATGTTGATCTCTAGAGCGAGATTATCTTTGAGGTCTCCTAAAAATATCAATCTTCGAATCAAATCTCAAAACCTGATCCATCTGCAGTCATGTAAATAAAGGTACATCCAGCCCTTCATTTCTAATTAATTGATGATGGATGAATTTAAGGTTATCAATTTTTGATTCTATTGAATTAGTTATCAATTTTTGGTTCTGTTGATTTACAAAGATATGTATGATTATTTTATTCCAACAAGCAATGAAATTTACTACACTACATGACTCAAGTATGCTTGAGAAAACATCTTTTGTATTGATATTTAAAGAAGATACAAAAACAAGAACCCATGTCGGGTTTAAATGTCCCAAAGAAGAAAAAAGAAGATATATATTAGGTCGATACATCCTAAGAAAAAAGAAAAATTTCTATTGAATGATCATCGGCACGTCGGAGCTCTCCTTCTTGGTTCCTTCTTGGGTTGCTCCAGCTTCTTGATATCAGTAATAGCAGGCTCCGTGGTTGGGGTAGGCTTCAGTTTCTTGTCGACCTCGAAGACTTCAATCTCCACTGGGGGCACCAAGGGTATGGGCTCCATAGCGATAGCTTCGATTGCATTTATCTCGGTAGGAGACCAATCAAACTCCTTTGCTGGCTCCACCACTTCGGGGGGTGCTTTAAGATCCTCCTTCACACTCATCTTAGTGGCCACCTTTGGAGTGACCCTAGAGATGTCTACCTTGGGGTACAGCTTCTTGATCAGGTTCCAGCACTGGCTAAAGACGTAGTTATACACTGTTGGAGCAACTTTTTTCAATTGTGGATGTCAGAAAATAGCAAGGATCTGATCATGAAGGTTTTTGAAGGCCAGCAACCAAGTAAAATAAAAACAGCCTTCAGAATTTCAGCAACCTTGTAAATCCTGTCGGCAGGATTTCTTTCTACGATTTGAACCCCTTCTCCATCAGATCTGAAACCCACCTTTTGGGATTTGGAAGTATCCTTGATAAATCCTCCAAAAATAAAAGATGAGGCATAGAACTCCTCTTGGGCGGTCAAGAGGGGGCTCACAAAAAGGGGGTCATTCACTAGGAGGGTGCTAGAAACCCTAGCACCTCCTTTCTTTCCCTTTGGAGGTGGGCGGCCAAGAAAACCTAGGATTTCTTGCTGCTAGGATGTGGAGAAGATCAGAGAGAGAGAAAGGAAGAGAGAGAAGGTTAGAGTAAAAATAATTTAGTATTTTTTTCGATTCATCGAGTCAGAATATAGTATATCTTTATATACAAGGTCAATGTGACCCAATCCAAAAACTCCCCTGGCTAACTCAATATAAGATTACGCTCATCCAAGCCCATATACACCCATGACTTGACCCAATCTCATAATTTTAGACTCAATCCTAGCTCAAATATAAGTTAGCCCCTCAAGGCTCAAATTTTCTAAACTTCAAGATCCGAAAGGCTGACAGCCTTTCGTCCTAGGACTCAAACTAGCCTTAAAAATCTCATGACCACCTCATGGACTTTGAACTTTGACCTTAGCCTTGATCTCTTAAGCCTTGAGAGCACCACATAAGGCCCAATAATCTCCATCTTGATGCCCCAAGGTTTCAATCAACTCCATCCTATCCATCAAGCACATCAGTGTCACACATTTTTGAAAATTATCTCGTGGAAGTACCTTCATCAATGCATCCACTGCATTCTCCTTGGTGTGGATCTTCACCAGCTCCACCTTACCTTCTTCCATAAGCTCTCTGATCCGATGATACTTGATATCGATGTGCTTTATCTTCGCATGGTAGACAGAGTTCTATGTAAGTAATAATGTACTCTGACTGTCGCAGTGCACTCTGACAGCCTCCTATGCGAGGCCCATCTCCAACACCAAGTCTTTCAACCATAGGGCCTCCTTTGCTACCTCTGTAACACCAATATACTCTACCTCCATCATGGATAAGGTCGTGATGGGCTGCAAGCACGATCTCCATGAAATGGGACCTCCATACAGGCTAAATACAAAATCAGTTATCGACCATCTGGTGTCTACGTCTCTACTGAAGTCCGCATCCACGAACCCTCCTATCAACCCTCAAGTCTCCTTGGATGTGTTGGAGAGTTTCTTAGCACCTTCTCACTGTCCGTAGCAGATACCAACTATAACAATACTCGTCAAGTACCTGAAGATCCTCTTTAGTGCTCGCCAGTGATCCCTGCCAGGCTGCACCATGAATCTGTTGACCTGGCTCACTGCATGGGCGATATTCGGTCTACAACACACCATGGTGTACATAAAGCTCCCCACACCAGAGGCATATGACACTCTCTTCATCTCCTGAGCCTCCACCTCAGTTTGTGGTGACATCATCTTCAAGAGTCTAAAGTGCCCGACGAGTGGCAGCTCCGTCGATTTTGCTTCCATCATCCAGAACCTCTCCAAGACCTTCCTAATGTAGCCTCCCTGAGATAAATGCAGCACCTTCTTGGCTCGATCTCTGAAGATTTTCATGCCTAAGATCTTCCTCACAGGCCCCAAATCCTTCATCTCAAACTTCTGAGACAACGCTACCTTCAGTTCCTACAAAACCTTCTTACTCTTGCATACTATAAGCATGTCATCCACATACAAGAGTAGAAACATCCTAGACCCATCCTCCAAAGATTTATCATAAATACAAGGGTCATACTCGCACTTAGAAAGTTCGATGCTCCTCACATAGGAATCAAACCGCTTGTACCACTGTCTCGATGATTGCTTCAGCTAGTACAATAATTTCTGCAATAAATAGATTTTTTCTTCTGCTCTTGGCTCTTGAAACCCAGGTGGCTACTCCATGTAGATGCTCTTCTCCAAATACCCATGGAGGAATACTATCTTGACATCCATCTACTCCAGCTCCAAGTCCTAAGTTGCTACGATGCTCAGCAACATCCTAATGGAAGTATGCCGACAATGAGAGAGAAAATCTCACTGAAATTGATATCTTCCTTCTGAGAGTATCCCTTCGCCACTAGCCTCACCTTGTACCTGATACCTCCCTACTCTGAAGGTCCCTCCTTGCATTGATAAACCTATTTACAACCAATGGATTTCTTTCCTTGTGGCAACTGCACAAATCACCACATCTCATTCTTGTGGAGAGACTGCATCTCCTCGGATATTACTTGGACCCACCTCTCTCTGTCCTAGCTTTTCATAGCCTCCTCATAGGTGTAGGGGTCCCCATTCGCTATCATTAGGGCATATGACATTGTCTTTTCGAAGCTATATCATTCTGGTTGCCTGACATTCCTTTTGGGCTTGTATAGTGTAACCCCAATATCTGTCCTAGATTCTGTTTGCTCCTGTTGGACCTCTTGGCTTCTTTCATCCATCTAAACTCTCTCCACCTATGGAGAAACCTTTGGAGAGTGCTTCATCTGAATACCAAGTCCTCTCGATGCACCTACAAGTGGCAAAATAGAATAGGATATTAGTTGTCCAGTGCTGCCTTGCTGGACCTCGATCCTGCTGCTCCTGCTTCTCCTCTATGCCATCTCACCTTTGGAGAACTGAATATTCTTCAAAGGTGACATCCCTACTAATGACAACCTTCTTCCCCAAAGGATCCCATAGTCAGTATCCCTTAACTTCTCACGGATATCCCAAAAATACCATCTTCCATGACCTGACGTCCAATTTGCTCCGCTCACTAGCACCGATGTGCACAAATGGCATGCACCCAAACATCCTTAGATGGCTCAGCCCAATCTTCCTTCCAGACTATTTTTTCTTTGGAATACCATCATTTAACTTAGTATGAGATGACTGATTCATCAAATAACAGGCTGCATCTACTGTTTCAACTCAGAATGCCTTAGGAAGTCCTACCTGCAGCCTCACGTACCGTGCCTTTTCCATAAGGGTTCTATTCATCTTCTCGACCATCCCATTTTTTTGAGGAGTTCCTCTCACCGAGAAGTACCTCTTAATGCTATACTTTTCACAAAAAAATTGAAACTCCTTGCTGGTGTACTCTCCATCATTGTCGGACTGCAAACACTTCAAGCTCCAACCTGCCTCTTTCTCTACCTCAGCTTTCCACACCTTGAATTTGGTGAAGACTTCTGATTTTTTCTTTATGAAGTAGACTCATATCTTTCTTGAGAAATCATCTATGAAGATCAAGAAGTATCTCACCCCATTTCTAGCTAAAATCGGGATCAGTTTCCATACATCAGTGTGAACTAGTTCCAGTAAGACTGCACTACGGACTGAACTGCTGTCAAATTGCACTCTTCTCTATTTTTTCATCTGGCATGGCTCACATACCTCTGAGATATTTCCATCCAGATCTAAAATCAGACCATGTTTGCTTAGCTCCTTCATCTCACGATCTCCCATGTGGCCTAGGTGGTAGTGCCACAACCGGTGAGTCTCCTGCTAGTCCTGTGCTGCTGCTGCATCAGATTCTTCAGTCAGCACAGATCCTTCCATCCTGTAGAGGTTGCTCTCTATCTTTCTACCTCTCATTACTACCATGGCTCTATTTGAGATGTTCAACACCCCACTCCTGGCACGATTGCTGAAGCTGTAGCCGTTTCGCTCCAAGTAACCAAGTGACATGAGATTCTTCTTCAAATTAGGAACGTGCT
Source organism: Elaeis guineensis (assembly GCF_000442705.2). NCBI lineage: Eukaryota > Viridiplantae > Streptophyta > Magnoliopsida > Arecales > Arecaceae > Elaeis > Elaeis guineensis. The sequence continues at coordinate 77,805,549 of NC_025994.2, forward strand.
TCACATTAGTGATAGTCTGTATGATCCCATTAAACATCCTCATCCGAACACTCTCAATACCAGCAACTCGATATAGGTAATCATCTCCAAGTGTCATGCTCCCTTCATCCGTCCTAGTGTATGTAGCGAACCAAGATCGGTTTGGGGTGTAGTGATGCGAACAGGCTGAATCCAAGGTCCATACATCTATATTTTGTCTGTGACTATCTGATACCATCAAGAGATCATTCTCCACCTCACTATCAGCTATCGTACTCAGTGCATCAGATCCTTCCTTATCTTCCTTCTTGTTCTTCCACTGCGGGCAATCTTGTTTGAAGTACCCGATCTTGTTGCACTTGTAGCACCTGACTTCCTTCTTTCTCCTGCTCTTTCAAGACTTTGACCGTCTCCTTGACTTGCCTCTTTTCTTTTCTCTTCCTAATCTCTCCCCTACAGCCAAGCCCTCCTGGGGAGCACCTTCCTTAGTCAACTTCTCCTGCTGTTCATTGGATCGCAGCACCGAGATCATGTCTTCATACTCTAAGGTCTCCTTGCCGTAGAGCAGTATCGCCACCAAAGGATCATAGGAAGGGGACGACGAGCATAGCAGTAGTAACGACTTATCTTCCTCTTCCATCTTCACCTCGATGTTCAGCAACTCATTGCACACCTGGTCAAATTTCTAGATGTGACCCAAGACATCTCCACCTTCCTGCATCCGAAGGCTGTACAGTCTCTTCTTCAACATCAGCTTGTTGCACATATTTTTTTTCATATACATAGTGTGCAACTTCGATCACAAATCTTTCAAGATCCTCTTCTCTAACACCGAATAGAGTGCCATATTTTCCAAACATCCTCTAATCACAGAACAAGCCTTCTTTTCTAGAGACATCCACGACAATCTGTCATCCCTTCAGGCTTCTCTTCCAATGCCTGATCTTGATCTACTTAAACCAAAAGATCTTCTACCCAAACTTTCCATATGAAAATATTTCTTTTCCTATCAAACTTCTCAAAATCAACCTTCATGTTGCTTTCCATGGCTAGATTCAAATAAAAAACACATCAAAACACCAAGAGATTTGAGAAATACCTTGACAAGGTCCTTGCTAAAATTTCAGTCTTTAAAGATTTTCAACTTCTGGAGTCTCCTTCTTTCTCCACACAATCCATACTCTGATACCAATTATTGGAGCAACTTTTTCAGATTGTAGATATTAGGAAACAGCAAGGATCTGATCATGAAGGTCTTTGAAGACCAGCAACCAAGCAAAACAAAAACAGCCTTCAAGATTTCAGCAGTCTTATAAATCCTATCGACAGGATTTTTTTCTACGATTTGAACTCTTTCTCCATCAGATCTGAAACTTACCTTTTGAGATCTGAAAGCACCCTTAATGAAGCCTCCAAAAATAAAAGATGAGGCATAGAACTCCTCTTGGGCGGCCAAGAGGGGGAGCACAAAAAGGGGGGCGTGCACAAGGAGGGCGCTAGAAACCCTAGCACCTCCTTTCTTTCCCTTTTGAGGTGGGCGGCTAAGAAATCCTAGGATTTCTTGTTGCTAGGATGTGGAGAAGACTAGAGAGAGAAAAAAAGAGAGAGAATATTAGAGAGAAAATGATTTAGTATTCTTTTGATTCATGGAGTCAGAATATAATGTATCTTTATATACAGGGTCAATGTGACCTAATCAAAAAACTCCACTAGCTAACTCAATATAAGATTGTGCTCATCCAAACACATATATATCCATAACTTGATTCAATCTCACAATCTTAAACTCAATCATAGCTTAAATATAAGTTAGTCCCTCAAGGTCCAAAATTTCTGAACCTCAAGACCCCAAAGGCTGACAGCCTTTCATCCTAGGGCCCAAATTAGTCCTAAAAATTCCATGACCACCTCATAGACTTTGGATCTTGGCCTTAACCTTGATCCTCTGAGCTTTGGAAGCACCACATAAGGCCCAACATACACGTCCTCAGAGCTCTCAGATATTTCATCCTCAAACTCCTCGAAAGCCTTGTATGGTTCTACTACCTTGGCCATCTTGTCTTACTTTTTCTTAATTTATCTTTTCAAGGCCTCTATGGCCTTTTCATGAGCCTCATTGGCCTTTTCTGCCTCTCTAAGCCTCAGCTCCAGTTCTTTATTCTTTTCTGCAATATTATGTAAATCAAAATTCTTCTTCTCCTTCTTGTTAACTTTTCACTGAAGGTCTAGTAATTTTTGATTCTTTTCTTTCAAGGCCTTCAACTTCTTCTCGAGTTGATGTTTGAGTCCAACTGTGAGTTCAAACACCTTTTTCTTCTCCTCTTAGAGAATGATTAAATTGGCAATCGTGGCTTCTTTATTCTTCAGTAGGTAGACCATGTTCTCATACATGACTTTGAAGTCAACAGCGGCCTGTAGGACAAAAGATTTAGTTCGATCATCCATCGAAGTGAAAAAAAAAAGAAGAGAAATGCTCACATTTATGAGTTGTTCAAATCTATGGTTGACGATCTTCTCTGGCTTATTCTTTCGACATGCCTCAAGATCGACGGTCGACATTACAGATTCAAGGAGATCTCTATCTAGTCAGAATCGCTCCAAGAATGACATTCTAGTCACAGCACCCCCCTCGGTCGAGCTTGATGGGGCCCCAGAGATTTTAATCGGTTTATGCCCGAGCTCCTTGGAAGGTAGTGCAGGCTGGGCATTATTGTTCTTGATCCTCATCTCAGTAGATTGATGAGGTGGTTCCAATGACAGTGCCCGAGGAGAGTTTTGCGATCCCCAGGAGGCTTCACTTCTTCCTGAGGTGGCAGGAGAAGGAGTCACCGATGATGATCTTCTCTAGCTTATTCTTTCGAAGTGCCTCTAGATCGACGGTGGGCATTATAGATTCAAGGAGATTTCTACCTAGTCGGGGTCACTCCAGGAGTGATATTCTAGTCACAGTATTTCCTTAGGTCAAGCTTGATGAGCCCTAGAGATTGTAGTCGATTTGTGCTCGAGCTCCTTGGAAGGTGGTGCGGGTCGGACGTTATTGTTCTTGATCCTCACCATGATGGGTTAGTGAGGTGGTTCCAGTGACAGTGCCTGAGGAGAGTTCTGTGATCCTCGGGAGGCTTCACTTCTCTCCGAGGTGGTCGGAGAAGGAGTCATCGATGAAGATCGAGACAGCATCAGGGCAGGAAGAGATTCTGCACCCTTAACTCTTTTTGGTGTGGGGATAGTGGCTGACGATTTTGGTTGGTTCTTCTTCTTTCTATCCTCCACTTTCACTAGGTTGAATCTCATTTCTACATCAGACATACGTTTCAGAATAATGAAGATAAAAAAGGAAGAAGTTAAAAAGTAAAATACTTTAGTCTTACCTTGAAGAGAGTACAGACTGATACTGACATCATGCAATGCTTGATCATTTATCAGAGAAGAAAGCTTGGGTGTTTTGATGGTGATCAGGGTTGAATGAGCCACCTTATCTCCAGAAAGAATTTCATCATGAAAATTATGTTTGGTGTCTGGACAACCCCAGGAAGTCATAAAATCCCATGGAATGGGAGTCCGAACAAAGAAAAAATGACCTTTCCAACCGTAAATGGAAGAAAAAAGGCTAGGTCTAAATTTATAGCTCTTTTGAGATAAGAAGTACCATCAACCTTTCTCATTCGGATGTCTTTTCAAAAGGATTAATGACCTAAACAAAGAGATCCTAAGATCTATATGAAGAAAATTACACATGATGATGAATACTATAATCATCCTAATTGTATTTGGAGTTATTTGAGTGGGGTGGATCCTATAGAAATCAAAGACATTATAAAAAAAAAGGTACAATAAAAATCGCAGGTCGGACCAAAGAGACTTATCATAGAATGCTATGCAGCTTTCAGGAGATTTAGATACCTGACCTTCCAGACTCGATACTATCATTTCATATTCATCGAGTATGTCGTATTTGTCCCTAAATATCGTGAGATTCTCCTCAGTCAGAATAGATCCCTCTATTTCTGGATCGAGGTAGTCTATCAGACCATGCACAAGAGATTCTGCACTGTGATTTAAACTCTCCTCACCTAACAAACCAATTTCAGGATCCTTTTGAGGTGGATTTTCTACCTCTATAGCCAAAAGGAGTAGAGTTGACCTAACCTGTGGGTCTTCTATGGTCTCCTTCCCCTCTCTACCTCTCTTAGATATGTTTTCAGAGAAAAAATATGAGGAAAAAAATAAAAAGACTCAAAAGAGAAGAAAAAGCTATTCTACAGCTGAAGGTGAATAAGGTTGAAAGAAAGCGAATGAGGGAATAAGGTTGAAAGAAAGCGAATGAGGGAATAAGGTTGAAAGAAAGCGAATGAGGGAGGACTGATACCTAAAGAAAATAGATGAAATCCTCCTAAGAGATGAAAAGTGGGCTCCTCTCCTCCTACTCCAACGAGGCTCTCACTATCTCCGACAACCATTTAATGCTGAGAAACTTCTGAAAATATTTCAGCAGTACCTTCGTACGGTAACAGAAAAAATGAATAGTGACTGGGGGGTAAAAATATTTTATAGGTGAACTGACGGTCTAGATTAACTGATCTCTTTGCCAATTGGTGACACCTAGCATTAATCCAATGCTCAATCAGACAGCGGTTAGGCGCACCTCCCTCCAGATTCTATCATGATGGACTGATCCATACCCAAGCTGATAAGCCAATCAGACGTTGACAGTTGTTGCATTCTTATTTGATATTTTCTAATCACCCGTCCAAGCAATGATGAGGAAAGATCTGACGGATCATTTTGTGAAAGGTCAAGTCCCTTCATTTTTAATCAAATAATTAATTTTTATGCTCTTGAGGTGTGGTGCATTTATTTCAGGTAGCGACGATAACAGCCCAAAAAATTTTGGGATAAAACATAAAGATAAGATCTTTTGATCGATAAAAAATTAGACCAAAAGTCAAATATGGAGATAAGATCTTCTAACCGATGAAAATTAGATCAAAAATTTAAGTACGGAGATAAGATCTCTTGATCGGTGAAAAAGTGGATCAAAAATCAAATATGAAGATAAGATCACCTAATCGATGAAAATTACATCAAAAATTCAAGTATGGAGATAAGATCTCTTGATCGATGAAAAATTGAGTCAAAAGCCAAATATGAAGATAAGATCTTCTAATTGATGAAAATTAGATCAATAATTTAAGTATGAAGATAAGAATTCCTAATCGGTATAAAATCAAGAGAAAAATCTACCAGTGAAGAAAAGATCGAAGATTCAAAAATGGAGATAAGATCTCCTAGTTGGTAGACGACCAAATCATGAGGCAAACATGGAGAATAGATCTCCTGGATGGTAGATAATCGAGTCAGAAAAGGCTGATTTGAAAATAAGATGTGCCAACTGGTAAAATCCAATCTTTATAACAAACGCTTACCAAATTGGTGAAATTCCTACTTTGTGAGGATACTATTACTTCCTAGTCCGATCAGAAAATTATTATCTCGGATATAGAAAGTAGGGGGCAAAGTATTGGTGCATTAAACCAGCCCCGGGACATCTGGCATCGTCATACGAGATCAAAGAGATCAATCTTAAAGTGTCGGATACCAGCATACCAATTTATCTATTGGCAGATTCAACTCGATATTTTATCGAGCTGAATAAAAGACATCCTTATGTATTCTATTCAGACGCTCTCAGCTGATAAAGAAACATTCAGGTCAGGTATATACTGACTTGAATCTCGATACCTTTATTTGGGATGAATGTTGTGGTATTTTTATTTTGCCCTGATCATCTACCAAGGTAAGCTATTATTGTGATAGACTTAACTGTTCTGCGAACACCCATGATGGTTTCCTCAATCAAGCCACAGCCGACCACGATCTCATATCCAGTGCATATGCACAACTGTATGCTAGCTCATTTATAGATGGCTCTTTAATCATCTAACAAACTTCTTTAATAACCTAACAAACTTCAGAATGGCCTCCTCAACTCCTCTATAAATAGAGGATTAGGGATCCTCCATTGGTAAGTTTTGCTCTCTGAAACTAGAGAAAACTCTGCCAGTAGAAAATTAAGCTAAATCCTTGGCTCCTACCTAGTTCTCCAGTTCAATTCAATTTCTCTCACTCTTCCACTCTTTTCCATCTCTGTTCTCTAGGCTCGAACTGACTTAAGCATCAGAGGGTCAAAAATCAGAAGATCTCCATCCAGTTTCTTGACTAATTTTGTAGATTGAAGGAGTTTTCATCAAATCACAAGAATTGCTTGAGCCCAATCTCACCCAAGTTGATTCACTCTACTCCAAATTTCGAGCCTTATGGCAACAGTCTGTATATAGAAAACTATTTGATTTTGATGTATTTGAAGAGCATCCATCAAACTGATGCACTCGGCCAACCTGATATATGGTCCCCAATAGTGAGTGAGTCACCACTTGGGACCAAGTTCGCATCCAGGTTCTTGCAGATTAGGTGATTCCCCAAGGCCATCAGATGAGCACCAGCCAACTGCTCTCATGATTTGCATGCACCTCGATTTGCATGCCAGCATGGAGCACGAGGCATAGTATGGATGCATGCATGCATGGAGGCCATCAGATGGGATCCATCAGATAGCCTCATGATAGGAGTTGTATCTCTTGCACGAAAGAAGGATTCACCTTCAGATGAGTCTACAGTTGGACCATACACTGATTATTTTGAGATTGATATAGAGACATGGATGATAAAGTTTGGATCATTATGAGATTTTTGCGGTTCATGATCCGATGATAAATTTATGGAAAAGAAGAAAGATTCAACCCATAATGTGTTTTGGTTGCATCTTTTGTGCGAAAGAATGATTCACCTTCATGACATCAACCATTTGATCGCAAAATGGCTACTTTAAAATCTATGAGATAGATGAAAGAAATGATAGAGTGCTTTGAGATCTGTGTGAGGCATGACCTATTAGTTAACAAGCAAAAGAAGGCAAATAGAGATGGTAATTTTTTCTGACCCAATGTGACTTGACGCAGCTCGAATGAGATGGGTTTTATCCAACCTGATTAAGAGGCAGGATAGATATGGGTTTGAAAAAAACAATATTCAAAGTGAGTTTGGATTGGATATAGATAATGATACGTCCCATCTTGAATCCATCTAATAATATCTTCCTTATTCAAATTACTTAAAAATCTCTCTCTCTCTCTCTCTCTCTCTCTCTCTCATGTTTATATAAAAGCCGCTGCCACTCCAACCCCATCTAACCGCCCTAACACTCAAGTGGTGCGGCAGCGGCCGTGGATCCCCACTCCCCCTACTCCTAGTGGCAGCCTAGCGGGTCCCCACCCCCTCACATAAAAGCAGCAGCTCGACAGCTAGGATTCCAATAAAATCCTAGCCATCATCTAAGCTTCTCTATTCGGCCGCTCCAAGCCTCCCACCTAACTGAGACTTCAGGACTGAAATGACAGAGAAAACACTGGGAAAAGACATAGGCTTCAACCATTTGATCGCAAAATGGCTACTTTAAAATCTATGAGATAGATGAAAGAAACAGTAGAGTGCTTTGAGATCTGTGTGAGGTATGACCTATTAGTTAACAAGTGAAAGAAGGCAAATAGGGATGGTAATTTTTTCTGACCCAATGGATACCCGATCCGACTTGATCCAACTCGAATGAGATGGGTTTTATCCAACCCGATTAAGAGGCGGGATAGATATGGGTTTGAGAAAAATAATATTCAAAATGGGTTTGGATCGGATATGGATAATGATATGTCCCATCTCGAACCCATCCAATAATATCTTCCTTATTCAAATAACTTAAAAATCTCTCTCTCTCTCTCTCTCTCTCTCTCTCTCTCGTGTTTACATAAAAGCCGCTGCCACTCCAACCCCATCCGATCACCCCGACACTCAAGTGGTGCAATAGCGGCCGGTGGATTCCCACTCCCCCTACTCCTAGTGGCGGCCTAGCGGGTCCCCGCCCCCTCTCTTAGCAGCGGCAGCCCGATAGCTAGGGTTCCAATAAAATCTTAGCCATTATCTAAGCTTCCCTATTCGGCTGCTCCAAGCCTCCCATCTAACTGAGACTTCAGGACTGAAATGACAGAGAAAACACTGGGAAAAGACATAGGAAAAATCAACCAAAACAAAGGAAAGATGAAAAAAAATTAAAAGGTAAGACCTTTTTCCACATAGATTGATTTGTTTTTTATCCTTTTGCTTCTTTTTCTTTCCATTTCACTCTTTTTTTCGGAGATCTATAGGAAAGAGAGCACCTGAGGGAGATCGGAGGGGTTTTTATGTTCCAATTGAGGTTTATCTCTCAAGCATATGGGATTTTGTGCGAGTTGTGGTGGTGTGAGTTGGTCCCTTAAGGTTTTGAGAGATTAATCTTGGTGGGAGCACGATGTTTTGTGGGGTTTGGGGATGGAGTGGCATGTGGTGGTGGGGCGGTGATGGAGATGGAGATGGAGAACAGGGAAGGATACTGATTCAGATATATCCGATCTGACTTGATTCGTCCTTGGAGTATGATCCAATCTAATTCGAGATAGATATAAGATAGATATGATATGATTTTTTTTTTATCTGACAAAATAGATATGGATATCAATTGATCTGTCTATACCTGATCTGTTGCCACCCTTCAAGGTAAACCATTCTTTTGGGCCAAAGGTGCAACCCGAATCCACTCCAAACCATTCCATTGCCTCGTGGGGTCCTACGAACGAATTCAATCATCACAGTGTATTTCTACATGGTGATGCATGCGGTGCTTATTGGTACTGTTTCCGGCGTTGCTGAGAGCACATGGATCGGGTGAGCTGGTATAATTAGTGACGTCTACCTTCTTTTAATCTTTTACGGGAACAATAATGAGTAACATAAAAAAAAGTGTAGTTCAGGTCCATTGCGGCCCAACGATCACTAATTATCTGAAGATTTGTGCGCAACATGTTGGGTCATAATAACTGCACGCCGCCGTCCATGAGACCCGTGCAGACTTATTCTTTCCCCTAATTTTTGCTTGTTTTGAATGCATCAATGTATAAATTAGAATTAACATTAAGATTAATGCTGCCCGGATTCTGTAAAAGCGCACGGTAACAAATATCACCGCAAAAGCGGCAAGATTTCTGCTTGTCACCAAAATGGAATTTGTTGTCAAAAAAAAAAAAAGAAATGATTTTTTTTGACAGGATATGGGGGAAGGTACTTCCTCCATTCAATTTAATTAATTTAATATATATATATATATATATATATATATATATATATATATATATATATATGTATTAAAAAAAATAAAGAGGTATAAAGAAAGAGAAAAAGATATCAAGATGAAGCTAGAAAAGATACACAATTCTAAACTTGAGGGTGTCTTTCAATCATTTTTTCTGGGCCCAAGTGTTTCCAAGGATGAAAAGAGTAGAGGGTTCTTTATAAAATTGAAAAAATGATATTTGCTAATGAAAGAAGACTCTCGTATTCTACTTGAGCCAAATATGTTAAAGTATAGACATCAGCAATTAATCTCTTTCTCTTCTTGAGGTTAGTTGAATGTACTTTTTCCTCTGAGACATCCACAAATAGTGAAGACTAGGTGGTCATCCCATCATAGGTATATACGGTCTAATTTGATCTGATTTGAAGATATTCTTAAATCAAACTAGTAAATTATGATTTACCAATTTTATAAACCAAATCAAATCATTTTATTACTCAAATCAAACCAGACCAGACCGGTGAACTATAATTTGGTTTAGTTTGATTAACAGTTTAACGTATCGCAACATGGAAGATGAAAAATTTTGAGAAAAAAGAATATTCTAGTCAAATAAAGATTGAAATTATCAGGATAGCTTTCAGACAAATATATAGCTCCGATTTCAAGAACCATTAAAAGTGAAGATTATGCATACAACCAACCAAAAGCTAGGCTCCATTCTAGGGTTCATGTGTTAGTATGAATATATACACATATTATGGTTTATGGTTTAGTCTGATCTAATATTTTTGCAAAATCAGATCAGATCGTTAAACCATTTTATATGAAAATCATAAACCAAATCAAACCATTTTAATTTTCAAATCAGACCATACTGATAAAAATGGTTTAGTCTGGATCGATTTAATGGTTTGAACCATTTAGTGAACACCCCTACATCCCATAATATTTAGACAAGATTTCAAAATAGTCCAGATGTTTCTAGTGATGAGCATTTTAGAATGCCGGCTAAAAGAGAACTATTTGGTGACACCTTTTATTAGTCATCAAAACTAATGATCGTTATGTTTTGTAATAACATATATGTTGTCACTAAACACCAGCTAGAATGGAAAAATTATAAAAACACCCCTTTAATCCATTTGCTTGCATCTATTTGTATGCATAGATCTCAAAACACTTCATCCTTTGTCATTAATCCATCTATTTAGATCTCAAAGCACTCCATGCTCTATCATTCATCTGTTTATACATATTTTGAAGTGCTCTATCATTTGTTATCTATTTGTTTGCACAAATATCAAAGTAATGAGTCCTTCATTATCCATCTATTTGCATAAATCTTAAAGCACATTATTTTTTGTCATCCATCCACCTACATAGATCTTAAAGTACTCTATTCCCTATTATCTATTCACACGCACAGATCTTAAAAGTATCCCATTCTTTATTATTTATATATCTACATAGATCTCAAAGTATCCCATCCTCTGTCACTCATCAATTTGCATGGATTTTAAAGTATCTATCCTTTGTCATCCATCCACCTATATAGATATCAATGAATGAAGTCATTCATCCGCTTATACAAATCTCAAAGTGCTAACTCGTCTTCTTTTCAATTCCTACCAAAATAAGAGCTTTTTGTGGGAAGGGTAGTTTTAAAATTTTACAAAAAAGAATTAAGTATCATGTGATCCTCAAGTGATAATATTTAATAATAGAGATAGACAATTAGATTACATTGCAACAAATTTAAAATTTTGGTAGCTAATTGACCCTTTTTAAACTTTGATGGTCAAAGTGTAAATTTCTAAACTTGAAGGGGTATCTTTGTAATTTTCCTTATATATAATTGTTTATCATATATATATAATATATTATAATGTAACACAATCTCATACATATATAGCTGTAGTTGTTAAATTAATTCACATGTAAGTCATAAATGTGTCCAAAATATGTTTCAATGAACAATCAAGACCACTCTTGTATCCAAAATACCAGTATCAAATTATCCAAAAAGTCACACAATATTTTCCAAGTTCACATTTATATCTAACAAATTAGAAATGTCTTAGTTTGACGGAAGCACATCTTCACAATCCATCAAGCATCCTCGTCCTACAATAAAAGAGAAATGAGATCATTAACTTTTTGAAAAACTTGACATTTAGTATTTGTAACTCAATTGACATGCTATTGTAAACAAGCAAGTACGTACTCTGATCGGTAATATGAGATAAGAATTTGATGACCCTCCTTGGAGTTGTACTAGTTAAATAGAAAAGGAAGCCATGATTCCTTGGATCAGCTCATATACCTTAGCCATTCAACTTCCCTTGTGATTTCCGTCTTTTGGGTCTCCATCCAGATCTTCATTCCATCCAACTCATGTTATTGTAATTGTCCTATAATGGGTGTTGCTGATGTTTCTTTTGCTGGTGCTTTCTTCCCTTTCACTTCTCTATGAAAATAACCTAATTTTGTATGCATTGCAGCGGCACCTCATCATGTGACAAAGGGGTAGACCCTTGCCCTGACCTTCGAACAACAAATTGATGTATCTGCTCATGGACAAAAACCAAAATACAAACATTACAAAGTTAAAAGAGTAGCAATCAAAAACTTTACCAAGCATAATAACTCAATGAAACAGTTGAAATACATAATATGGTAAAAAGTAATAAGCGTCCTACATTTTATCCCAATTTGCAAATACCCCACTACATCTTCAATTTCAGTAATGTCAACTCGATATTTTGCAGACAGTTGCAATATCACCTTCCAACCATTGAAATTGGGCCCGACCTTGCTACTGGTGCGTACCTGACATTCTTTTTGTTGTTAGTTTACTGTCATAGATATTTCTTAGAATGACTTGGACTCTAAAGAGTCCACATGGCAAAATACCAACATAAGGATAAATTTCCTGTCAAAACCCAATAAATGGCAGCTATTTTACCCTCTTTCGGTCTCAATTTCATTCTCTCTATCTCTCTTGCTCTCACTCCCTCTGTCTCTCTTGCTCTCTCTCTGTCTCTCTCTCAGTTGTGGAAAATGAGTTCTTCAAGTCTGGGAGTTTAGGAGTTTGGAAAGGGGATGAATCTGGTATGGGTAGTGGTAGCCCAAAGACATGCCATTGCCATCTTTCAACCGTGGTAAAGATACCATGGACCGGTACAAATCTGAGGAGGAGGCTTTGGACATGTCCTAATAATGATGTAAGGAGTTTGGTTTATTTGGCTTTGTTTTAATGGATTTAATGTTATAGTTTGATGGAGATTTCAACTACTTTCAGTGGTTAGATCTCGGGTGGACTAGACGTGCATTCAAAATAATCAACAAATTATAGAAAAAAATTGAGAAGTTGGAGGCTAAGAAGCAGCTAGTCTAGATCGAGAAGCAAATTGTAGAGTACAAAATATCTTTACTTGAAAATCAGCTTGCTGAGCTAAAGAGACAATCTATATTAAGGGAAGAGAGAGGAAGATATATCAAATTTATATTTATATTTTGTTGATCATGGTTATTCTGATTTTCTTGGTCTATAGGTTTAATAAATGTGTTTGCTAATCCTACTTACCATAACAATATATTTGCCTTCTTGTAAAAGTTGTAAATATTAATGTATCACAATTTTCTATCTATAATTGGATTAATGTCTACTTATAGAGCCACTTTATTATCAAAACAATATGTAATGAACCAATTAAAAATGCAATGATAATTTCTTACAAACACCCAATATGGCCTGATATATATATATAAGTGGTGCTGATACATTTGTTTGCTATGGTGTCAATGCATCTTCCAAACTCTCAGAATATTGCAATAGGATCAGGTCTTCTACCTATTATCAAACCTTAAAAGTGAATATGTCACAATACTTAAGTAGCACATTAAGTGCTAATGTGATATATAACTAATAATCAGGGTTTCAGTTGGCTCTCACATATGAACTGCACATACATTGGTGAAGTCTTCAACATTGGTGAAATCTTCAAGTATGTCACAATATATTAGCAGTACATTAACTATTAACTGTTAATGTGATATATAATCAATAGCCAACCTAAACAATTAAAGTTTTAGCTGCCATTTGTTAACTGTATATACATTAGCAGCACATCAAGTGTTAATGTGATACATAACCAACAGATAACCTAAACAGTATGAGATTCATAATTCATTGAAAAGGAATATATCACATTTATAATTTATTGAAAACCAATATATGACATTCATAATTCATGGAAAAATAATACGCTACACGTAAGAACTATATAGGGCAATAAAACTTACATAAAGATGAAGCCATGGAAACTGAAGCCATTGAAATTGTCTGGGATCTCTCGAAATAGCCCATCATTGCGTCAGCCTATAGCTATCTACAACCTGCAACCATAAGAAAACCAAGCTGTATGTGCTCTTCGATGCCATGGAGCAACATCTTGGTTTTCCAATCCCTAATCCGAGTATACTTAATGGAAAGGATCTCATAAGCTCTCGGATAAGTCAAGGACCAAATCCGTAGGAGTTCTTTTATAACATGCCTCACCGATCAGCGGCAGTTATGCATTAGTCACAACGACTGAAAGATTAATATTATCCATGATGGTTGTATAGAGCTCGACTTTATCAAAACATCAAATATATCCCTATTACTTTATCGGAGATTTATCTTTAATTAGAGTTCAGGTCAATCTAAAATATGTAAAACAAATCCCGATGCACGTTAGCATGGGGCACATCCAGATAGATTTAATCAGATAAATTATAACATTCTCCCACTTGGTCTAATCTAATACAAGCATCTTCATTTTAATTATTTAAAGTATTTCAAAATTTTTTTAATGAAATCTTATCTAGATCTGATAGTTGAAAAACTGATGTGGCCATATTTAAATCTCAATTTCTCTATAGGATATGCACTACATACTTGGTTACAAAATAATCATCAGTGTGAATTATAGCAACAAATGTATTACCAATTAACACACGATCTTTTATTCATTATAATACTAATGATACCTCATAACCAAGTTTTTTATGTGAAATTTTACTTTATGAGTAGACGAAACTTTATATTTATTCCTCGATCATCTTCATATGACATAGTAAATAGTTGATCAGCATCAAATAAACTAAATTTTATTATAAAATCTAATGTGCTGACTTGATATATAGTATCCAATACATATCAATTATAAAATGAGTTAACAAATCCCATATGATCATATAATCTCTGAAAATTTTGGAAATGAGTTCTTTAGTCATTGGATCTATAATTATTAGCTCTCTATTAATATGTTCCATAGACATTATATCCTTTATTCTATCATAAAAAGTAAATTATATAATACCGATATATTTGCATCTACTTATACTCTTCATATTGTTGGAGAATATTATTGCAGATTTATAACATATCTTTATCGATCTACTAATAGAGTCAACAAATCTATGTTTTGTGATAGAATTTTGCAATCATATAGCTTATGAGGAAGCCTTATATAGGCTACGTACTCTACTTCCATAGTGGATATAGTGAACAAGATCTTATTTTATATACATCCATGATATAGCACATCTTATAAGTAGAAAGATACTCCAACAATACACTTCTCATTGTTCGTGCATCCAGCAAAATACGAATCCTAATAGTCTATTACTATATGATGATCAAACCATCTGTATATGAGCATGTAAACTTTTATCTCCTATAGATAATGCATGACTTTTTTTTGTAGCTTTTCTATACTTCATTCTTCAATCATATTAATAATATCTAAGCATCCATGCAATAAACACATATAAACATGAGCATAGATTCCCAATAATTGATGCATAGGTTATAAACATTATTTTTTTTATCTTTATCTTAATTCTTGAATATTAAGCTTTAATAAATTTATCATCCTTTATAATATGAGCACACCTAGATAATAATTTTCCATCCCAAATTTAGTGCTATAGAGATAAAAATCCTTTAAGATAGTCTAAGTAGCCCTAAGAATCTATCTTCATGAATCTTAATATTAATAATATAAGCGGCTTCACCCATATATTTAATCTTAAAATTTTTGGATAAAAATTATTTAGTTTCCTTAAGTAGATCAAAATCACTATTGACAAGTAGAATATTATCTGCATGATATCAAAATTATAAACTTGCTTCTATTGACCTTTGGATATATATAATAATTAATAATATTTTTTTTTAGATCCAAAGAAAGTGATTAGCCCATTAAATTTGAGATACCACCATGTAGAAGCCTGCTTAAGTCTGCAACTATATTTTTTTAATTTGCAAATCATGTGCTCTTGTCCATTGACCATAAAAACTCTTGGATTGTTTTATGTAAACCTCTTCTTCTAGACCACCACTAAAGAAGGCCGTTCTCACATCTATTCAATGTAACTCTGATCAACATGATCTACTTAGGCCATGACAATCGTAAAAGAATCCATTGACGAAATAGGACAATATATCTCTTTGAAGTCAATGCCCTTCTTGTATGTAAATCCTTTTGCCACAAGTCTTTGACTTTATATAATTTAACCTTATGATTGGTATTCCTTTTGATCTTATAGATGCATTTGCAGCTTATTTGTCTCATCCTTCAGATAGGTCAACTTATTTCTAGACATGGTTGTTATCTATAAAGTCTAATTTTTTCTTTTATGGCATCCAACCATGATATGGAATCCTCATCTTTCATGACTTGTAAGAATGTCTCAGAGTCATATCTTTTTCACCCATATTAATTAGATACACCACATAATCTAGAGGCATAGTAGATTTTCTTATTCTAGTAGATCTCCAAAGTATTGTCCCTTGATTTGCTTGTAGTGGTGGTTAGACAATTACTTCTTCGATAATAGAAATCTTATAGAATGAAATTTGATGAAGTGGTGATCTCTCCTCAATGTTATCTCGAGGAACAACTATAGAAATCATCACTTCGATCTACTTTATAAGCCTAGTATTTCCTTAAAGACAATATCTTAAGATTCTCTACTTCTACTAAACATGCCATCCCTTAGAAATCTAACTTTATTTATTTCTACTATCTGTGGTCTATAAGATGAATAATAAAATCTATACTCTTTTGACCTCTCCGAATAACCAAAGAAAAATCACTGGTCATTCTGGGATTAAATGACCTTTCTTATAGGTTATAAATTTTGGCTTCAGCTGGACAACCCTACATATGCATATATTCTACACTAGATTTTCTGCTAGTCTATAACTTATTAGGAGTCTTTCGAACTACTTTAATGAAAAACTTATTCAAGATATATGTAGCTATCTTTATAACCTCATCCCGTAAGTGAATAAATAGGATAAAATAACTTGTCATAACTCGAATTACTTTTTTAAGTGTTCTATTCTATATTATAACTACATTTTAATCTGGTGTGCTTTGACATTATATACTAGAATACAGTGCCACATCTCTTTAAAAATTTTGCTAATGGTCCTAACTATTGTCCTATCTCTATATATTTACTATAGTACTTGCCATCTCTATCAGATCTGACTATTTTAATTATATTTTTTGATTATCTCTCTACCTCTGTTTCAAATTTCTTAAAGGTCTCAAAGACATCAGCCTTCTCAAATAGAAGGTATAAATATATATACTATGAATAGTCATTAACGAGTGTGATGAAATACTTTTCACCTATTAGATATAGAAAAAAGATTTGCATATAACAGTTGTGTGAATGATTTCTAAAATTCCTTCACTTTTTCCAGCACTCATCTTAGATGTATATATCTGCTTTATTTTTATACAGCTTATATAGATCATAAAATTAGTGAAGTTTAATGATTCTAAGATCCTATTCTTCACTAGCATTATGACTTTTTCTTCGAAGATATGCCCCTCTTTGATGCCATAACATAAAAGAGTTTTTTAAAAAATATAAAAACTAACTTCAGAATCTAAGACTATCTTGTAGTATCCAACTATCTTAATAAGTGAATGTGATTGATTTATAATGAGAATAGACCGTTCACTTTCAGTTAGAGACCTTCTTAATATGAAGTCTTATAAGTTGTTGGCAATATGTATAAATGCACTAAAGTCAATGCACTAGGTAGAATTAGAAATATTTACTCAATTAGACTCAAAATATATACAAGAGTAGAGGGTACCTTTTTTTCTTTTACAACAACTTTTTATACTTCATGCAGTTTTTCTTCAGATGTCCTTTTTTTTTGAAGAAGCAGTTGACAATCTTATCAATGGCTTCACCTAATGCCATAACTAATATTTTTTCCCTTCTGTCTTGAGTACATCCTTTTTTTTATCTACTTTTTCACTAATTTAATGTGAAGCAAAATTCACGCTCTCTATCTTCTTCTCTTTCAATTTCTTCTCCATCTGCGCACATTTGATTAGTAATTAACTAACCAATCATCATTGTGCATGCTATAGAAGATCTTACAGAGATCATACTTTGATGGAAGAGAAGTAAAAATAAAATGGACCAAAAAGATATCTAATATGAAAACTTTAATATTAGATAACTATGTTGCGATATTACACTCATGGATGCTGGCCTTTGTCTTGTCAGAGCTCACTAATTTCTGCTCTACAATATCTAAGAAAATATATACATTATAATATAAAGGGATGAATCTTTCAATTAGGATGCTCATATTTTTCAAAAATCTCTTTTGTTCTGGTGCACTTTCATTCACGAGTAGTAAAAATTTATTCACTCAAAATATCAGACCAAAGTGAGCATACCCTAATATGAGCACTATTTTTCTCCCTTTCTATTCCTAGAAATTCAATCCATTAAGAAAAACAAATTTTCTTATGCTACTATCAATAATTATGGGAATTAATACTGTAAATAAATACATGCTTATATTATCATCAAATAATGAGACTAATTAAACTATAATCTAAAACAATCAATATTATTTCAGTGGTAAATTCTAACCTTTCTATGGGTAGAGGTGTATCATGCATAGAGTTTACTAAACCTTTATTAACAAGACTAGCAATATAGGTATCAAAAAAAATTTTTTTTTTCATACCCGTGGGTCTAGAAAAGATCCTATCCTTAACACCTAAATTATTATGTTATTTTAATTAAATAAAAAAAAATAACCACTCCTTGTAGATAAAGTTAATTATTTCTATGACTTAATTGTAATTTTGTTCACATATCATTATACTTTATTTTGTAGTCTTTATATGATTTTTACTATATCCAAGATCTTATAGCTACTCCTGAAAATAATAAAACCACTAACTTTATATGGCATTGAAGAATCCCAAATAATTATATAGCAAGACCGTATCATAATTATCAAAGAAAAATTAAATTTATTATGGGAATTAAATAATAATTCAAGGATCTTTATATAATAATCTCTATTATAGGGGCTTAATAAAAATTCAGATAGAAATATAAAATAAAATTTATGATAGGAGCTAAAGTGTAATTTATTAAAGGATCTTTATATAATAAAATACTTTATAAGGGACTTACTTACAAAAATCTCCTGAACCAGATTAAACTAGCTCAATTTGCCCCGATTCAACTTGATTTGGTCTTAAAGGGCTAATGGGTTGTTCATGATGCATCTGGGTTTATGGGTCAAAACCCGAAACCCGAACCTTTTTTTTTTCCTCCTCCTCCTTCCCTTTTCCTCATCATAGTCGAGGGGAATGGCAAACCCTATGGCTGGCAATACTTTCCCGGTGGTCCTTAGCCGAAGGCCCAATGTCCTCTCCATAGTCAGTGGCCTTCCACTTGAAATTTTCCCCAACCATCATTTTGCCACTTACCAGTGATAGGCCGGTTCCTTAGGAGATCGATGGAGGAGGGGCCCAAACCAGCGCTCCCCACCAAATCATGGTTAGTGGCCGTCGAATAACCCCAATCGATGGAGACCAGCCTCACGACCACTGATAGCCGACGATTGGCTGGTTCAATGGGAGATTCGTGGAGGAGGGGCCCGAACTGGCGCTCCTCTCCCTTAATCTTGGCTGGCTGCCATCGGAAAGCCCCAATCAGCAGACCGCCACCCTCTCCCCAGGTGTCACGACCCTTTTATGCCAATGATTAGGAGGAGGCTGAGATCAGATCATTTCTTCTTCAATTTCCCTCTCCCCATTTTTACCTTTTTTTTCTTAATTTCGAGCAGTTTCCAGCGGCTAGGTGTGAGTGGCGCTGCCAGGTCGGAGGTCCGGCCATTCTCGACGCTGGCGGGAGCATGGAAGCCCGGATAGAAGGAGGGCACACGGTCCTCTTCTTCCCTCTTTTTCTCATTTCTATTTCATTTATTTATTTATTAAACAAGGCCTAACAAAAATACATGATCAAAGCATTTTAAAATGAATAAATGATAAAACATCACAAGCCCAATAAAATTAAATAAATAAAATAATATGGGTTTTGCCCATCATGGAATCAGGGAAAGATTCTATAGATTGATCCGAAAAATATTGATCATAGGCAATCGGCCAGGTGACAAATCAGATCTATGTCCATGAAAAGTTTATATGGACTAAAAGCTTCAATTTTCAAGCTAATAACCTATTTGCTCTAATACCAGAATGTAAGAATTATATGGGGCAATAAAATCTACATGAAGATGAAGTCATGAAAACTGAAGCCATTGAAACCGACTGGGATCTCTCGAAACAATTTGTCATCACACAAGTTTGCAACCATTTGCAATTTGTAACTATAAAAGAGCCAAGCTGGATGTGCTCCTTGATATCATGGAGCAACATTTTGGTTTTTCAATCCTTAATCTGAGTATGCTTGATGGACAGGATCTCAAAAGTTCTTAAATAAGTCAGAGACCAAGTCCGTAGGAGTCTTTTTATAGCATGCCTCATCCATCAAAAGTAATATCTGAATCAGTCACAATGATTAGAAGATGGATATTATCCACGATGGTTATGTAGAGTTTAACTTACTAAATTATCAAATATATCCCTATCACTTTATCGAAGATTTATCTTTAGTTAGAGTCTAGGTGAATTTAAGATATGTAAAATAAATCCCGATGCGTGTTAGTGTGGGCCACATTCAGATGGGT
The DNA here is from genome assembly GCF_000442705.2 of Elaeis guineensis. Classification (NCBI taxonomy): domain Eukaryota; kingdom Viridiplantae; phylum Streptophyta; class Magnoliopsida; order Arecales; family Arecaceae; genus Elaeis; species Elaeis guineensis. Next base: position 77,825,825 of record NC_025994.2, read on the forward strand.
TCAATCTGATAAATATTAACACTACGTCCCCATTGACACCAAGGTATCATATTCACATTGAAACCCAAACCAAGGTATCATATGCACATTGAAACCCAATGTATCACATCCACATTAAAACCCAAATCAGTGTATCATGGTATCATATACTACACTTCAATTACAATCAACACAACATTCAAAAGTGCAACTAAAATCATCTCTAAGCAATGACTATCTTCTATTAGAATCATGTGCACTGCTGTCTTAAGTTGATATGATCTCTTGATTAGCTATAGTGCCACCCTTACTACGACCACCTCTTCTAGTATCATGTTTAGATCTCCTTTATCTTTCAGGTTCCTACAAAATAATAGAAAGCTTGTTAGTTGTTGTAAAGTAGTTAACATTAAGTATACATAATCTTTAAGTCTCACCGGATAGACTATTTCAAATCCATTGTTGTTTTCATCATATGTGAGGCCAGTATCACTAGTACTTCCACCTACAATCTGTCACATTATAGTTTTGCATAAATAACATCTAAATAAAGTATGTACAACATATAAACAACCTATGTTGTTGCAAATAAATAGTTCCTATAGATGAACTTACATCTGCATCCCTATCTTTCCTCTTCTCATCCTTTCTGATTTTTAGGTTAGGTCTCCTTAGCTCTTGTGCCTAGCCTGCATACAGTTTGAGCATCCACAGAATGTTACCTAACCTCACCCCATCCTGTTTTCTAGGCTCATCAAGACCTCTCTTCTTACTGTTCTTAGGCCTCCATGGTTGTTTCTTTATTGTAGAATGATTAAGAGGATCAAAGTATGTTTTCACTCACTATTCCTCACTAGGAATGGAATAAATCATAGGCTCATTAACCTTTATATAGGCCTCCTTCCTATAGTAATGGCTGATATACATCTCAAGATGTTATTTTGAGGTATATGTAGCAGCTATTGCATGTTTACAAGGAAACTGTGTGAGTTCTCATTTGTTATACCCACAAGATGATTTGTTTAGGTCAACATAAAATATCCTATTGGAATAACTCAGATGATATACTAAAGGCAAGCAAATATTTGATGTTGCTTTCTCCTCTTCAAGCATCCTTTGTACGCGGTGTTATTTTTCATTGAATGCTCTTACTCCCCTCTCATTTGACTTGAAAGCTTTGCATAAGTGCAGTTCTAATCCACTCTACCATTGTGAGTATAAGCTTATCCCTTGCCCACAATATATAGTAATTAAAAGACTCACAAAGGTTGTTCACTATTAGATCTACCTTGCTCATTGTGTTGAATGTACATCTTGCCCATGTCTCCTTCTTTCTGCCAGCCATATAGTCATAAGCTACCTTGGATTTAATTTTCAGTTTCTCCATAGCCATGTTAAATTCAAACTCTATATATGCAGATGCTGCCATCCATAGATCATCTTTCAAATATTTGCCTCTGTATACTCTATCTCTTAAATTGGCATACATATGCTGTATGTAGATTCTCTACTCTGCTGCTCATGCTATACTATCAAAAGTCTCTGTTAAACCATTTAATATAACAAGAAAAATTAAAAATCATTCATGTACTAAATAATAAATGCTATGCCTTCTATCTATCTGACATAAAAATGTACCCATATTGCTCTATTGGGCCAATATAGTCTAACAAGCAATTTAGAAAGAACTCTCATGAGCTTCTTGTTTCACCTTCAACAATTATATATGCTAGAAAGAAGAAATTATCATTACGATCTTTTCTTATTGTACTTAGAATTTGTCCACTAAATTTATCCTTTATGAAGCATCCATCCAAACTTATGAAGGGCCTACAACCTCCTAGGAATCCCTACTTTTGTGCTTCTAGGCATATGAACATGCTTTGAAATCTAAGATGTGGTGACCTCTCAGACCTCTCAACAGCTACCTTTATCCAACTATGTGGATTATGCTTTTTCAATGTCTCGGTATAGTCTCAAAAAGCTCTAGTGTATTGCTCCATGTACATCCTCTAGCTTGCTTCTTTGCTCTATAGATCATATACCTGCTCACATCTATATGATACTCTCTCCTAATTTGATCCTTAAAAGCTTTGATTTTTTAATTAAAAAATAAACCTCAAGTTCTCCATATATTTCTTACTCAACCATTTTGCTGTGACCTATTTATTTATGAAACTTTTTTTATAGTTATGAATTTGATGAAAAGTCTTAATTTGGAAAGACATCTTTTCGATAATATTAAAAGCATTAAGCCTCCACCCCCATCTCTTCTTGCACTCAGTAGTTACTCTGATATTTTATTCTTGATGAATACCATATGCCTACCATCATTAATAGTGAAATTTTTTAATGCTTCTCTAAACTGATATACATCTTTGAACAATAATCGCACACATAATTAAAAGTCATCCATGGTTCTTAGATTAAATTCAATATCTCTAGTCCCTTAGTGGTATCATCATTTGAAGGTGGTAGATTATACAACTCTTCTGTTGGAGCTTCCTCAGTATTTTTATCTATATTTATCTTGAATTTTTTATCCTTATTTTTATTGATTTCACTGCTTGATACTATGTTAGGACCAACTGAAGGTGATTTAGCTGTGTTCTTAGCCCCTACATTAAATAGGTCCTCATTCTCACTTGATTCTTCAATGAAGGATATCCCATAATCATCAAATTGTTCAGCCCTCTCATTATCTCATTCAGTGTCCTTATCACTCCATATATGCATCTTTTTTAGGTACCTTATCAGTTAGTTCTTCATCTCCTTTCTCACTTTTTTTCATCCATTATCACTTTCTTCTTATTCATTGTCAGCATCATTATCACTTAACCCTTCTATCTCAGGTAGGCCCCTATCAATTGCACTAGAATTTTGAGTTATAACTAATTGCTTTATTTGACTTTGACCCATAGATTGAGTGGATTCTACATAGATATCAATCCACTTCTTACCTTCATGACAAGCTAACATATCCTTGCAATCCTTATCATTCCTACTGGGCCTAAAATCAATTTGAAATGGCATGTGTGACAATAAGTAAAAGAGCTGATCCCCCTTTATATAACCAAAGTTTTCTACAATACCCTCAATCTCAAAATAAGAAATATAATCTTTGTCAAAATCATAGTAAAATCATAACTTTCCATCAATCTATCTCTTACAAGACCTCTTAACAAACCTTCCTCCATGATGTACTTGGAAAGAGACTACATTAGGATCTGACATATCTACATTGAAGATAAAAAAAAGCACATAAACATATGATATGAAGAATAACAAAATACATGACATAATGCAATGTAGGTTAAAAAATTGTCTACTGTGCTAGAACATGCATGGGACCATAGTGCCATAATAATAAGTAAAAACAATGGGATAAATAATGAGACAAAGCACTAACTGAATATTACAATATGTCACTATGTCCACATGATCCACAACATATTACCCACTAACTTGAATATCTACAATTGCCATATTGCAAAATCATGTGCAAGAACAATCAAAGACATGCAAAAGAGTTAAAAACAAAATATGCAGATTAATATAAGAATATGGACAAAAAACCTTTATAAACCCTAATTTTGATAAAATCATAATAAAATAAAATAAAGCAAAACCAATGGAATAGGATTGAGATTCAAAAAATAGATATAAAAAAGGAAGTATAGCTCAAACAAAAATTATTAGATTGATATAGGATGATTCGTTGGAATAGTAAAATTAGAAAATATGGCATACTCAACCAAATCAGATGTTTCTTGAACCAAATCAAGGTTGAGATTAAAGTACTCTCTCTTTCTAGTCATTCGAAGTAACTTGCAACGTAGAACACGAACAATACAACAGATATTTCGAGAGGAATTTGAGGAAAGGAACTGATAGTGATGAACTAAAGTTGGGAGAGAAAGAAAGATACTTCGAATGATAGGGACGAGCATGTGTAGGTCACATGGAGATATTTATCCACCTAAGTCCATCGACGTCATCTTCTATGAAGCCCTTAACTTGATATATCAAATCAAACCCTCCTTAACTTTCCACTTAGTTATTGGCGGCGAGGTTGGGCCCAATTTCGATGGTCGGAAAGAGATATTGCAATAATTTGTAAATTGTAGGGTTGACATTATTAAAATTGAGATGCCGGAGTATTTGCAAACTAGAAAAAAATGTAGTGAGGTTTTTACTTTTTACCCTACATAATAATATCTATGTTAAAGATAAATTACATGCATCATCTCCTTTGACTTAGGATTGGACCCTCATAATTCTCTATCTTTTGTCCTCTTTATATGTTGCAAGATGCATATCACATTAGGTAGAGCTTTCTCTCTCATTTTCTTTCTCATCATAGGATCTCTATGTCATCCAAAATGCAATCATGGTGGGCACGCATTGTGTCCTACTAAAAATATATATGCAAACATATAGCCATTTAAAACATAAACCGAATGTTAAAGCATTTCAAGGGATATTCTTCAAAAGAGTATACCAATGCTTTCTTACCAAAAAAAAAAGGGTATGCCAATACTTACACTTAAAATGATTAGTTATTAACACCATTAGTCAAAAATCTAGTGAGAGAAGCATTGTTGCAAAGCAGGATGATATGAGGGGTATATATATATAATGATTTTCAAAGGATGAATATGCAATAGGCTATATTTCTAAGGTTATATATGCAACAAGTTGTATAAATTTTTTTTGAGTAATAGGTATTAATTAAAGGTAAAAGCAATAGTTAATCCAAGGAATGGACCACAAATTTCTTTTCCTTTCAATAGTGGTAAGCAAGTTCCAATTACCACAGGTGGCATTGATTCGTTACACTACATTTGTTGCTAGCAACAAAGCTTCTGTAATACAAACATAATTTTTTACAATTACATTTATATAAATCACTAAAATAAATTATTTAAAATTTTGAAAAATAAATTATTTAAATAAAATGTTATGAGAGGAAGACTTTAATGGAAAACAATATCATATGGTGGTGGAAGGTTTTAAATTAAATTATTCCAACAATCAAAAGTTTTAAATATAAATCTAATTGATTACAATTATTTTAGTTAATTTGTGTCTAGGCAGAGATGAATGAATCAAGAACCCTAGATGTGAAAGAAAAATAGAGACATAAAAGCTTAGATACTGATTTCTAGAGGATATATACATAATATGCTATATTTGTAAGGTTATATATGCAACAAGTCTTAGATTTTTTGAGAAATAGGTATTAAAAATAAAATAATAGTTAATCTAAAGGATGAACTATAATTGTTCTTTCCTTTCAAAGGCAATTAGTGCATTCCATTTACTAAAATGGCATCCGTTGGTTACTCTATATTTATTACTAGCAACAAAGCTTGTGCAATACAAATATAAGTTTTTAAAATTATTTTTGTAGAAATCATGAATAAAATATTTAAAATATTTGAATAAGAAATTATATAAATTGAAATATTATCAGAGAAAGATTCTAATGGAAAACAATATCATATGATGGTGGAAGCTTTTAAATAGAATTACTCTAACAACCAAAATTTTTAAACATAAATATAATTGAATACAAATGTTTTAATTGATTTGTGTCTAGGGGGGATGAAGCAATCAACCCAGATAGCAAAGAAAAATAGATAAATAAGAGCTTAGATAATGATTTTTGGAGGATAAATACACTATATGCTATATTTGTAAGGTTATATATGAAATATGTCCTAGGTTTTCGAGCAATAGGTATTAATGATAAAATGAGTCAATCCAGAGGATGGACCACAATTTTCTGTTTCTTTCAAAAGCAAAAAGTTCCAAGTGGCATTGGTTTGTTACTCTGCATTTATTACTAGCAATGAAGCTTACGCAATGCAAATGCAAGCTTTTTTAAAAGTATCCTTATATAAATCACTCAAATAAAAAACTTCAAATTTTGAATAAGAAAAATTTTAATGGAAAACAATATCTTTTAAATTGAATTACTACAATAATTATTTTTTAAATTTAATTATAATTAATTAAAAATATTTTAATTGGCTTTCGTCGAGGGTAGATTAACAAACCGAGCAACCTAGATAGGATAAAAAAATAGAGAAAAAATGAGCTATATAATATTGTATTTATTCTTCTGAAAAGCATGACATTTGTTGATTAACTGAATTAATTTCCTATTTAGTTAAGGTTTGATTAAAAAACTGAGTAATCTTTAAAAAATATTTAAAGGTATTCCCATCTAAAAGATAGACAAATGGAATCTAGATGCCAAAATTCAAGATTGTCATTTTTGGATATGGTACTGATTAACTAAACTATTTGCTAAAAGCACTTATTCAATAAATGTAGAAAAGATCAAATTAAATGCGCTGGAGAAGAACGTCTCTCCTTCTACCTTTATAAGTCAAGCTTTTCTTTTGAGACACTATCGCGTATCTTCTTCAGTTAAGTTTTCTGAAAAATTCAAGCAATTGGTAAGTTTTTCTTCTACTTATGTTCTAACAAGCTATAAGTTTTTCTGCTTAGATCAAGCAAGTTCTTCCTTACCATTGCGAATTCTTCCTTATGATTGCAGCAGGTTTTGTTAACCAAATGCTTGCAAGAGTAAAAGAAACTAGATTTCAGGTAAAATAGCTACGTATCTGGAGATATCTATTATGTTGAACAATTTGGAAAGAAAGGAGTAGAAGAGTCTTTTTCATGAGGCAATCCTCCCTTCAATTGGTTCTTGGAGCCACTATTAGTTAATTTAGATATTGAAAGATCTTTTTTGTAACTGTTATGGGTAGATAGAAGTTTGATAGAGTTGGTTTAGAGAGCTTGTTGATTCGTATGTGATGATTGTGTCAGATTGGTTGAGTGTTCTTGTCATCTATGCTCTTGTAAATTTTCCTTTTTTCTCTCCTTTTTCTAGTAAATTCAAGGGGATATCTTTTTCTCCCACCATTTGCCTTGTCAATATTGTTTGTTGCGAATCAAAATCTTAATTTTTTATGTCCAAAATAGAACCCAGACTTTTTTGAAACAAAATCTCCATCCACCAACCGCATATCCTTGTCCTAAGAAATAGCCTTAATTCCACCTCACCTTCTTTTCTTCTCTTAATCTTCTTTGCCTGCTCCTCTTCCTTCATCCATCTTCTCTCTCATCGCCCCCCATCTTAACTTGTTGCTATGCTGGACAAAACTCTTTTGTAGAACTAAATAGCATCAACTCGTTTGATTGAACATACATAGAGCACTTATGAATAGGGTAGATGGTAGGCTTACATATATGGGATATTTGATTCGCAACCGAAATCAGAATCAGAATAAGAATTGGAATGGATTGAAATTGGAATCAGAATAGCCAAATCATCCAAAACAATTGGTTCACGATCGGAATTGGAATCGAAATCGGAATCAGAATGAAAATTTGAATCCTTAAAGGAAAGTTGGGATTGAGTTTTCGATAGATTGGATCATACTTATTTCACCCCGAAATCAAAATCAAAATGAGACTTCTCCCAACCAAATGGTTAGAATGAGAGTATCTATTCCCATTCTGATTCCAGACCCTAACTCCTAACCAAATTAGGGCTGAAATTGGATTGAATACGGAACAGATACCAGCATATCTATATCCATATTTATTTTGTTTGACGAATATAAATACAGATACGGATATTATTCGGATGTAAAAATTCATATTCATATTTGTTTTAAACGGATACAAATATAAATTTAGATATTGAAAGTATGGATATAATTACGGATATAACTTAGATAATTAAATTTTTTAATTATAAAATCAAAGATATTACTAAATAGATGATAAATCAAGCTAATAATATGTTTATATGGTTGTATATTTTTTTAAAAAAATTAATAAATATTATATAAAATTTTATAGATTACATGCAGATTCGAATATTCAGATATGAATCGGATAGTTGTTTATCCATATTCATATCTATTTTTTTCTGACGGATATGAATACGGATACGAATATTAGTCGGATCCTCAAATTTCTTTCTATATCCGATTGACTCGAATATGAAAACGGATTCGGATAATATCCATATAACTTTCACCTCTAAACCAAACACTCCTTAATATTTTACAATAAATAATTCAAATTGACCTAATGCAGTGTACGGTCTCATGCAGCAAGTTTTTTCATTTTTAATATTAGATAGATATACTATGAAAGATATTGTTGTCATGCCTCTAGTATTTATGAACTCAACTGCTATGTCATCCCTGCAATATATTGAAAATTTTCCATGAGAACACCATCAAGCATATTTGCCGATTTAATCTCCTTAAATCTAGTGTATTGATGCCTGGATTTTTTTTTTTTTTTTTTGGGTTGGGGAGGGTATGGTAGTTTTGGTTCGACCCGTGAGCCTTGATCCACAAATAAGGGTTCTTCAAGTATTATATACCAAATAGAAGAGACAAAAGAAACCAATCTAGTGAAGTATAAAAGTAGTTCCCAATTATTTGGATCAACTGGGTCACAAAAATAAAAAAAAGAAAAGAAAAGAAAAGAAGAAGTCTGTACCTGTAAGATTGTGGTGCTTGTGAATGGCACTCCAAGGAATTGGTTTTATTGCTGGAGAGGGTTGAGATAAGAGTATCTTTTGTCACCTCTACTATTGGCATTGGAAATCGATATATTGAGCTGGTTATTTAAAGTTGCCCAACATGAAAATTTATAGAAGGACTTCATTTCTAGGAGAGTGAAGAAAAAATAAGTATTTCAGAATAGGTAGATGATACAGTGTTACTTTGTAAAGCTAAAGAATGTCAACTGAAGGTCATCAAGATCATTCTTTATTATTACAAGCTATTATTGGAATTGTCCATCAACTTCAACAAAAGCTCCTTCCTGTTCGTTGGTAGAAATCCTGCTTTAGATATGAGATGGCTTCTATTTCTCTGTGCCAACTTATTTCTCTATCTGTTACCTACTTGGGCCTCCTGTTGGTAAATAATACTTTAAAAATATATGATTGGAGAAAATTTATCGAAAACATGGAGAAAAGACTGCACACCTAGCTATAGGGAGGAAAATTGCTATCTTTTGGAGAAAAATTGATAATGTATAATTTCAAATTGTCAGCCTCGCCTATATGTTACTTGTCAATTGTCAAGTTACCCCTCTTGGACCACAAAGAATTGATAGATATAGAGGAACCTTTTTTTTGATAGGCTCCAAAACTGCTCCAGGATTGTCATGTTTTGCTAATTGGCATTTAGTTTTCAAGTCTGAAGAAGAGGGTGGTCCAGGGATAAAAAACTTGAACAATATGAATTCTGCAGTTTTGGCAAAAGGGGTTTTGGAGATAATTAGATAAGAGTATCATGGAAAAATCAGATCACTTGGGCATGGCATAGAAAAAAAATCAAACCGAAACCTTTTACAGAAAGAGCTAACATGTCAATGTAACATGTTTGAACGATCATTTTTGTAGTACCTTGCCAATCTTTTGGAACAGAAACATATTAAGATCGACAATAGTAAACTGACGTATGTGTTATGATTTTAATAAAGCGGGGGTAGCTCACCTACCTCCTACTTCAATCAAAAAAAAAAAAAAAAAAAAAGACAATAGTAGACTGACTAGATTTTTGGGAGGATGAATGGTTTAGGATTCAATTCTATGGTATGAATATTTGAATCTTCATTCTCATGTTATCAAACCTGACATCTCTATGGCTTCTCAATTCAATCGGAGATTCAAATCTTGGAACTCAAAGATCTACAGACATCTAGCCTTCAATTAAATGGAAGAGTGGACTAAAATTAACAGATTCTTGGCTGATATATCACTTTGTTAGAGTTCCAATATACCAACTGAACAGATATCAATGAATGAACCAAGAAGGAATTATGCTCTTTCATCAATGATGGTGCTCTAATATCTTTCTTTTCAGGCCATTGCAAATCCTGCATCACTGAAAAATTAAGATTTTCTTGTGGCTACTTCTAAGTGATAAGCTCAACATGAAAGATAAGCTCCTTGGGAAAGGGTTACAAATCTTATATCATTTTGTCTTGTGTAGCAACAGAGAGGAGATGACCAACCATTTATTTCTTAACTGTCAACTCTCAAGATCGCTTTAAGCGATTTTCTCTCAAACTCTTGATTTCAAGAGAAGAGTCTGTCTTATCTCTTTGGATCACATGAAGAAAGAAAACGATACCAGACAGTGGAGTTTTGTGCTGGATTAGCTAAAACTAGCATTTGTTTGATTCTGTGAAAGAAAGAAACAACATAGCATTTTTTCACAAGAAGAGTACTCTAGAGAGAGTGCTGTTTAGTACTCTAGAAAGAGTACTGTGGAGTGCCTCGTGTTATTCAAGTCCTCATCAGTGTTGTTCAGTGGGAAGCAGCTTGAAGAGAGATCGGATGATTGGTTTCCATCTTGTAGTTTCTCATGAGTAGCCTTAGAGTGCTGTTTCAAGTCTCGTATCTCTCTTGGGAATGGATGGTTGGTTTCCTTCCTCTTATATTTCCTTCTAGAACTCTGATGTGATTGTAATTTTCTTCTTTTCCTAATAAATCCGGATGGGTTCTCCCGATTTCCATCCCTCAACTGATGACTCAAGGGAAAATATTATCCACCACCAACTCCCCTTTTCCATTATATTTTTTCTTTGCCAAGTCTCGGAAAATAAAAAAGAAAGAAAAAAGAAAAAAAATCACAATTCCTATCAAAAAAAGGTCAGCTCATGATACTTTTGTGAATGTCTCTTATGTATTCTTATGATTTAAAAATCCAGGGACCAGAGGCAAGCCAAAATAATGGTGTGGGACTCCATCATGTACTCCTTGTCGATACTACTATTCTCATCCCACCATGCTACCCATGCAGGTACTGTGTCTATATACCATCTTAATTACCATCCATGGTCCTCTACTTAACATAAAAAAATATAAATGAGTATATCCCCAAGGTGAAAGATATAACATAAAAGCCTTACTAAAAACCTTTTAGATTCTCTCTCTAGATGATGTTGGGGTGCTAGTGGCCATCCATCAAGTATCCTTCCTCGAGCAATCATGTCCACCGAGTGCTAGATGTAACAATTAGCTCTTAGATTAACATTGTGAACTATAATTCTTGTATTTTGGTGCAGCCCCCTCCCCCCATATTGGCATATGTTATGGCACAAAAGGAGACAATCTGCCAACTCCAACAGAAGTCATAGCCCTCTTAAAAGGCTGCAGCATCAGGAAACTGAAGCTCTATGACACCAACCCTCAACTGTTGGAAGCAGTGGCAGCCACAATAAAGCCACCCGACGTGTTGGAGCTCGCCGTCACCGTGAGGAATGAGGAGCTGGCCAGTCTTGCTGCTAGCCCGGATGCCGCCATTGAGTGGGTGGGCAAGAACATTCTCCCCTTCAGGAACCCAGTGCTTTCCTTCCAGGACATTTTGGTTGGCAATGAGGTGGTTCCTGGAGAGAATGCCTGCTACGTCGTCGATGCCATGCAAAACCTACATTCTGCTCTCCAACATGCCAACATGACCAAGTGCATGGTCTCGACCGTCGTCTCTTACTCGGTGCTTCAGAACACCTTCCCTCCTTCTCAGGCCATATTCACCTCAGAAGCCAATGAAATCATGGAGGACCTCGTGGCCTTTCAGCTAAGCTTGCCTTCAGGCATCAGAGGCTATGTATACATCAACTTATACCCTTACTTCTCTTATGCTGCTGACCCAGGAAATATCTCTTCGGATCATGCATTGTTTCAAGGGAAGTCTCCAATGTTCAAAGATGGCAACCTGACCTACTGGAATCTCTTCGACGCAATGTATGATGCCTTTCTGTGGGCTTTGGAGAAGATTGGTGGAACTGAGTTGACCGTGATGGTAGGGGAGAGTGGCTGGCCATCTGCAGGCAATGGTGCATCTACAACCCCGGAGCTCGCCAGCACCTACCTCACCAATTTCTACAACCACATCAGTGAAGCTGGGACTCCCAAGCTTCCCCCAAAGGTGGGCTTTGAAGGAGCCTATGTGTATGCTCTCTATGACGAGAACCTTCAGCCTGCAGGAGTGGAGCAGCACTTTGGCTTGTTTTACCCCAATATGAAACCTGTGTACACCGCTAACCCAATGTGTCAAATTAATTAGGTGTCTGCTTTCAGTATCAATAAAACACAAAAAATAGCAGAGTTGCAACACTTCCATTCACAGCTGCAAGTTCAATTTCAGACATAATATCAGAGGCACCTCAACAGCTTCTTCCAAATAAAAATAATCACCCTTCCTCTCAAAGGCAAAAATAATCACCAATCTAATTATCCCACTCGCTAGGCTAGCGATGTCAAATCCAAATCAAGCAGCAAGCACAGACAGATTGTTGGCTGCCAAGAGGGAATAGCATTGCTCTGTTTCATATAGCAAATGTTTATAATTAAGTTAAATGTTAACAAATTATGCCCCTTGACAACTGTCAGTTAAAATCAACTTTTACATGATGGTGCCAATTTTCATTTCTCTATGGTACCAACTTTGTCTGAAGAGTAAGGAACAAAAGAAAAGATCATACATGCAAGAAACAACAGAAGAATCTTCAATCTATTATAATGCCGGAAAGGAAATTCACTAATCAAAATAATCTCTACTACCAAGGGATCTGATTCTAACAGGACTCATTTTTGACTCCCCCATATAAACCACAAAGCTACAATTTTCCGACCCCAAACTTGCAAATTCAACAAAACCACTGTAACCTCAAGAAACAGATTGTTTGTCTGCCAAATACAACCAGCAAGCAATCAAGGTGGAAAGCAATGCCGCAGGGCCAAATGAGCTCAAGCTTCACACTAGAGTCTGCAAGTCAGGTATATCTGACCATTTATAAACCATAAATTGTTGTTCATCCTGTCATAACAAATTCTTTCCTCCTATAATCTGAAGAACTCAGAATTGATCACCATGTCCATGGCAAAGCAATCAGACAGTTTTCAAGTCTCATGTATACTGAGGTGTTGCAGACTAATTCCTTGTGTATCTGTCTCTAACCATCAGCAGCACAGAACCCTCTAGTCATCAGAGCAGCATTGGATGATCCCATCCTCCCAAAAATGCATTTGTACCTAACCTTGCAATAATGATAGCACATCCTTTTTCTACCTTTTAAGTTAATTTCATCTGAGTAGGTCACAGACAACCTCATCAGCAGGGCCATGGCCCTGAACCTGCAAGGATGGATAAATAATAGCATGCTAACCTGTTGGACAGAACAGACCAACAAGGATGGATAAATAATAGCATAGCAACTTAAAAGATTAGTTCAAGTTAGCATCCGAACAAATCAAGCAGATAGGATAACATGTTATCTAAGAAAAACAAGACTAAACAAAGAAGCTGGCAATATTGATGTATGTCAAGATGATTGTGCCTAGCATCCATGCACCAGAAATAAGTTCCTTTCATATGTAATGCCAGTTTCCAACCTTCGTTAGACAGGATTTTGTGCACTACAAGATAGCTGAATTACAACATGAACATACTTCATGATCAATCCAGAAGCTCCAACTTACACATCCTGTCTTGGACATGATTGAGATTCTCATGTGACAATTTCTCTGACAATCCAATCCAAACTAGGATATGCAAAGTACAATATTAAGAAAGAAGGCAGTGCAAACAGGATAGTGACAAGGATGTACAGGGCCAGAATGGCAGCACTGGCAGGTATTGCATATAGGACAATGAGGAGGAATATGAGAACCAGTGGGAACTTGGCAGTCAAGTGGACAAAGAAAACCAGCGACTCCTGAAGCAATGAGTGAATCCTCTCCACATTCACGTAGTTAGCCCTCAAACCTGGTTGATTTGTGCTAGAATGTGAATCATCCAGATGCCTGTATTGGGGGATTCTTCTGAGGTTCTGGTGGTTGTTATTGTTGCCCACAGTCAAACCACCATTTGGAGGGCATACCAGTTGGCTGTCTGTGTTAAATGAAGAATAAGATTTTGCCTGGTCACAGTTCATGCTCTCAACCATCCAGAGTAAGAAGTAGTTCTTTCTTGGAAACTTTAGATCACCCCTGTAAATCAGCCGGAAAGATAATAAGTGACACCATGGGCATGAAATGAAGAGGGGAAGCTGGACAGGTAGAGATGGAAATTTCATGACAGCCCACTGAAGTCCTAGGATGCAGTTCTTGCAGAGGGTGTGGCCACACCATAAAACATACGGCACATTTTCCACAATGTTGAAAGATTCCCAGCATATTGGGCATTCAAGCCCTTCTTCCCTATGAGCATGTGGTGTAGCTTCGTCATCAGAACAATCAACATTTGCAGAGCTTGGCTTCGATGAGATGCTTTTTGGACCTAAATTTCCAGTTATGGAGTGTGAACCAAGCCTCCACATTTTGATGGTCAAAAGGGTCACTGTGTCACAAGGAAGACATCAGACTTTATGGGGGAAAGTCAAAACAGCTTCACACATGCATCAGATTGATCCTTACACCTGAAATCAAAAGGATTCATATGGTAAAGAAGACAATCTCATAATTTTATTTATACAAATACAAAAGAACCCAACCAACAGACTTTGAATGGTGTGCAACAATACCTAAATGACAGAAGAAGCTTCAGTTATATAATTCCATACTTTGTTTTAACTAGTAACATGCATCCGCTAATAGAACCATACAGAAGTTCAGTGTGAAAAGCATGTGTCTAGGACCAGATTTACTAACACCTTGTAATTTAAAAAAGAATTGCTGGATAGGGATTATTTACCACATGAGATTAATAAATAGAACACATCCGGTAAATGCAGGCAAAATTTTAACTATTTCAACTTTCACTAGAAGCCTGGGAAAGAATTTTGAGATTTAAACCTAGGATACATAATATCATTGCGTTATAGGACAATATTCCATTCTATTTAACATAGATCATAGCTGTCTTGTATATTTTAACCCCCTCCAAAAAAATGAAAAATCCGTGTGTGTGTTTCTTTTTCTTCTTTCTTTCTCTTCTTTTGAGAACTAGGACAGGATGAAGCTGGCCAAAAGCCGGTGAGGGTGGGACTCCAAAAGAAGTTACTAGTTTCAACACCCAGTGAAATTACCAACCAAGCCAATTGGCACTCCCTCGTATATTTTAACTCTTTAAGCTAAACGCATCTCCAACATTCATATTGTATGTACAACTTAGCCAGTAAAGTTCAACAGTATATCCATAACTTACATTCCTTAGAAAGCTTATGCTATGCTCACGATCAGAACAAGAAACAAATGCCACCCAAATCAAGAATGATTCCAACCTATCATTAGACAGATCCAAGAAAGGCCACACCATAGATAAGCTTCCTTATTGACATTATAAGGTCATTTTGCTACGGGCCTGTGGCATAAATATTTTAAAAGTTAAGTTCCTTAGCCCCATTCCACCTTCAAAATAATCATGAAACCCTAGCTACCATTCCAGATGCCTTATGACACAATAATCATTTACATATGAAGCTATACAAACAACACCAAGTACAAATTGGATTAATGAACAATGAAATTCCACATAAAAGTTCTAACCAAAAGATGCATGGTTTTTCAATTATAAATAGCAAGATGAGAACAAGCCATGATACCCAGATCCTTATGCACATTCAGAATGCCCAAAGAAATCCAAATCATTAAATTACTTACAATTCCAAAATTTACTAGACTGCAATTAATCCAGCAAACCATGTGTTTGACATCCGCATCACGTCTCGATAAAGGAAATTAAAAAATCATCGCATATTTGTATTGCATCAGCAAGGGATAAAAGAGGACAAAGTAAAAGGGGAAATCAATAATATCAGTAAAACCATTAAAGCGCTCAAAAACCTAGGTATTTGCCAAACAGGAATCCAATTTACCGCTTGGAAACCCTAATTCAACAGAATCATCACAAAGAACAAGAGACTGATAACCAAAGAGACAAACTCTAGGTTTTCAGATGAAACCATACCGGACCACGACGAACGGAAAAAAAAAAATCCAATCTTTCTGCTAAAAAGTTGCTCGCTTTTCTCTACAAGCAAGGCATGCACCAAAGGAATCGGATGCAAAGGCGATCTTACCGATGGACCGTCGCATAGCGTCGGAATCTAGCAAAAGGAGGAGGAGGATCTAGAAGAGGTGAAGAGGTCGAGTCCCCCCACTTCTTCCTCTCTCCCTCTAGATCTTCCCTCCCCTTCTCCCATTCGGCTCCCAAAGGAGACGAATCTAGTTTGGATTCTTCTGCCCGTATTTATAGTACAAACGAAAATTCAATTACCACTATGCACCTAATCATTTGATCAATGACCAGAATCAGAGAAGCACCGGCAGATACGCGAGATCAGTACCATTCATTCGGAAATCAGTGGTCGATTGAAGGGAGATGAGGGAGGCCGGACCCTAAGAGCTGTGATGTGCTCTCCGTTGCCGCACAAACAGTTGCCAGTCCATAATTAGGGTGGAATCTGGATTGTCGGACCTGAAGGCAAATTATACCGGATTGTAATCAAAATACAGAAAATTTAAATGTGCTGCTTCTTATTATATAGCATCCATTGGTATGGTATATAAGAGTCACATAGACAGGTAAACCATACCCTATTCTGTGTTGATCACTGTGATCAACTCATAGGTCTACAAAAGAAGACTAGATGATTGGCATGATGTACGGCCACGTATGCTACATTCTCACGCAGTTCAGAAATCATCACGGAGACACGTTACATTCTCACGCTCTAACACACCACACCCAAGTTCTGCAAGGTAAGCGATCCAAGGCATCCTCCCATCCTTTTCTAAGTTCAAATAACAATATCTCACTGTTTGTTATTTCTAGTTATTCTTGCGTAGAACTCGTTCGTTGAAATGTGTGTTCGGCTACGTTCTGAGTGATATAAGTTGAATACATTCTCTGTTCTCTTTTTGTATGTTGCGCAATGTCAACACCATTTATTGAACGGATAATACAAAAGAATGTGTACCAAAAGCCTTAAGAGTCCAAAATAAGAATCTAGTTGGGAGATCAAACATCCTGTTCATAGTAAACATTCATCATACGATGGAATACTGCTGCTCATCCCTGTTCAGTTCCCCTAGCCTATGTCACAGTCGAGGATATGTGCAATAGATAGGGGGTAGACTGGGTTAAAGTCCAGTTCATTTAGTCTTTGGCTATTCGAAGAGCATGATTTCATCGATCATTTGGAATGTGGGGATTGGAGATTTTAACTTTTTCCACATAAGATAGTGCCTTTGAAAACCTTAGATGCCTTATGACATTTTTGCGTAACATAAAAATTCTGTCAACCACCATGAAGTGTGAAACCACTTAATCTCTGAAGAAACAAAGAAATTTAACGAAGAAATGAGTGGAGGATCAGACATCAACTTGCAGTCATACTCGAGGCTCCTTATGTGAAGGTCATGGTAGTCCTCAACCAATATTCTATCACCTTTATGCCTAATTATATACACAAATCCTGGTGCAGACGTAATATTCTGTGTGTTTCTTTTTTCTCCTTTCTTTTTCTTCTTTTGAGAACTAGGAAGCTGGCCAAAATCAGGCAAGGGTGGGACTGCAAAGGAAGTCACTAGTTTCAACACCCAGTGAAATTACCAAGCCAATTGACACTCCCTCCTATATTTTAACACTTTAAGCTAAACACATCTCCAACATTCATATTGTATGTACAACTCGGCCAGTAAAGTTCAACAGTATATCCATTAAAGTTTATGCTATGCTCATGATCAGAACAAGAAACAAATGCCACCCAAATCAATAATGATTCCCACCTATCATTAGACAGATCCAAGAAAGGCCACGCCATGGATAAGCTTCCTTATTGACATTATAAGGTCATTTTGCTACGGGCCTGTGGCATAACTATTTTAAAGGTTATGTTCCTTAGCCCCATTCGACCTTCAAAATAATCATGAAACCCTAGATATTATTCCAGATGCCTTATGACACAAAAATCATTCACATATGAAGCTATACAAACAACACCAAGTACAACTCGGATTGATGAACAATGAAATTCCACATGAAAGTTCCAACCAAAAGTCACTCCTTAGTGACATATGCTAACTGAGCAAAAATAATCCAAAAAAAATGCATGGTTTTTCAATTATAAATAGCAAGATGAGAACAAGCCATGATACCCAGATCCTTATGCATATTCGGAACACCCAAAGAAATCTAAATCATTAAATTACTTAAAATTTCCAAATTTACTAAACTGCAATCAATCCAGCAAACCATGTGTTTGACATCCTCATCACGTCTCGATAAAGGAAATTAAGAAATCATTGCATATTTGTATTGCGTCAGCAAGGCATAAAAGAGGACAAAGCAAAAGGGGAAAAATCAATAATATCACATGAACTTAAAACCATTAAATCGCTAAAAAAACCTAGATATTTGCCAAACAGGAATCAAATTTACTGCTTGGAAACCCTAATTCAAGAGAATCGTCACAAAGAACAAGAGACTAATAACCAAAGAGACTAAAGGTTTTCAGATGAAAGCATATTAGGCCAGAACGAACCAGAAAAGAATCCAATCTTTCTACTAAAAAATTACTCGCTTTTCTCTACAACTAAGGCACACACCAAAGGAATCGGATGCAAAGGCAATTGTTGGGGTAGATTCCTGTCACTTAGGCAACTACCTTGCCTTCTCGTCTCTGAGCCGACTAACGAAACTGCACCAACTAACCGACTATCAACCCGGCTCAGATATACAAAGTTCCCCCCAACTAGGTAGACATCATGCGCTGTCGCTGGCATCCAGCCAAAGGCCAGTCGCCCCTGGTCGGCACCATCCCGACTAAAGTTAATATGCCTCCTACGGCTACTCGGCCTGTAACCGACTTAATGGTTGGTTGACAGCCGACTATGTCAATCGAAGACAAAGCATCTCGACAATTCCATCCTGCCAACTCTGACTAACTAAGCACTGAACGTGGCCATCATACGACTCGGAGAGGCCACATCGAAGTCATATCACTCAGACACCATATCTTGACCGGCTAACTGTGTGTCATGATGAGTACTACGATCTCATTAAATGCACCCTAGGGGTCATTTATTACGTCCCATGCCTTGTAGCATCTGTCGTCGTGTGCACGTCGAATAAAAGGCACGCTTATTATCGGTATTTAAAGACGCCCATACGGCACCATGCGATGTCGTATGATAGGACATGATTGATATGATCGTCTGTCCTCTCATCATTCATTTTGCTCTCTCTATAAATAGAAGTAAGCAGGAACCCCTCCAGGTATGCTTAGACGCACTATCTCAAAATTCAAAGACTCTGTTACTCTTTCTTCTCAAGCCATTCACTGACTTGAGTGTCGAAGGATCTTCATAGGAGCCACCTCCGATGGGATTTATTTTGTAGATCTTCCTTTCTTATCATCGAGCAGAGCTCAGCACCATCTCACTCTAACTCAATCATCACCCTTTATCTTGACCTTAACTATGTGCACCTTCTCCGACGATGATACCTCATCTATTGGCAACCTCGTTGCCAATTGGCAGGCATAGCTCCTAGTCGGCTTCTGATCGACTACTGACTACACACCGGAGTCAGACTGCAATAGTTTGGCACGCCAGGTAGGGGGGTCATCGAGCAGAGAAAAATTTTCTCTCAAAGACCTCCATGGCCAAGACAAGGGCACAGAATGTCTCTGTTGGTTCAGTTCGATGTTCATCATGGCGTGATGCACCTCCGGCAACCCATGGAGAGCCTAATGCTTCACGACCGTCGGTGATGGTAGATCCTGGATTTGCTATCCTTATGCAGCAGGTAAAAAGTCTGACGGAGGTTGTTCAGGGTCTCCAACAACAACAACAACAACAACTGGGAGAAGTCATAGCGTGTGATGCGCCTTTCAGGTGCAGCCATCGACTGCGATCTCTAATCCGCTACTCTATGCAGCATTTTCATCGAGCGAGTTCTGCGCTTGCCCGACGGCCACCACATTCGGAGTCTCAGTGTGCTTCATGTGCTGATTTAGGTGATCGTCAGTCCCCACGTTCTCCTCGATAAACTCAGTACAAGGGGAAGAGGCTGCGAACCCCTTTTAGATCTTCTTCTTCTGAGGAAGGCTCTACTCCAGGCTACTTGTGGCATTCTGATATGTCGCAGTAATGGCTGGACGAGTACGATCGAATACTAAAGGAGATAGATCACCATTTGGAATGGCTCCAAACCAACCATCATGACCCAATCAATGAATTCGGTGTCAGTATGAATCTATCTTTCTCAAGACAGATCCTCGATGAGCCAGTTCCTAGTCGATTCAAAATACCGTAAATCTAGCCATATGACAGCTCTATAGACCCACTCGATCATCTTGAAAGCTATAAAGCCCTCATGCTTCTACAAGGAGTGTCTGACTCCCTCCTCTGTATTGCTTTTTCGATTACGCTCCGAAAAATCATACAGACATGGTACTCGAGGCTACAGTTGAGAAGCATCGATTCTTTCGAACAATTTGAGCAGCTATTCATGACACACTTCGGCATAAACCGAAGAGTGCCCAGAACTACTGACAGTTTTTTCTCTGTCTGCTAGCAGGATAGAGAATCTTTGCGAGAGTTTATGGCGTGTTTCAACACTGCCACCTTGGAGGTCAAGGACCTCGATCAGGCGATGGCCATTGCAGCGATGAGACGGGGACTCTGGAACTCTAAGTTTACCTACTCTTTGGACAAGACACTTCCTTGGTCATATGTCAAACTCCTCGAGCGTGCACAAAAATACATCTGCACCGAGGAAGCCACAACTGATTGATGCCAGTTCGAGAGAAAGGGCCAGAAGAAGAAGGCAAGGAAGGGAGCAGGCTTCAGGGAGCCTAGTTGGATCCATGCCGAGAACGAGGCTTCACCTCCCTGATTAAGCCAGAAGCCCAAAAACTTCATGGGCAGATTGACTCCTAAACTCCTCTGACTGCTTCTTGATCGCAGATCCTGAAGGAGATAGAAGAAGAAAGTTTTCTTCGTCGACCCCCATCAATGAGGATGAAATCTCATGATCGGAAGCGCTACTGCTGCTTCCATCGCGACCATGGACATGACGTAGAGGAGTGCCACCAGCTGAAGAACGAGATCGAGAACCTGATAAGGCGGAGATATCTCGAAAAGTACATGCAGGAGTGCCCTGTACAGCTGCCTTCCAATCTACCTCATCCGAAATCCGAAGAGCAGACTCACGTCCAACCAACGGCGGGCGTGATCAACATGATCTCGGTGGGACCACCACTCTGAGGGGTAGACGACCGCGGAAGTGCTTCTAAGTGCCAACGCGCTGACAACGACATCATCTTTACTGAAGTAGATCTATGAGGAGTCCAAACTCCTCACAATGATGCTATAGTCGTGTCAATGACAATTATCAATTATGATGTAAAGAGATGCCTTGTCGATGATGGAAGTTCTGCAAACGTGATTTTCTATTATTGTTTCTCCCGGATGCAACGGCTTTCTGTTAAACTAATCAAATCCATTAATGTTCTCTTAGTCGGGTTTATAGGTGACTCGGTCAAAGTGGAGGGTGAGATCGAACTCTCCGTCATGGTCGGACAACCACCTTGGCAATTGACTGTTCACCTCAACTTGCTCATAGTCTGAGTCCCGTCTGCCTACAACATTATTCTGGGACGGTCCGGACTGAATGCATTCCGAGCGGTTGTCTTAATTTATCACCTGCTCATACACTTTTCGACAAGAAATAGACCCGGTGAGATGCAAGGAGACTAACGGTTGGTCCGATAATGCTACTTAACCTCTATCAATGGAAAAAGACCAATTGAAATTCTTCTCATTGATGACAGACTGGATCTGAGAGAAATTGAAAGCCGAAGAGAACCCGTAGAACAGCTCATCTCAGTTCTCTTATTCAGTGGAGACCCGACTAAAATGATTCAAATCGAATCCTCACTGAGCAAAGAATTGTAAGAGGAGCTGATCAGCTTTCTAAGAAAAAATGCCGACGTCTTTGCCTGGTTCGCCTCTGACATGCAAGACATCTCTCCAGAAGTTATTATCCATCGACTAAATGTTAATTCCTACCACAAGCCGGTGAGGAGCTTTGCTTCAGAATAACAGAAGGCTATTAATGAAGAGGCTGACAAGCTATTGACAGCCAACTTCATTCGTGAAGCAACCTACTCGGATTGGCTCGCAAATGTGGTTATGGTCAAGAAAGCAAATAGTAAATGGTGTATCTACATCGACTACACCGATTTGAATAAAGTCTGTCCCAAGGATAGCTTTTCTCTCTCCTGAATAGATCAGCTAGTTGATGCGACAGTCGGACATCAGCTACTCAGCTTTATGGATGCCTTCTCCATTTTCAATCAGATTCGGATAGCGCCTAAGGATGAGGAGAAGATGGTGTTTATCATCAAGAAGGGTTTATACTGCTACAAAGTCATGTCCTTTGGTCTCAAGAACGCCAGAGCAACATATCAAAGACTAGTCAATAAAATCTTCAAAGACCAAATCGGACGCAATATAGAAGTTTATATCGACGACATGCTCGTGAAAAGTATGAAGCTGGCCTCTATATCATCGACCTGGTCGAGACTTTTGACGTCATGAGAAAGCATCGGATGAAGCTAAACCTGACCAAGTGCACCTTTGGCATCACGTCGGAAAAGTTTCTTGATTTTATGGTGACAAAGAGAGGCATCGAGACTAATTTTGAGAAGATCAAGACAGTTCTCCACATGAAACCTCCTAATTCTCAGAAGAAAATTCAGAGATTGGCAGGACAAATTGCGTTCTTAAGTCGATTTATCTCCAAGTCTGCAAAACGATGCCTTCTTTTCTTTAAGACCCTCAGGCAAATGAAAAACTTCACCTGGACAGAGGAGTGTCAAAAGTCCTTCGACGAGTTGAAGCGATACCTCAACTCTTCTTCGCTCTTAACGAAGCCCAGCACTGGCGATGAATTACTCATGTATGTGGCGACCACTTCTAAAGCCATCGTTCGATGCTGGTCTGAGAAAAAGACAAAGTGCAAAAACCCATCTACTATATAAGTCGGATGCTGCGCGATGCCAAAATAAGATATTCTAGGATTGAAAAGGTCGTCTTTACGATCATGACTACTATTCGGTGATTACAGCCCTACTTCCAGGCCCATTCAATAAAAGTTCTCACCGACCTCCCCTTAAGATCTATACTCCACAGATCGGACACCTCGGGGAGAATGACAAAGTGGGCGGTCGAGCTCATCGAGTTTGATCTTTCTTTTGTCTCAAGAACGTCGATGAAATCTTAAATTTTTGCCGACTTTATCATCGAGTGTACCTCAACAAACAATGATCAAGTCGAAGGCAACCCCCCAAAGAGCACTCAAGAGCCCCCCTGAATTTTGCACGTTGATGGAGCTTCAAATGGTCAAGGATGTGGCACGGGTCTGATCTTGACCAATATTGATGGGATGGTAATCGAGTATGCTCTTCGATTTAGCTTTAAGACTTCAAACAACCAAGCAGAGTATGAGACCCTGATAGCCAGACTCAAGATTGCTAAGGATCTCGATGTCGAGCGCCTATGGGTGTTCACCGATTCGCAACTCATCGCCGAACAGTCCCGAGGAGAATATGCAACCCGAGACCCTATTCTCTCCAGATATCTACAAAGGCTTAAGACTCTACAGTCATATTTTGATTACTTCGAAATTTTTCATATTTCTTGTTCTAAGAATGCTCGAGCTGACTCTCTGTCCCATCTCGCCACCTTCGATTGCAGAGATCTTGAAAAAATCTTCATCGAGCATCTCGAAAGCCTGAGCATTGACTCAGAAGAAGAAGTCCGTCAGATTGAAGTCGGACAGGAGCCGAGTTGGATTGATCCATTCATCGACTTCTTGATGGACGGAGCCTTGTCAATTGATCCTGCCAAGGCGCGTCGAGTAAAAAGGTTGGCAACTCAGTACGTAATCAGTGGCAATCAACTTTATAGAAGGTCAGTGTCTTTACTCCTACTCAAGTGTCTCTGATCTTTCGAGACCGACTATCCCCTCCGGAAGGTACACGAAGGTATTTGTAACAACCACTTGGGGGGCAAGTCACTGTCCTACAAAATCCTCTGATAGGGATATTACTGGCCAACCATGTAGAAAGATGCGTATAATTTAATGCAGAAGTGTGACCAATGTTAAAGGTTCGCCAATATTCAAAGACTCTCATCCAGCCATCTTACAGCCATCTCGGCACCCTGGCCATTTAATCAATAGGGTGTGGACCTACTCGGTCCATTCCTGCCTGTCAGTGGATAAAGAAAATTTTTCATAGTGGCCATCGACTACTTTACTAAGTAGGTCGAAGCTGAATCATTGGCACAGATAAAGGAACAGAAAACTATCAGTTTTCTATGAAAATCCATCATCTGTCGATTCGATCTGCCCCAGGCAATCATCAGCAACAATGGCCGACAATTCAACAATGCCAGATTAAAAAAATTCTGTGTGAAATATCATATTATCCACAAGCTTACTTCGATCGGACATCCCCAATCATATGGAGAAGCTGAGGTAACTAATAGGATGATTCTTCAAAGTTTAAAGATCAGAATCAGTCGAGCTAAAGGAAGCTGGGCCGAGGAGCTTCACAGTATCCTATAGTCTTACCGAACAACTCTCCGAATCCCAATCGGAGAAACTCCATTCAAGTTGGCATTTGCAACCGAAGCCATGATTTCAGTTGAAATCGGCCTACCTTCAACTCGAGTGGAGTACTACGATGAATCTACAAACTCGGACAAGAGATGAGCAGACTTGGATTTACTCGAAGAAACTTGAAAAAAAGCTCGACTAAGAATAATTTCCTACCAACAAAGGATAGTGCGATATTGCAACTCCCGAGTCAAGCCAAAGATCTTTCGAGTAGGAGACTTAGTCCTGAGGAGAGCGAAAATTTTCAAGCCCATTGAGCAAGAAAAATTATCTTCAAATTGGGAAGGTCCTAGAGAGTCTCGACGATCCTACGATCAGGGGTATACAAAATCGAAAACTTGGATGGCACCGAGATCCCTCAAACTTGGAACGTTGAAAACCTACGAATGTATTATCAATAAGAATACCTTCGTCAAACAAAAAAATCTTTCTTTTTGCAAGTTATGTGCCTTACAACTCAAGTTCTCGGCAAACTACAATACAACCACTCCCTCGTCGGTTCGTACCCGATGAAGCGCTAGTCGGCTCATACCCTACTAACGAAGCCAGGAGTGGGCCCGTTCTTAACAACAGATGGGTCCCTCAATCATAAGCATGCCCGCCAAGAGCTACAGCGCTAGATTGAATGTGAGACCTAGGTGAAATCATTGCGTTAATCGGCTAAAATCCGATTACCAAAGCTGCGTGGTCCGATAACTGCCTCTATACTCGCAACGGCCCAAGGGCTGCAAGTATAAGAGGTGCAGTTCGTCATACAATCCAGTGAAAATAAATTTTGCTAAGTCGGCTCAACACCGACCAGCCAAAGATCTACCGATCCTAAACAAAAACTGCCTACAAGTTTCTACTTAACGGGATGATCTATGGCTAATGGTTTATGATTATGACTTTGATCTGGCCGAGTTCGCCTGCGAGAGTCAATTACATGACTTAGAGAATTCTCTCAAGTTCAATTAATTCGGCTACAACCTATTCGGTTAGCTACTTCCTACAAACTATTTTACTTTATTGCCGACTTTGTTACTTAACAATTTTGTGGGAAGGCTACAACCTATTCGGTTCACTGCATCCTACAAACTATTCTACCAACTTCGTTACTTCGTCAGTTTTCTGGGAAGTTTGTCAAGAAAATAAAAAAGAAATGCACACACACAAAGAAGTCGGATAATTTATGAAGAAAATTTTCATTTCATTTCCAAGAAATTTATTACAAATACAAAAGAAAAAGTGTACAAGAGATGTTTAGGAAGTCGGCTGGGGACGGTCCTCTTCGGCCTTTGCATCCTCGTCGCCCGACTCATCCGACTCTTTGTTGGGCTGGATGGAGCTTAAGTCCACCTTGGGCATGAGGCGGTGAACTTGCTTCATGCACTCCATAAAGCCGAGTTGAAACGCATCCGCTCCAGCATCGGCAAGCTCTTTCTCGTACTCTTTTGATTCGCGAAACTCGGTAGTGCTCGAAAAGTGGCTTTCTGGGCCCGAGTTTCTGCCGACGATAATTTTTCTTGGAGTTCGGGGACAATCTTCTCGACTTCCTAGGCAGCGTTCTTGGCCTCCTCAACAGCCTTCTCCATCTTCAGCACACTCTCCTTCTCCTCTGTGAGGGCGCTCTCGGCCGACTCCATTTCCACTTGATAATCGGCCTTCAGCTTCTCAAACTCTTTCTTGTCGCTTCGTTGCTGGGCCGCCAGATTGGCCAACTCGGCCTCTAGTAGAGAGATCTTTTTTCTGCTCTTTCTTCCCTTTCCTCGATGGCTTGAAGGAGCTCCTCGGAGACTTCAGCCCGCGCACAAGCAGTCTGGGCCTAGTCCTCCAACTTGTGGTTAATCTAGACAGACTTGATCAACCCTTCCGACATTATTGTAATGTTGTGGATCATCTGCAATACAAAAGAATAGCTAAGTCATCTACTCAACTAAGAAAGAAAAAGACCGAATAAAGGAAGTCCGAATACTTACCCCGATCAACGACATGTATGCGTCCGACTGAATCTCCGAGATCGGGCGCGCTTTTCTGACTTTCCAATCTGTGAGAAG
The DNA here is from genome assembly GCF_000442705.2 of Elaeis guineensis. Classification (NCBI taxonomy): domain Eukaryota; kingdom Viridiplantae; phylum Streptophyta; class Magnoliopsida; order Arecales; family Arecaceae; genus Elaeis; species Elaeis guineensis. The sequence continues at coordinate 77,852,529 of NC_025994.2, forward strand.
CATCACCATCTTCGCTAACTTTTCGACGAGTTGGCGGTCTTGGAGCACCTGATCGGTGGCCTTGAAGCGCATCCCGATCGCGATGGTCGGCTCCCCGGAAGGCATGTCTAGACCGTAGTCCACAGTGAAGCTGGGGAGCATTGGTGCCTTACACCTATCAACACCCTTGTCAGCAGCCTCTCGACTAGCTGTCTGATTCCCTCCAGACCCAGCTTGGATCGAAAGAGCTTGCACTGCTTTGACTGACCTCACCGGTGCTTCGACGACCACCACATCGTCATCAGCCAAGGGAGAGGCCGTGACTATCACGACCTTAGTAGAAGGTGGTGGAGATGAATGCACCGTCTTAGCTCAAGGTGGCGACGGCGGCTACCTTAGCAGAAGGTGGTGGAGATGAATGCACCGTCGAAGCTCAAGGTGGTGACGGTAGCTACGTACTTCTTGACTATCGAATCAGAGACTCCTCCCTCGACTTCTTCGATGGCCGAGATAGGCCTCCAGGCCCAGATGCTGCCTTGTTCTTCTTCTTTCGGACCGCCTCCTTCAGCGATCCCGCTGTGACCCGCATGTCTGCATGAATACAACAAAAAGGAGAAAACGGTTAGCCAACGAATAAAGCAAAAAGCACAAAAAGAGTTTACAGAGAAGAAAACTATCGAGATGGCTAATCGGGCTAATCCCGACATCGTAGAAGGACCGCTCCTTGAGCAGCTCCTGATGCGCGGGGACTTGGACTTCAAAAAGCTTCTCGTGCACCTCCCAATCTTCATTCAGGACTGTGTTATTCCTATTTGGGAAAAAGTTTGGAGTTGTCTAGGTCCAATCAAAGCCCCATGGGTGGTCGGCGGCAATATAGAAGAATTTATCCTTCCACCCATGAATTGAAGAAGGGAGTTTCTTGAAGATTTGTTGTCGGAGCCGAGGACAGAAGAACCACCACCTCTGTTCTCGGAGATGTTTCTTCAGGATGAAAATGGCTCGAAACAAAGAGACTTAGGGTTCAATCCGAAGAAGGTGACAAAGGACAACGAAACAGGAAAGAATATGAATGGAATTAGGGGCAAGTTGATGGAGTCTCGATCGAAGAAACTCCTCATAGATAGCAATATAGCCATTGGGTGGACGAACGACCCGACCTCCTTCGCCAGGTGCCATCAACTGGTACTGACTAAGAATATGATAATGTCCCCTTAGTCGGTTGACTGCTGACTCAGTCAGCTCAGACCTCTCCATGAGAGGTCCAAAGGTATTCTCGATAGTCGACTGTTCATCCGACTCATCTGGGTCTGACTGATCCTGTCGAGAAGGCACCCCATCGGATTCATCCCAAGTAATCTCCTCGATCGCCCTTTGGGTTGTTGGAGCCTGAGAACTCCAATCACTGACCGGATTCTCATCTCCGAACTCTCTATCAAAAGAAGTCATGGAAAAGACAAAAAAAGAGAAGACAAAAAAAGGACTAAGGAGGAAACCTCTAAAAAAATAAAGAAAATCAGCGACAAAGGCTGACAGTGGCGGAAGACCGACACTGGAGGTGGAGACTCATCGGTAGCTAGACTCTCGACAGAAAAGAGGGCAGCGTGGACTCAAAACGGAGCAAAAATAGTGAAGCCAAAAATGGGGAAAGATCAACCCCTATATATAGGTTCCGTCAATGGTCAGGATCGACGTCGAGTACCATACCTAACCTGGAGATCATGACATGTGGCGGCAATCTTGGTCGGTCCTCCCAGCATCCGTTCAATGCACCACTGTTCAAATCTTACTGGGTAGGCTTAATCCGCATGATCACAGATCGGATCAATGGGCTACTGACACGCAGACGACTCAGGTATGCATGCTCATTATTGCCCTGCCAGTTGATCTTCTATCATTCATATGGAAGATCGTCTCGAGCTCTGCAACATTTATTGTCGCATGATCTGTGAAAGGATGGTGCCACCACATGAAAAGACATGATGACGTTTCGTCCCACGAAGCATCAGCCAAGTTGTAGTTGGCTAAAGTAACTCGTGACAGTTCAAGAACGAACTCCTCTCACTCGATCAACTGTTAAGTCAAACTCGAGAGTTGGGGGGCAAGTGTTAGGGTAGATTTTCGTCATTTAGTCGACTATCCTACTTTCTCATCTCTGAGCCGACTAAGAAAACTACACCAACTAGCCGACTATCAACCCGACTCGGATATACAAAGTTTCCCTCCAACTGGATAGACATCGGTCGCCATCGCTGGCATCTAGCCGAAGGCCGGTTGTTCTTGGTCGGTGCCATCCCAACTGAAGTTAATATGCCTCCTATGGTTGCTCGGCTTGTAACTGACTTAATGGTCGGTTGACAGCCGACTATGCCAATCGAAGATAAGGCACCTCGACAATCCATCCTGTTGACTTCGACTAACTAAGCACCGAACATGGCTATCATACAACTCGAAAAGGCCACATCGAAATCATGTCACTCAAATACCATACCTTGACCGGCTAGCTGCATGCCATGATGAGATAATACGATCTCATTAAATACGTCCCAGGGATCATTTATTACGCCTCATACCCTGTAGCATCTGCCATCGTGTGTGTGCCAAATAAAAGGTATGCTTGCCGTTAGCATTTAAAGACGCCCACACGGCACCATGTGATGCCATACGACAAGACATGATCGACTTGATCGTCTATCATCTCATTATTCATTTTGCTCCCTCTATAAATAGAGGTAAGCAGGGACCCCTCCAGGTATGCATAGATGCACTATCTCAAAACTCAGAGACTCTGTTGCTCTTTCCTCTCAAGTCATTCACTGACTTGAGCATTGCAGGATCTTCGTCGGAGCCACCTCCGACGGGACTTATTTTGCAAATCTTCTTTTCTTGTCATCGAGCGGAGCCCAGCACTATCTCACTCTAACTCAATCATCATCCTTTGTTTTGACCTTGACTGTGTGCACCTTCTCCAGCGAGGATACCTCATCCATCGCCAACCCCGCCGTCAATTGGCAAACGTAGCTCCTAGTCGGCTTCTGATCGACTACTGACTACACACCGGAGTCAGGCTGCAATAGCGATCTTATCAATGGACCATCACATAGCATGGGAATCTAGGAAGAGGAGGAGGAGGATCGAGAAGTGGCGAAGAGGTCGAATCTTCCAACTACTTTCTCTCTCCCTCTATATCTTCCCTTCCCTTCTTCCATTCACCATTCGACTCCCAAAGGAGATGAATCTAGCTTGGATTCTTCTGCATGTATTTATTGTATAAACGAAAATTGAATTACCGTTATGCATCTAATCATTTGATTAATGAGCAAAATTAGAGAAGCATCAAGAGATACGCCAGATCAATATCGTTCATTCAGAAATCAATAGCCGATTGACGGGGGATGAGGGAAGCTGGACCGTAAGAGTTGTGATGTGCTCACCATTATTGCACAAACAGTTATCATTCCACAGCTAGGGTGGAATCTGAATTGTCGGAGCTGAAGGCAAATTATATCGGATTGGAATCAAAATACAGAAAATTTAAATGTGCTACTTCCCATTAAGAATATCATGCTTTGGTGACGGCATCAATTGGGTATGGTATATAAGAGTCACGTGGACGTAGATGAATAAATTAGGATCGATAAAATGTGATCCAAGCCATCAATTCAATCCATATTTGATCCATCACAAATAGATTGGTATTTAGGCTAAACAAATTCAGATCATAAATTGATCGATCCATTTAGTCCATTTAATATTTGGATCTAAATTGGGTTCTAGATATTTGATCTATTTAATCTATTTAACTTGTTTAATATCCAGGTCAGATTGAATCAGATAATCCATTTAACCCTTTGAACATATTTAAGACCTATTTAATTTTTTCAAAATCTAATTAATCTATTTCTGATCTATTTAACTCAATCTGTTTAATCTGTTTAATCCGTTTAATCTATTAAAAACTCATTTAATCTGTTTAATCCATTTAATCTAACCTGATTTAGTCTGCTTAATAAATGGATTAAGCGGATCGAATTGAATTATTTATGTAATAAACAAGTCGGATTCAAATTTTAATTTTTGATCTTTTTAATAAATAGTCAGATTCAAATTGATGATTTTTCTATCCGATCTACATTGATCCAATCCATATATGATTCGATCCAACCTAATTATCACCTAAGGCTGCAAATGGATCGAGTTGACCCATGACCCGACCCAGTCCGATTTGCTTAGACCTGGTCCGATTTGTTTTAAAGGACCTATAAGGTTGGGTCGGGTTCTAAACTTGGACACATTCACTTTTTTGAGTCGGATCTGGATGTACTGAATTTCAATCCGATCCGATCGGAATTTAATATTGAATCTAACATGTAAACTATAGAGCAAATAGAATGGGATTAGAATTCCAAATGCTCTTATAACATTGTTATTTGTCATACAATTTAATTTGCTCAATTTGACTAAGATTATGAGAAATTGTATTTATGCTTAGATTGTTGGTCTCTACCAATTGATAGCATATTTTGTGTTTATACATGCTATTAAGGTGAAGGCTATCAAACTATTTGTTTGATATGATTTGTTTACTTGAATTATGGAACAAACACTATATCAAAAGTGGAAAGAATATTTCAGTTGTCAAGGAAAGATAGAGATGTTGCAAAGAACTGAATATGATCTTCGAGTTGGTTTCCGTATTTATTTTTTTTTCTCTGGATTATAGCTATATTTTAGTTAATTCTTGATAGCAATGTATCAAAGTCATCATAATGTTTGATGGCTGCTTATTTGTGAAATTTTGTGCCAAAAGTTTTCTTAAATAATGTTTAAGTTCTAGTTGTTAAAAATTGTAGATTGCTTATAAATTAATAGCCAAGACAAAGTAATATTTATTTTCTTTTATCATAACTCCTCATATATTGACTTATTATATGAATTGGATCCGACTTGGGTTTGGGTTCGAATCAGATCTGAATTTTTTAGGTTGGGATAGGATTATATATACATGGACCCGACTCGATTCAAATGATTCAATAGGGCAAAATTTTTGACTATAGACCTGATCCGATCCGATCCAATCTTCTATTGGCTTAGGTCTGAATCCAATTTTAAGAACCAACTAAGGAATCGGGTTGGATGAAGATCACTCATGATCCGATTCGACTCAGCCCATTTGCACCCCTATCATCAACCCTACAATAAACCATATCCTATTCCTTGTTTACTAATATGCTCATGAACTATGCCAACTCTTCTCCTTCCTGTAGGCTAATCACTGAAAAAGACTAGATGATTGGCATGATGTATGGCCAGGTGGTGCTACATTCGCACCCAGTTCAAAAATCATCATGGAGGCACATTACATTCTCATGCTCTAACACACCACACCTAAGTTCTGCAAGGTAAGTGATCCAAGGCATCGCCCCATCCTTTTCTAAGTTCAAATAACAATATTTCGCTGTTTGTTATTTCTAGTTATTCTTGCATAGAACTCGTTCGTTGAAATGTTTGGCTACGTTCTGAGTGACATAAGTTGAATACATTCTCTATTCTCTTTTTGTATGCTGCGCAATGTCAACACCATTTATTGAACGGATAGATACAAAAGAGTATGTACCAAAAGCCTTAAGAGTCCAAAACAAGAATTTAGTTGGGAGATCAAACATCTTATTCATAGAAAACATTCATCATATGATGGAATACTGGTGCTCATCCTTGTTCAACTCCCCTGGCCTATGTCACAGTCAAGGATTTGTGCAATAGATAGGGGGTAGATTGGGTTAAAGTCCAGTTCATTTGGTCTTTGGCTATTCGAAGAGCATGATTTCATCGATCATTTGGAATGTGGAGAATGGAAATTTTAACATTTTCCTTGTAAGATAATGCCTTCGAAAAACTTAGACGCTGTTGTGGACAAGGACTCAGCCCGTTACATGAGGTATTGTCCACTCTAGCGCATAGACCTCATGATTTTGTCCTTTAAAAGGTGCCTCACGTTGGAAAATTTTTTTCCACCTTATAAGCATGAATCCTCCTTGATTCACAACTGATGTGGGACTATTAGTGCCCTCCATATTATTAGAACCATAACAGAACCCCCCAGTCAAGGAAGACTCCGATGTATACAGTCCGAGGAGCCCCAATATCAGTCGAGGTGGACCTCAGCCTCAGAAAATCGAGATGGACCTCGACCCCCACCTGGCGCGCTATTGTTGCGGACAAGGGCTTGGCCCGTCATATGAGATATTGTCCATTTTAGCTTATAGGCCTCATAGTTTTGTCCTTTAAAAGGTACCTCACGTGAAAAAGATTTTTTCCTCCTTATAAACGCAAGTCTCCCTTGACTCACAACCAATATGAGACTATTGGTGCTCTCCACATATTAGAACCACAACAGAGCTCTTCAGTCAAGAGAAACTCCGATGTGTACAGTTCGAGGAGCCCCACAGTCAGTCGAGGTGGATCTTAGTCTCAGAGAATCGAGGAGGACTTTGATCCTTACCTGACGCGCCATTATTGTGGACAAGGGCTCAGCCTATCACGTGAGATATTTTTTGCTTTGGCCCATAGGCCTCATGATTTTGGTCTTTAAAAGGCACCCGACGTGGAAAAGATTTTTTTTTCTTTTTATAAACACGAGTCCCCCTTAACTCACAATCGATGTAAGATTATTGGTGTCCTTCACATTATTAGAACCACAACAGAACCCCCCAGTCAAGGGGGACTCTGATGTATACTTACATTTAAGGGCTCATGGCTCGACGTATGAGGTATTGTCTGCTCTGGTCCATGGACCTCATGATTTTGCTCTTTAAAAGGCATCTCATGTAGGAAGAATTTTTTCCTCCTTATAAACACGAGTCCCTTTTGACTCACAACCGATGTGGGACTATTGGTGTCCTTCATATTATTAGAACCATAATAGAGCCCCCCAGTTAAAGAGGACTCCGATGTGTACAGTTCAAGGAGCCCCACAGTCAACCGAGACGGACCTCAGTCCTAGAGAATCAAGGTGGACCTCGACCCCTACCTGGTGCATCATTATTGTGGATAAAAGCTCGGCTTGTCATGTGAGGTATTGTCTGCTCTGGCTCATGGACCTCATGATTTTGTCCTTTAAAAGGCCCCTCACATGGAAAAAATTTTTTCCTCCTTATAAGCACGAGTCTCCATTGATTCACAATCGATGTGGGACTATTAGTGCCCTCCATATTATTAGAACCATAACAGAGCCCCCCAGTCAAGGGGGACTCGAATATGTACAGTCCGAGGTGCCCTACAGTTAGCTGAGGCAGACCTGAGCTCCAAAAAATCGAGGCGGATCTCGACTCCTACCTGGCACGCCATTATTGCGGATAAGAGTTCGGCTCGTCACGTGAGGTATTGTCCGCTTTGGCACATGAGCTTCACGATTTTATCCTTTAAAAGGTGCCTCACATGAGAAAGATTTTTTTCTCCTTATAAGCGAAGTCCTCCTTGACTCACAATCGATATGAGACTATTGATGCTCTTCATATTATTAGAACCACAGCAGATGCCTTGTGACATTTTTGTGTAACATAAAAATTCTGACAACTACCATGAAATGTAAAACCACTTTATCTCTGAAGAAACAAAGAAATTTAACCAAGAAATGAGCGGAGGATCAGACATCAACTTGCAATCATACTCGAGGCTCCTTATGTGAAGGTCATGAAAGTCCTCAACCAATATTCTGTCACCTTTATGCCTAATTATATACCCAAATCCTGATGCAGATGTAATACCCTCTCAAGTGCTTCTCTAACCCCACTGGCTGTAGAGCATAAATCACTTCCAAATAAAAGCTTGCCTAAACCAATGATGCTCATTTATTTTATTCATTGGAAAAATAATAAAATAAACAGAATCCTCTGTGGTGCAGCTTTCACATTGCAGAGTATGGTACCATCATGGATAGCTACCACATCATTTATATCGGAGATGGACAGCTCTCCTTCATCTTCGCGACACCCCATGTATTGCATTGAAAAGTGTTTGGTCATAGTCTTGAGATAAATGAAAGCTACCCATCTCTAAGATGGAGAATGTGGTGGCTAAAACTTCTATGGTTGGACCGACCATGGAAAGAATAATGATTGGACCGTTATCGCCTGCCACGTCTCCGAAGCAGGTTACGCGTGCTTACACGCGCGCGTTAAAATACTAAGAAAATAGACATGGATAAATCCTAAAGATTATATGATATTTATCAAAACTGTTCAAATACTCCCGAGGTTTATCCATTCCTATTTTTTTAGTATTTTAATATATGTATGTAAGCGCGCATGGCATGCTTTGGAGATATGGCAGGCGATAATGATTCGATCATAATTTCTTCCCTGGCCGATCTAACCATAAAAATTTTATCCAGATGTGGTGGCTATCCAAATGGGATAGGACCGTGCAGTGCAAAAGTCGCACCCGAAGATCCGAACTCATAATAAAATCCATCCATTCTGTCTGTGAACGAGTAAGCGTTGATGCAAGATTGTCACTGATTGAATCCCCCTCTTTTGTACCTGATGGTAATTTCAGACATCACCATACCCACCAGCAACATAAATAGTTTCCATAAAGCTGTAGCAAATAGCAACATAATGCCAGCTGCTTTTCTCCTATTCAAGGTGGTCATGAGGACGAAGTGACATGAATATTGCAGCATAGAGCCGAAGGCGTTGTTCACTGTCACCCGGTTCAGATGGTGGATTCGCCATGCCTCTAGTCCTCTTTTTGCAGCGGCGCCAGGCAAGCTGTATGTTAACAGCTGCCCATGTCCTCCAGTTTGATGAATAGTACCTTGCTGTTCTTTTGAGCCTTTCATTTGCAAATTGGTACCTAAAGTACTCGATGATGTATTGAAGATGGAGTGCATCTAAGCCAAATGCCTCGGTTGGCTCAACACACTCAAAGGTGGCAGAAGAAACTGGTAGCCGATCGACAAATGGGCGGCGGAGACACCATGACAGGAGCTCATCCCCTAGGAAGTTTCCTGGGCCTAGCATGCATGTGGCCATCATGCCTTTGCTAAGACGCTGGCTACTCTTCAATTGACCCAAGACAATGAACACCATGCGTTGAACAGGATCTCCTTCTCTGATTACCTGGTCCAAGAGTAATAGTTTATAACAACAAGGCGGACAACATTGCACCAGAGCTTATAAGCTAAATATGTGGCTAAAAGATATTTCTACCAGATGACTGCAGCATTTCTATGTCCCTTGTCATACCTTCTCACCCTTGGAGAAAACTAGAGGTCTAACTCTATCACATATATTGTCAAGGATAAGATCATCCAAGTTGTGGAATAGGGGCACCTGAAAGACAAATGAACTGCAATGAGTTAGATTCATTTTCACTTATAAAGTAACACCTATTTTTATCTAATCAAGCAATAGCACAAACATAAACTGTTTTATCTTGAATAATAGTTTGTTCTTTATCCTAATTGCATGGCCATAGCACTATGCTTCTCCAAATTTTTTTTTGTTGACTTCTCTGTAAGTTTTGGTGAATGGAGTTGTGCTTGATGATTGATTTTAGTCATAAATTTCTTCTCTTGTTACTCTGTAATATCCCACAGATGATACTAGTTGTTACTCGTCCAATTTGATATCTATTGTTCATCTTATCCTCAAAAAACGGTCTTTATCATTCACTTGTTTGTTATAATCCCAATGAATGAACCTTTGTTTCAGAAGGAGGGTGCACAAACGGCTCTTAAACTTAGTGCCTGGTGCTTTGTTTCATTGATGACACCCCCCCCCCCCACCACTCTCTTCCTTCTGTTTCTTATGAACTGACAACTGTCTCAACAGGTTAGTTACCTTCTTGATGAGATCAAGGCAGAGATAACGCCTTATGTCCTGCCTTAGTCCTTCTGGCAAGTCTTTGATCATGTCCATTTCATCCTCACCTCTCATTGCAAGCCACCTTTGGCGTTCATACTGGTGGACTCGCTGCCTCAAGCGTGATGGTAGTTGTCTTCGCTTCATCCACCATTCCATGTCTCGAAACCGTAATTGTATCTTTCTCTTCTTCGCCATGACGGCATGCAAGAATACCTATCAATCAAGCTTTAGCTGTTAGAAACTAACAGTTCACATGCTATCATACATTTCTATCAACAATTATAGATGATTAAAGTGAAAGATCTATGTTCTACCATATACCTGAATATTACCAATCAACAAAGTGAAGAGCATTAGTCCACTTAATACGATGATTATACTGAATATCACTTCCGGTGAGTGACTAGTAGGCTCAAGATCATTGCCAAAAGTGCTGTAACAGAATAAAAAGTGTTGATTAATACAAGAAGACTCTATCACCAGTAGCTTTCAATTCACAGCTGAGCTGCAAGTACCAAGTACATTTAATTTTCATAAGATATTACTGCTAATTAACATGGCAAATAAGACATATTTGCTCTGCTCTCTGGAAAGAAACTTGCAGCTTTGAACTATGATACTTTGATACTCTTGTAAATGGTAGCTGTTGAATTAGATTACCTTAAAGTCATGAGTCCCCAAAATATAGGATAAAGGATTTTAACAGCAAGTGAGTTGCTGGAAACAACAGGGAGAGCCCAATCATAGATCCCATAACGGAATGGTCCATTGCCATTTAAGCAAAGTGGAATATTTTTGATTCCAGTGGTTGCTGTCAACTTACTCTCACATGCTAATTTGTCCATGCCTGATGGTAAGGGAAGGCGGTAGCAGACCTCCTTCGAACAGGCCAATGAGACAAGATCACAATTCTTGATCTCCTCACATTGTTGTTGGATGCATGAGGTGACACGTTGAATCGCAAGAGCATACCAGCACCCTCCAGCTACCTAAGAATGGAATCAGCAAACATAAAATTGACCTTCCAAGTTGTTGGAAATGATGAACCAACATAATATTTCAAGTGGTATTATTATGTCTAACTCATACATGAAACTTTATGCTTACTGAATTTCTTTATAAGTTGCAAACTGTTGTATGCAGTGGTTCCATGAAGTGATAAATAAAATTTCAAAATTTTCTTTAGGAGGGATGAGAATTTTAATTTCAAATAGTAAATTATAAGCTTAACCACATTGTAAGTACTGACTGATGGTACTTGTTAGGGGTCCTTCTGATATGTCTTCTTATTATATGCAGGTCAAAATGGCTAAAGTGTTCAACACAACAAGATTATGTCCAAATGTTCATGAATCCTATGATTTCTCCACAAGGAATTGTGTAAGTTTTATGTTCATCTATTGTGAGGTTGAAAGATAGTGATCACTTGGGAATTCTATCTCATGTTCAAGGTTTTTATTTCTTTTTCTTTGTGAAATTTTACAAGATAAGTTTAATACATTGCTATATTAAGTGTTACTGGTGACTAACAATAGACGTATGTTGCTTGATAAATAACCACTGATTTATATTGTGTTCAGCAAAGATATTTTATAACCGCCATAGATGAAAAATTGATATCTGAGACTACCTAAGTTCATAATTTGCTAACCTTAGTAGATTTGAACAACAAATTATTAATCTGCACGATGAGAATGAAATACAATGATGGTTTCTGTAGATTGACTTTAAGATGCGTTATTATTTTCAGTAACTGTTCTGGTTGTATTCAGAAGTGAAGGAAAATTTGGAGAGAAGAAGATTGGTGAGCAGTAGGTACATTTGCATGGTTGCACCTTACATTTTCCCTCCTGCAACAATTTATTTTCCAAGTTGAAAAATAAATTCAAATGAGGTAGTTCACAGGATTCAAACATTTCAGACCTACTCATATCCAAGTCTTCAGTTACAATTTCCATTTTATTCTCATATTCCCTGTATCAGTTTGCCTTCCATTTTTTATTTACATGAGTTATATGCTATTTTCAAGTGTAGATGAATTTTTAAGGGAGCTCTATGTTTTCAGGAGCCTAAACCATACAACTTGGTAACTAAACAAAATTAGCTTATCAGTAGAGCAATCTATTAATGTATAAGAGTTTAGATTAGGATCAGTGTTACTCACATGAGACGCAATGAAGTAAGCGATCAGGTTGAGGCAAAAACCCCACCAGATTGTTCCAAAAATATAGCCAGTAACTTTCTGCATCCTTCTCATCACACAGATGCTGTGGTATACCTTGGGAAGGAATTGGAACAAGAAGACGAACAGAAGTATCGTCATTATGAACTTAGTCTCTTCTTCTCTTATCAGTTTGGGTATAACCAACCAAAAGACAACCTGCATAGGTTCAGAATATGAGAAGTACTAATTGGTTTTCAAAGTTCATCAAGAAAAATGCATAAATCTAATTATAAGTGACATGCTTTAGAAATAATGCTCCAGGTTCATTAGCAAGATGGATCAGTCTGACTAATAGAATACTAGATATGGACCCTAAATGATAGGATCGTAGAAAAAGAAATGGCTTCGACCCAAAAAGTTTGAGACAGAAAACTCTAAATTGATTTGAGAACATATCTGCATTTTATTTTTCAAGGGCAAAATGGTGGAGGTGCCACCACCAATAATTTGCATTTGATAGAATCATAGCTATTCTTTCTTCTGCACTCCTGTGCCACCATGAACAATTGGCTTGCCACGGTTTTGAATCTCACAGAGCTGGGTTCTAAAGCATCTCAACTCCTGTGCACAAATCTCTCTCTCACACACAAACTCGTGGGTTCATATCTTGGATGGTCTTGAGCAAAGGAGACAGGTGGATCATGAAGAACTTTTTGTTGACTACAAGTTATGTTGAAGTGTGACGACGGAAAAGAATTTAGCTGCGTAACATACTTGCAAGAAGGGCTCTTAAAAATCATACCTCCAGGATACAATATCAAACGCAATGATGATGTAAGATGGTACTTCTTAATCACCTTTAATCATGGATCCAAATCCAAAAAATGAAATGCAAAAAGAAGGTTTTAAAAAGGAAAAGTATATATTTGAAAGTCTGAATAAGAAAATAAGTTGTCTCGGTTTCAGATGTTTCGTTGAGCTACGAGAGTCAAAGTTTTTTTTAGAAAAAATACAACTCTATAGAATTTTTTAAAATATGATATAAGTTTTTCGATTGTTTATCCAAGAGTTTTAAAAGTCTTAAATTTTTAAATAACACCCATCTTATCAAAAATAAATATTTAATAGAGCTTTATCTCCTTAAAATTATTATTATTAGAAAATATACTAATATCGTACAACATATACTACGCAACAATATAGTACCGTTAAGTTTCAAACGGGCATGCCTATGCCTATATCCCACTTTGAAAACTTATGCAGTATAGGTAGGGATGATAATTTTAGCTGACCCGTCGAATATCCGATTTGATCCGATCTGAATATGATAGATTTTATCTGATCCAATTAGAACCTGAGATGAATATAGGTATTAGAAAAAATACACAAGACGAATTCAAATAGAGTATAGATAATGGTATGTCTTATTTCGAATCCAATCCGATATAAATTTAATATATATCTTTTTTTAAATTATAATAATTTTATATTATTTATATATTTTTGATCCAATTTGATCGGATCCAATCTCTCTATTTATTCGATCCAATCCGATCCGCATCTTTGCTTGATCCGATCCGATCTGAAGTAGGTATGAGGTAGATTTAAGTATAGAATTTTTCATTACAAGACAGATATAGATATAGATATGGGCCAACTCGACTCATATCCAATCCATTGCCATTCCTAAATATAGATAGGATAAACTGCACTGTCCTCTCACCCACTTGTTTTATCTCTATCAACTTGCAGATTTCAAATGGAATATAGACGTTTTCCTTGACATGTTGTGGTGTAACATGATTCGGGACAGGTCATGTCCATCGGCCCGGGTGTGGATATGTCCCACCAATAATGAACTCTGGCCTGGTGCAAATTTGGTAGACCCACTTGACAAATGACAAGGTTGGACAGGCTCCAGAAATTTAAATTAGGTTGCGCCAAATTTATTTTGATAGCTTGATACGAGCGGTTCCAGTCCATTCAACCCATTTGTCCACATGAGATGAAAGGATTTGTCTACTGCAAAATTAAACTCTGTATGATAGGAAGCTTTTGTGCAATAGAAGGCATTAATCATAGTAAAAAACTTGTGGCCCATTTAATGTTGCTTTTATTTTCAGTTTTTGTTTTAAAACATCCAAGAGGAAAATTAAACTAGACAGAGCAGCATGTGTATGAAATACTTTTATTTTCAAATCATGTAAAAAATCTATAAAGCTTCTGGCTGCAAATATTTACTGATTTTTTTTAGAAAAAAATTGAAACAAAAGCAAGGAATGACAAAACTTTTTCTGCAAATGTCGTTTCCAAGACCAATCCTCATAGATTTTTCACTAATTTATAGAAAAGCAAACACACGCAAATGACAATACCAAACATGTTGGTGATTAGCATCATCAACCTTTAACTATTTTTAGATTAGCAAATTTAAATTTTTTTGTTGTTTCACAAAGAGAAGAGTATTTTTGACAATTTGTGGATGATAGATTTAGATTTATTTCATAGGTCCGGATTTCCTGCTGTGCATGCGATATGTCATACGATATGATATATTGTATGCATCATCCATCGCATGATGGACGATGCGATGGATGTGCAAGACACAGCTCACTGTACGTGCATGGCCGTGTGCGCACAACGGAGGTTCTGCGGCCTTATCTTGTCGTCCTTACAAGCACAACTTGCCAATGATCATGAGGCATGCATGTGATGCTTGCCGCTTTTGTCCATGCAAGCACAACTTGTTCGTGACGGGAGGGTTCGGGTTGTATCTTTCCCATAAAGAATAATTTTTTTTTTCATGATATCCACAGTTGGATCGCACGATAGTTGTAAAGAGATATGTGCAAATAAATTAAAAAAATAATTAAAAATATTTTGAGATTTGTGCAAGATATGATCCAACGGTTGATGTCAAATATTACAACCTGAACCCATGACGAGGCAAACCAATCTCTATGATTGCCATTCACCAGCCTACCAAAACCTGCACACACGTGTATATCCATCCGTCCTCTCTCAACTTATTCCAACTTTCTGAGATACAAGAGTTTCTAGGATAAATATAATAAGAATAATAATAATTAATTAATATTATTATTAAGAAATGTTTTCTTGTGTCTCAAATACTTCATCAAGAGACTTTATCAGCAAATCTGCCATACCTCTTCCGGATCTAACGTCCAGGCTATTGAGAGACAATTAGTATCACAACCGTATGTGACCAAGACCATATAGACTATTATTTATTTTTATGGAAACAAAATGCGGCAAAAATCTCCCTAGCTAATTGAAGCTATTTTAAACCGCTCGATACCTGGGGCACGGGGAGGATCACAAAGATGTCAAACCAGAAGCCTTTGAGCGATCGCAGGTAGTGGGCGGCGATGGTCCGGGCGTCCCACACCAGCTTGCCGCAACCCACCACCATCGACTCCCTCGACACGTACGCCACCCGGAATTGCAGCCACACGTGCAGCAGGTGCACCGCGTCGGCGCACGTGCGCAGCACCGTCACCACCGCCGCCAGCCCGCCGTCCATGTGCAGGCACGGCGCGCCGGCCCGCCCGATGGACAGCGCGTAGAAGAACAACGGGTCCACCGCCAGCGCCACCCCACGGCCGAGCAATATGGCCCGGTTCCACAGCCGGACCCGCTCGCTCCTCGGGTCGAGAACCGAGCCGAAGATCCAGGAATTCGGCCGCCGGCGGCGGACCGCAGGGCGGGCGGCGGGCTGGGTTTGTATGGGGATCAGGGAGGAGCCAGCGCCGGCCTCCCACTCGGGCGTGTGGGCGCGGTCGCAGCTCGTGGAGTGGAACGCCGGCACGCCGGGCTGCGTGCATGCGTAGCACTCCACCGCGGCCGGCGGTATCGGGTTGCTGCCGCTCTCGTTGTTGCTTTCATTGTCGTCGTCGTCGTCGTCCGACCGGATGTTTTGATGCCGGAACGCTCCCACCCACCTGAGATAATTTCCGCTGAGCATATTAAGGCACAGAGATAACTTTGAAGATACTTTTATAGGTAGTAGCAAAAGTGTAAGACTACTGTTATATCTCGCTAGCTAGTTATTGGTGTACGTGTTTGACATACCTTGAGAGGAAAGAGTGGAATTTAGAGAACCAAGACATCTTGTTCCATTAATGATGCGAACCATGAGAGTGAGTCTACAGACTAATAAGAGTGAGATAACAAGCAGAGTGTGGTTATGTTTTACTCGATCTCCCTTTCCTCCCCTCGCTATTATGAGTCTGTGTGTGAATATCGGATAGAAAAGGGGAGGTGGGGAGAAGTATAAGAAGGTAGAGGAGGAGAGTTTTGATGTGATGCGAGAGAGAGGTGGGGGGGGGGGGAGGAAGTGATGGGAAGGTGAACTTGGTCATGTGGGGGGTGGGGGCGGCGTCCGGCGCGTCGCATGCGACGGAGGGCGGATGGGGTACGGAAAGTTGCGGGTCCAGACATGGATTCCTGTCTGATTGGTTGGCAGGGGAAGTGGGGCCCGGCGAAGGGACAGGTCGGCTGATAGTCCATGTGGAAGCCCGAGGAGAGCGTGGCTGACGTGTAGGATAATACCTTCCGTCCGGCTCTTGCCAGCGCCAGCGCGCGGTTCGCTTGCGGTTCCGCCTCCGGATGAGATCGGGCTGCTTCAACCGCTTGGGACCCCCGATCGAAGTGGTGACGCATGTTCCGTAATTTGAGAGAACTCAGGTTTGGAGATGCTCCACAGATATTTATTAGATTGTCTTTGATAAATAATGATCAATGGCATGGTTATTTGATTTTGGATCTTCCCTAATTAATTCATGATTTAATTAGAGAGGTCGAGTCTTGAATCATCACCTCTGTTTTTAGCCTCTATGTATTGCAGGATCGTCCGTGATTAAGGAGGGCCAAGAGAGGATAGGATGTGGTGTGTGTTTGATCCTGCTAGATCATAGGCTATTATGTATTGAATGCACGATCAGTGATTGAGGACAGGACCTCTCCAACTCGATTACCGAGGAATTAAGAACTGTATGGATCTAGTTGTTTCGACCTTTAAATATCTTTTTATTTAATTTTTACTGTATATGCACTGTACGAAGTGTGTATGATTCTCCTATACTGCATGCACTATATGGCCATGTAAGCCACCAATTACTACTATTTGTTCCTATAGATCTTATTTATAAAAGGTGCATCTCGGTGTATGGTTACAAAAATGAGTCATTATGATTAGTAAGATGAACGACCACATAATGCATGTAGTGCAGCTTCCGAAATATTATGGGTTTAGGATCTAGTTAAGGTATATTCTTTGCAAGTTGTCAGGAAAAGTTGTGCCAATCATACACTCCTAAAATACTTCCAAGCTACGTCTCTTGCTAGATTGATGGTCATGTCATGTGTCGGAATAGTGGTCCCTTGAGGCCAGCCTTCATTGAATCGATGCAAATCAGCATATTTGGTCAAAGAAAGCATAACTACTCATGGCTCTTATTTGTATTTTTGCGGTACTCGTTCTTTGTGCACTTGAGCTGATCTTTTATTCTCGTGGAAGTTTAGACAGCGGCTGATATTTTCTTTGAGTCTCAATGTGATTTTTTGTTTTTAATATAATTTTTTGTTGTCTTGAAAATATGGCTTCCCACTTCGT
Source organism: Elaeis guineensis (assembly GCF_000442705.2). Classification (NCBI taxonomy): domain Eukaryota; kingdom Viridiplantae; phylum Streptophyta; class Magnoliopsida; order Arecales; family Arecaceae; genus Elaeis; species Elaeis guineensis. The sequence continues at coordinate 77,870,173 of NC_025994.2, forward strand.
TAGTCATAGATTGAACATACAAAGAACTTGGATACCCAGTTCTTGTGTCAAAAATGATGCAATTTTCTTACTCTATTAGTTCTAAGAAAAACAATTTTAGTATCCAATGTAACTCAAAAAACCAATAAAGTTGGTTTTCACGCTGATCCCTTCTTCCTTATATTTGTTTACCACATGTGCTGTAATTATGTTAGAATATAGGAGTAGTGATGAAGTTTCTGTTTTTATTATTTCTTGTATAATAGGTTCTTCATATAACTAATTGATGCATTTGTTCCACAAATTTGTGCTTCACTTATGTTAGAATATAGAAATAGTGATACAGTTACAGGTTTTGATGTTTCTCATATAACAGATTCTAGACATTGTTGTTAGATATCACCAAGTTAGATATGAATTGTGATAATTAAAATGCCTGAGTGTTCATGGATAAGGCTTAAGAGAAAATATAGTCATGGTTGTTCTGGAAATAATATAAATGGGATAAGTTTTTATTTGTCTCTCATGGAAACAATCATTTACATATTATTTTGGTTGGCTTATGAAACTTCTTCATTATTTCTGCAGAAGCCAATGGATTCTCCTCATTATATAAGCATAACAAAAAGCCCACCTTTAAGTACTGGTTGTTAGCAAGGCTGGCAAATTTGGATCCCAAATCCTGACTTGGCTTGGTTTGAGTAACTTGAGCACTAGACTACATCGAGCTTGCATGACAATCTCTTACTGTTGATACCGCAAATTGATGAAATCAGGCATGCTGATTATTGATATCGTAGTTATCTTAATTAGAGAAAACCATAGGAATCTCGAAACATGTGTGCGTATAGCCCAAAAAAAACCCAAGCCCATTAAAAAAAAAAAAAAAATAGAGGAATCAAAACCGGGAAGAAGACTCCCGATAGGAGTCTTCTTCTCCGGCGAGATCCGGGCAAAATAGGAGTCCTAGGACCTCTCGAAGTCCTAGGACCCTCTATAAGAAGACCCCCTCTCCCTTGAGACCGAACATCGGCCTCCTCCCTCTCTCTTTCTCTCCGTCTTTCTCGATCGAAGCCGCGGACACCGTTCGGTTTCTCGCCGTGATTGCTCGCCGGTGAGATCACCGGAGGCCGGGGTGAGTCTTCCTTTCCTTCCTCTCTTCCTTCCCTTTCTTTCCGTACCTTTGCTTAAGGCTACCGGCGACGGGTGTCGTCGATTTTCGGTCGGAAAAGAGATCCCTGTTTCGGTCTCTTTTCCCTTGAATTTTCGGCGCCGGCGATCGCAATCGATCACCGGCCATGCTCCTCCGTGACCGAGGGAGTGGCCCCCCTCTGCCGTCGGCCTCTGCCGCGGCGGCCGTGGCTGGAGCGGCCCGGCACAAGGAGGGGACTACCGTCCCCTGTTCGGCCTGGAAGAAGCCCAAGAAGAAAAAAAGAAAAAAAGAAAAGAAAAGAGAAAGAAGAAGAAAAAGAGAAAAAGAAAAGAAAAAAAAAAAAAAGAAAAAGAGAAAAAGAAAAGAAAAGAAAAGAAAAGAAAAAAAAATAATAAAATAAATAAATATATATATATATTTATATATATATATAAATAAATAAATAAATAAATAAGAAAATAATAATAAAAAAAATGATGAGAGAGAGAGTTTCTCTCTCTCCTCTCTCTTCTTTCAGTCTGAACCCTTATTTTCTCTCTCTGAAATTGGATTTCTCTCTCTAAAATTTTCTCTCTCTAGATTGTTTCTCTCTCTTGATGGATTTCTCTCTCTCTAAAATTATTCCTCTAGGATTAGCGTAGAGGAAGGCTTCATCTGATGATTTTGATCGAGTTTAGGGAAGAGTCTGATTTTAAGTGAGATTTTGATTTTGGGATTTGTTAAATTTAATTTTGAATTAAAATTAATATAAAAATATAATTTTGGATAATAGGCACGGAAGAATCTCCTAGAAGTTAGTCGATCTGTTCATTCAGTGCTCCGTGAAAAGTAAGTAATGAATCATCTTCTCGAGATATTCCATATTTATTCTGAAAATAAATAATTATTCTCTAAAATTATGCATGATTTATGAAATTATGTTTTGAAAGAAAAGTGCTTTTGAAATATTATGGTACGTCGATTTATGCACATGTTCAGTGAAAAATTATGATATATTATGGTACAAAGTGTTTTGATACAGATCGAATTTATGCTCTCAGCCTAACTATATTTCAGTAGGCCCCGCCAATGGAGATTATACGTTGGTACTCAGTGGACCCTGCCAGTGGGGGTTGTGCGCTGGTGTTTGTGGACCCTGCCAGTGGAGGTTGTGCGCTGGTATTTGTGGACCCTGCTAGTGGGAGTTGTGCGCTGGTGTTCTGTGGACCCCGCCAATGGGGGTTAAACATTGGTCATAGTCAAGACTGTTGAGTTACGAGTGTTTTTGAATCGAATCGGATTTATGATTATATTATATGTGAATATTTGAAAATATTTGATTTGTATTAAATCAGCATGAAATATACTCTTATGTTTATTTGCAGTATTATTCTTGAAAATTATATAATATCTGAATTATCTAGTTGAGATATTTGTTACTTACTGGGCTGTCTAGCTCATTACCTTTCTTTCTATTTTTCAGAATCAGATAATTAATTTCGAGCGTGGGAAGAAATATTGGGACAGAGCTTTTAGAGGCGAGATTTAGCATTGTCAACTTCAATAAACTTAGATCTATTATTTTATTTTTAGCAAAAATTTTATTGGATGTAAGACATTTGATTTAATTACTTGAATTACAGTTGAATAATAATTATTTAAATTTATTCCACTGTGATGCATTGATATCGTGATGAGATGCCTTGTATGCTTATGGAGAGAGTTCTTCATGAGTATGCGGCGGTTGCCGCGACCCGAGATTATATGGAGAGAGTTCTTCATGAGTATGCGACGGTTGCCGCGACCCTTGATTCACAATCTCGGGTCGGGGGCGTGACAATTAATATGGTATCAGAGCATAAGTGAATAAATTATAACACATAGAATTTGACATAGTATGAGTGTAGGTGGATAAACATTAGGAATCTTGAGACGTTAAAGTATGAGCATCATAATAAACCCATCCTAACAAATAGATAAATGAATCTAATAAGGTTTTACTACTACAAGGTTACCATGCCTCCCCGTAGAATGACAAGAACTACTCAAGGAATTGCAAGAGAGACATCACAACCACGGGATGGTAGCACTCCCCATCTGACCAGTGGCACCCCTCAGGAGGAGGGAGTCGTAGATCCTAATGGGAGTACTTCGAGAGCACGTCAAGAACCAGATATGGCTCAGTTAATGCAGACCCTAATCAGGATGGTACAAGCGCAACAACAAATACAGCAGCAAATGTTTGAACAACAGCAGATACAACGAGATACACAACAACATCAGCATCCACCACCACAACATGAAGAGCAACCAGTACAACGGAACAACATTTCAGAATTTAAAAAGCTTGCTCCTCCAGCTTTCAAGGGGACTACTGAACCTTTGGAGGCTGACAACTGGATAATGGAGATGGAGAAGGCCTTCGCTGTCCAAGAGTGTCTTGATGAAGAAAAGATTCGATATGCAGCTTATTTACTACAAGGAGAAGCATACAACTGGTGTCAGCGACTACAGCGCAAGCATGAACAAGACGGCGAAATACTCACCTGGGAAAGATTTCGGATTGCATTCTATGATCAGTATTTTCTCGGAGTATAAGGATCCAGAAAGAGCAAGAGTTTATTTATTTGAAGCAAAAGGGTATGAGTGTGACTGAATATGAAGCAAAATTTACAGAGTTAGCAAAATTTGCTCCGAGATTAGTGGATGGTGAGGAAGAACGTGTTCACAAGTTTGAGATGGGACTGAGAACTGAGATTCGAAAATAAGTGGTTCCATATGAATTGACAACTTATGCCGATGTGGTAAACAAAGCACTGATAATTGAAAGAGAAGTCAATGAAGAACACATGGAAAGAAAAAGAAAGCAAAGAAAGAGAGCAAAATTAAATGATACACAAGGGCAGAATAATAAAAACATCAAAAGATCAGTTAAGGGAGCAATAGATAATAAGACTCAACAAATTGATGGTGAGCCATGCTCCAGATGTGGCAAAAATCATGCAGACAAGGACTGCTATTGGAATACAGGTGCTTGTTTCAAATGTGGTCAGATGGATCATAAAATTGCTAGATGCCCGCTAAATACTGAAAATCAAGTTGGCCAAAGAACTTATGAAGGACAACATAGGGGTGGTGGACAGATTTCTAAAACCCAGGGAAGAGTTTATGTGCTTACTCAACAGAATGCACAGGCTTCCAATACACTGGTGACAGGTATGAAAAATTTTGAGGACGAAACTTTTTTTAGGGGTGAAGAATGTTATAGCCCAAAAAAAACCCAAGCCCATTAAAAAAAAAAATAAAAAAAAATAGAGGAATCAAAACCGGGATGGGAGTCTTCTTCTCCGGCGAGACCCGGGCAAAATAGGAGTCCTAGGACCTCTCGAAGTCCTAGGACCCTCTATAAGAAGACCCCCTCTCCCTTGAGACCGAACATCGGCCTCCTCCCTCTCTCTTTCTCTCCGTCTTTCTCGATCGAAGCCGCGGACACCGTTCGGTTTCTCGCCGTGATTGCTCGCCGGTGAGGTCACCGGAGGTCGGGGTGAGTCTTCTTTTCCTTCCTCTCTTCCTTTCCTTTCTTCCCGTACCTTTGCTTAAGGCTGCCGGCGATGGGTGTCGTCGATTTTCGGTCGGAAAAGAGACCCCTGTTTCGGTCTCTTTTCCCTTGAATTTTCTGGCGCCGGCGATCGCAATCGATCACCGGCCATGCTCCTCCGTGACCGGGGGAGTGGCCCCCCTCTGCCACCGGCCTCCGCCGCGGTGGCCGTGGCCGGAGCGGCCCGGCACAAGGAGGGGACTGCCGTCCCCTGTTCGGCCTGGAAGAAGCCCAAGAAGAAAAAAAGAAAAAAAGAAAAGAAAAGAGAAAGAAGAAGAAAAAGAGAAAAAGAAAAGAAAAAAAGAAGAAGAAAAAGAGAAAAAGAAAAGAAAAGAAAAGAAAAGAAATAATAAAATAAAAATAAAAATAAATAAATATATATATATATTTATATATATATATAAATAAATAAATAAATAAATAAGAAAATAATAATAAAAAAAATGATGAGAGAGAGAGTTTCTCTCTCTCCTCTCTCTTCTTTCAGTTTGAACCCTTATTTTCTCTCTCTGAAATTGGACTTTCTCTCTCTAGAATTTTCTCTCTCTAGATTGTTTCTCTCTCTTGATGGATTTCTCTCTCTCTAAAGTTATTCCTCTAGGATTAGCGTAGAGGAAGGCTTCATCTGATGATTTTGATCGAGTTTAGGGAAGAGTCTGATTTTAAGTGAGGTTTTGATTTTGGAATTTGTTAAATTTAATTTTGAATTAAAATTAATATAAAAATATAATTTTGGATAATAGGCACGGAAGAATCTCCTAGAAGTTAGTCGATCTGTTCATTCAGTGCTCCGTGAAAAGTAAGTAATGAATCATCTTCTCGAGATATTCCATATTTATTCTGAAAATAAATAATTATTCTCTGAAATTATACATGATTTATGAAATTATGTTTTGAAAGAAAAGTGCTTTTGAAATATTATGGTACGTCGATTTATGCACATGTTCAGTGAAAAATTATGATATATTATGGTACAAAGTGTTTTGATACAGATCGAATTTATGCTCTCAGCCTAACTATATTTCAGTGAGCCCCGCCAATGAGGATTATACGTTGGTACTCAGTGGACCCTGCCAGTGGGGGTTGTGCGCTGGTGTTTGTGGACCCTGCCAGTGGGGGTTATGCGCTGGTATTTGTGGACCCTGCCAGTGGGGGTTGTGCGCTGATATTCTGTGGACCCCGTCAATGGAGGTTAAACGTTGGTCATAGTCAAGGCTGTTGAGTTACGAGTGTTTTTGAATCGAATCGGATTTATGATTATATTATATGTGAATATTTGAAAATATTTGATTTGTATTAAATCAGCATAAAATATATTCTTATGTTTATTTGCAGCATTATTCTTGAAAATTATATAATATCTGAATTATCTAGTTGAGATATTTGTTACTTACTGGGCTGTCTAGCTCATTACCTTTCTTTCTATTTTTCAGATTCAGATAATTAATTTCGAGCGTGGGAAGAAATATTGGGACAGAGCTTTTAGAGGCGAGATTTAGCATTGTCAACTTCAATAAACTTAGATCTATTGTTTTATTTTTAGCAAAAATTTTATTGGATGTAAGACATTTGATTTAATTACTTGAATTACAGTTGAATAATAATTATTTGAATTTATTCCGCTGTGATGCATTGATATCGTGATGAGATGCCTTGCATGCTTATGGAAAGAGTTCTTCATGAGTATGCGGCGGTTGCCGCGACCCTCGATTCACAATCTCGGGTCGGGGGCGTGATAGTATAAGGTGAGCTATCACTGTCATATCTACCATATCTGAATACACTGGTATCATGCAGTACAAAAATTTTCTCGAATTGGCCAAAAATTTGTGCATGGAGGCTATCAAAGAAAGCAAGAATTTGCATGGCGAAAGGAGTTTGACGATCTGTAATCTAATGCTAAGGGAATCCAGCCCTTCTTTTAAATTTCTTAATGAACTGACAAGGAGATTTAGGCTTGCAAACACCCTAGTCATGCATGCTTCTCTTGTGACAGTAGATGAACACTGGAAATAGAGCAAGATGGAAATCTTACTTTTTTTTTGCTTGAGGAAAAGGTAGGGGAGAACTCTTCTCAATTTGTTAAGAAAATGAAAAGGGTACAAGCAATGCGAAAGGATCAAACCCAATTTCAGAAAAGGCAATCCATGCATTTGGCCTTGTTGCAGTGACCTGTTTAAACCAAATCTAAACTAGATATTCCTTTAATTGGTTATTCTATTGATTCATTTGACCAACATCGACATCATTATTCTTGATTAAGATGGTTTAGAAAGCTTGGCTGTTTTGATATTCATTCAGAGGAAATCTGTTTTTGGTCCATATTAGGTTACGCATCAAGTGATGCCATCTGAAGGTTAGAGTTCAGTTATGTCCTAAATGGTTGATTATTTAGTGGAACTCAAAAAGATTTGTCTTTCCAATATCCACATTAAATCTCTTATTCTTCCTTTTCTACTACTTCCATTATTTTTTCTTCCCAACCAAGTGGGAGATATATATAGGTCCAAATCAAGAGATAATAATGGCATAAGGTGTTCTCTCCCTTCTTCTCTCTTTGCGAGTGGCCTTTGGCAGCTAATGTAATCATAAAAGTGTCGCTTTCTTTGGTCTGGAAGGGAGCATACCATTTGTCACTGGTGTGCAGAAGTCCAGCAGTTTTCATTCACTTGTTGTTGATATACATAATCACAAGGTGACTTCTCCAATCCATATGATCCATCAGGATACATCTGCAGCTTTGCCTTCCACATATATATATATATTCTGTTAGCACCTTAAAGGAAATGTTTCCTTAATTTTTGTGGTGGTGATCGGCTATTGACCATCCTCAGGCCAGAAGAGAAGCAGGTTCCTTGTTTGATACAAATGATGTGGCTGAGTGGGTCCCTTTCAAATAGATGGACAGTTAATGACAACCATCAATGAATCTGGTTCATGATGTTATAGGCATAATCTTAGGATTTCTAAAACAATGTTCAGATGTTATTATTCAAATGCTTCAACTGGTTTACTCCAAAAAGGTAGAAGAGTATGATGATTTTGTTTTCCCCCATACATGACTGCAGCATATATTACAGAAAATCTTTTACTCGCTATCTTAAGCTATGTAGAGAGATCTCTTAATATATGTCAGCAAAAGAAACTAAGAAGATAGATGAGACCTCTTTCATGTCATTCTTAACTGTATATCAATATGGAATAGATTCACCAGGTTCAAATTGGCCGCGGCATCGACTGTTCACCGATTTACATGTGATTAAACTGATATGATTACCCTCTTCAAGGTCAGTCCCTGTGTTTTTCTTCCCATTCTTACTACTTGATACCTTATATCCAACTTAACCATCCTCTCCTTTCCCATCAAATATTCTTCCTATAGCTCATGGTCTGATGCCGCGCACTCATTTCGACCAATATAACCACACAACTTCGGGTCCTGAATTTGGGTGGTTTGAGAGTGAGAGATGTGTAAAGATAGAGACCGAGAGCCATGTCCCTTGCTGAAGATTAAAAAAGATAGTCTTCGTTTTTACTGCTCATGTGGAAGTTCCTTTTTCTTGTTAGAACATTTCTTCTTGTTAGAACATTGGGAAGTTCTTAAACTGAATAAATATCTTGACTTGAACCAGATATATTAGCATTACCTACTAAAGAAGTGGAACTGCAACCGGATCGAATACAAATCAGATGCCATTATATTCATATTTATATTTATTTTATTTAACGAATATAAATATGAATATGGATAAAATAAAAAAATTATATTCATGTTTATTTTAAATAGATAAAGATATAAATCGGATACTTGAAATATATATATAAATAAAGATATAAATTGGATAATTAAATTTTATGACCATAAAAATATTACTAAGTAGATGATAAATCAATTTAATAGCAAATTAATACAATTATTTATTTTTTTTAAAAATAATGAGCTTTATATAAAATTAAATAATGTTACAAACTTACAAATAAAATTGAATATTGGGATATGGATTAGATAGCTGGTTTTCGATCTATATTCATATCCATATCTATTTTTCTTTGAGAGATATGGATATGGATATGGATGATAGTTCACTTTCACCATAATCAAAAAGAGATATTTATGTTCCATGTGGTGTTGATGTTAAATTGTAAGGTGCTAACGTAATGCATTAAGCCTCTATGCCACCTTTGGTGCCCTCACACCTACTTGAGGCTGCCAGGAAATCACAATCTTGTCAAGGAGATCATATATAAATGAAGAAAGAGAGCTCAGCTCATTATTTCCTCAATTATTGAGGACATACAGCAGCCATGTGGACCTAGACAGAGATGCATCGATCTTAATTGCAGTAGTTGTCACCACAAGTCTAGGACAATCTATGCGTCTCCCTGGGCGATGATCTACATGAAGATCACGTTTAACAGTCCAAAGTTCTAACAATAAATATATTTTACGTGTTGTAGATGGTGAGTTCCTGTTAGGACATTCTAAATTCAGTTTCATTGCAAGATAATTTTGCTGTGATGGAGAAATATACCAATGGACAAAAATTTCCGTAATTAGACAAGAAGAGATGATTCGTCAGTGTTCTTGTGTCGTTCATTCCCGAGAATAAATACACATGATCTCGAATATAAGGGCCGAGGTGCTTCAATGCTGCCATCATCAATCAAACTGCTGCTCTCACCTAAAATGAAGCATGCTTTTGGTCATACCTCAGCCAGATATGGTGATAAGAGTGAGGGTGGCAAAATGCCACGACATTATATGGCATAATATTTGTCCCCTACTATTTAGATGGTGTGCCTTGTGTTTGGAGAAGGTATTAGCAAAAGAGCCTTTTCTGAGGCTTTCAGCTTGGGGGCTGCGGCCCACTATGGAGGGTCGGACGCCCCATGCTTAATTGCGAGCTCGAGCGCTTTGTAGTGATATACTCCTTTGTTGGTGAACTTTATTTGATTGTTTCTAGCTATGATTATGAATATTAGGCTAAACCTGAGAAATTCTTGTTTCTTTTGTGCATGTTCTCCTTTTGCTTTACAGCCCTAAATGTAGCATTTTAACATGACACCACCCATCCTATGTGCAAGAAATGTAAGTTTTGTTTGATCAATAAGAAAGTGAGAGGATATAAAGATGGTAAGAAAAATTGTTCCTTTTCGTTGTTTGGCAATGGAGAGAATATTCATGAGGAGAAATTATTAGAAATAAATAAAATTTTCTATTTTCTCTATAGTGTTTTTAATAGAAAATAATAGAAAGACAAATGGATGAGGATAACTCAAATATATCTTAACCACATTTTTTCTATGATTTTCTATAGAATTTTCTTAGATCAGCCAGATACTGCTAAACGTTGATTTTATAATCTTTTCTTTTTTCTCAAAGAAACAGTGGATCATAAGTTGTGGTGATCTAATTAAAATAAGAAATCTATGGAGACCGTCACTTAATACATCTTACAGGGAGCTCTCGCCACCAATCTCAAAGTACACATGAGTAAAAAGAAGCCACCATATCCACACTAGGGATTCCACTATTTTAGATGGATCTCACCCTACTTTCCTGTTATCTCTCTCAAGCTGGCAACTGCTATTCTAATATTGGCGCAACCTCCAGCCACCAGTGTAGCCAATTTTCCACCAGAAATCAAGCCCATGATTCAAGTGACTTTAGAGTCCTCTTCTCATCTCTCTCTGAATCATCATATAGATCTCCAATCAAGTATAGCAACGAATAGATATAGGTCAGATGGGTCACTACTCATATTTGTCTTAGGGCAGAGTGGGATGAGTAGAGTTAAATGGGCAGGTTGAACTGGTTGGACCAAGTAAAGTTATGAAAAACTCTTTTCTAATACAGAAATCAATTTTTCTCGTCTCAGAGGAGATTTGTGAAGATATAAATATATATGAGTCGGATTCGGAGCAAGTTTATTGATCACCTGTTGCACCAACCCAAACATACCCTAATCCCAATCCCAACCGCTGCCAATCTCTATCTCCAATCCCGACCATGCCACTGCTACCACCAAATCCAGACATGTAAAGTATGGGCTGTCTCCACCTGATCTGGGCATTTCACTTTGTGATTGGCGCCTCATGAGATAAACTGTAATGCATTGAGATTTGGGCAGATAAAGGCGCCATGTGGTAATGGATTCATGACATTTTCTACATGAAGAACCACTCAGCTTGCTGACCAGCATGCGTTACTCGAGATACATTGCCAAATTTCTGAATTCATTCTGAAAAAAATATATTGAAGCTAAATTACTTGAGAATGGAAGTTAAATAGTAATTAAGTTTGTAATGTTTAATTGAGGATTCATTTCCTCCTCCCTTTTGCATTACACTGCAACTCGGATTTTAAGTGCCCTGAATTCTGCTCCGGTTTTCTATACCCAGTGTTTTATTTTTATTTTTTTGATGTAATCACTTTGACTTTGATATTTTCTTTTTGATGCAGAAAGCTATGGATCCACTGTTGGCCTACTTGTAGTGGTAGTTATTGATTTTTTCGGTCTTACATTGAAAAGGTAGATATATAATTTATTTGTGCCTGCTAGCTGAACTAAATCATAATTTGTTTTCTTCACCCCCACTTTTTTTTTTTTTTGTGGGAAGAAATAGTTCTGATAAAATCTGTATGCAGTATCATATTCTCAAGTTGTTTTTAGATTCCTCTAAAAAACTTTGAAAGAAATTTTAAACAACTAAACAGTCATTTTTGGAATCCTAGCGGCTATGTTAGGTTCAGCATCTCTCTGTGATAATATAAGGAAGATAATTTACTTTGGATCAAAAGTCCTGGTTCTGCAAGAAGATTTGGTCTGCTCAGATCAAAGCCAAAGTGGTGTTGTGGGTGGAGTTAGAGATGTGGGCCAGACTGGTCTGCCATGACATAATTTGTGATGCAAGTTGGTCATCAGTCAGTTTTGGAATCTTGGAAAAGAAAGGACCGAGACCATTTCAAGGGCATCTTATGCTTTGGCTGAAGACTTCATTATTTAAAAAAGGTTTGAAGAGATCAAATTCCTAGTATATATCTGTAGAGAGTAAGAAACAAGTTAAGCATTGGCCATGTTAGTGCATGGGTCACTGAAGAAGCTGCATGGTAGTGGTCACTTTGGCTAGATAAAATTCCAATAGAGAGCTTCTGCTTGCATGTGGATTGTTGCCGTGTGACTTGTTTATTCGATCACAACCGTCAATGCTTATCATAGAAAAACTGGCATGATTCTAGATAAGAGGTCGTATTTGTGATGGGTACGATCAGAGTCAGAGATGAATTTTCTTTGTGGTTTCTTGAAGTGTTTAAGAGATTTCTCACCGAACATTGTATTAATAAAAAGAGTAGGTAGATTTTGACTGTGAAACAATTCAAGAAGATCAAATGAAACATTCCTTTCAGCAAATGCAGAGCCTTTGGAGATTGTCTCAAAGCCATTAATCATGATTAGGCATTCCTTCCTAGAAGTCCATTTTGGTCACCTAATTTTTTCCCAACCTATGGATATAAAAAAGGGAACATATTTAATAAATAAATTTGTATAATTCCTGTATTATAGTTGGCTAATGTGACTATTTCCTTTGGGGTCAGATTAGTTATTTTATGACTATTTTTTCTGAAATGGTATGTGGGTCTCATTAAGGCTAATGATTTGACAAACGTTCACTTAAGTTATGAGTTAAAATGTTGGATAAAAATAAACTTTAGAGGGTGAGTGTCGGTTTTTCAAATTATTCAATGCAAGTATGATTTACCTCTAATCTCAAAAAAGTTTATGTAATTTACTCAAAGATCTAAGTGAAACTTATAGAGGAATTGGGCTAATGAAGGGTATATACTGTATATATTCCTAATCAACATCCATGAAAGCAAGTGCAACAAAGAATGGATTTAGCATCAGATTTTTGTCTCTTCACTAATCTTCACATGTTGTTAGATTCAAATATTACATACTCCTCCTAAATAGTAGTTAAAGATGGACTATTTGGTCTACAGACATTTAGAGTCCACAGTCAAGGAGCCCTTCTTGTTTGAGAGTCAATTCCTCTATGCAAAAAGTTTTAGTCAAGTGTGGAAAAGCTCCCATTGCTTTTCTATAAAGAAGTCCTACGAAGAAGTCCTACAAGCATCGTCATGACTACTTTTCTTCTTTGCAGACTTGGACTTGCCGTGTGGACGATAGCAGTGTGGATGATGTCATATTTTATGCAATGCTCGTAGCTTCATTCATAGCTGACTTCTGATGCTGTATTGCTCAATTGTTATGTCATCACACTGGACAGCACATTCTCAATATATTGGATGGCTATATGGTCTCTTTAATGAAGAGGATCTCAATGGCGGCATATAAGCAGACTTGCATGTAGTGGAATTGTGAGTAAGATACACAGTACCTTGTGCATTTAGAGGAGCCTTTTTGGCACTTTGGAATAGAGCAAAGCAAGCTTTTGTTCAATGAAGTAATTTGAAATCTTCAATGCAATCAAGCTTGATATAGTTTTTCATCGCTTTTTCTTGAATGATTACGTGACTCATATGCTTCTTGACAATCAATTGTAGGTTATGATGAAGAATCCTATATCCAATTCTACTCCATTATCTCTGGTCATTCAAGACCTACCGTGCTATATAGATATATAGCTTTCAAAAACTTTCTTTTAGACTCTTGTAATCAATGATCATGAACCTTAAGACCTTGTAAAGAACGTATCAGCTAAAATGCCTATGCCATCTCAATCGGTGAGATCAGTGGAAATTGACCCTAGACCATGAAACTACAACACTTCTAAAATCTTATGCTTATGCAACTATAAGTTGGGAAGGAATGACGATCCAAGATGATCACTGAGTAGGGTTGGACAGGATTTAGGAGTGAGATCCATCATATCGGGACACTGAGTTGCAAACAAAATATCTAGAGGCCATACCTTAGTTATACAACATTTAATTAAGATTTTTTTTTAAAAAAAAATTGGATAACTTTTCTAGATTTACGGTAGCCTGTCTGCTGGATCAATGGTAATATGTTGATGTCTTCGGCATGCAACAAAGGATGGTGTCCAGATGATGTTCGTTGTTTTGGAGTCCATCTCGGTATCGTAGCTAATTCGAAGAATATATTGGAGAATGAGTCCCGAGAATAGTAGCCAAGGTTGTATGACCCCATAACACTTGCCTTTCACTTTCAAATTTGAGACATTTGCCTTAGACGAAGAAGGTAATAGTCTTCAAAATATATCCTCAGTGAGTGTCCAGACTGACGAATCCAAGTTGTCTGGTCTTCAAGTGATCTATCGTATTGTTTCATAGGATATGGTGTCGATTTGACAAGTCGCTTCACAAATCATGCCATAATTATCTAGGAAGATTCGGTGCTTCATGGATCCTGGCACATTTATAGGAGATGGACGGCTCAAGATGGGTCATTATTTCAGCCTTGAAGGTTAGAAATCGATAGTTACGACTCGGCTAGTCAAAGACTGTCATCTATCTCACATCGATTGGCCCAATACCGTTCCACATGGATCAGTTTGCGTGGCTAGATCAGAATGGTAGTGCATCGAAGCGCCACTTGATCAGATAGCCCTAATTTTTGCCAAGTAGCCAACATCCGACGGTTCAGGGGCCAATCTGGACTATCAATAGATAGTATATAAAGGCTCGTTCTCCCACAATATCATCTTTTTTGATCACTGTCTGCTCCCAATATCTCAGCTCCCAATCCATCGAAGGTTTCCATGCTGTCATGTGCTCCATTTCTTTCTTTGGCATCGGTGCATTTTTCAATCAAGCCCCCTTTTCTCTCAGTTGGTTTTCTTGTCCCTTTCTCCGTTTTAGTCAATTTTCTTTCTTTTTTTCATTGGTCTTCTTCTTTGTTTGTTCTCTGTGACCTCTTTTTTTATTTCAAAGTGTCTTTCAGTGGTGAGGATCTGGGCAACAGTCATCGAGACGGTCAAAGTTCTCAATTGCCTCCTCCCTGATCTAGATCAAAGGAGGGTCCTCGGACCACCGCCGAGGTTACCTCATCATCCAGATGTTGAGATCCCAAGCTACGTTGGTTGGAGAATTTTGTATAGGGATTCGAAGATTTCTTCGATCCTTGGAGTGAGGAGTCATCCATCACTGAGGCCGATCTTCGAAAGTTTCGATCTCAGTATTCCATTTCTTCTACTTTTCATCTCGAAGTTTCTAGTCAGAAAGATCAAGTTTCCAATACTCTAGAAGGTTGAGTTGCTATGTGTAAGAAGACTCTCTAAGTTGGCCTTCGATTGCCTTTCCACTCTTTTGCTTTCAACATTCTTAACTTCTTCAGAGTTCTTCCAACCCAAATCATTTCGAGCTCCTTTTGGGTGACCACCATTTTTATCATCATGTGTGATAGGCTTCGCATCCAACTGAAGACTTCACTTTTTAGAGCATTGTTCATCTTGAAAAAACATCTCCACAAGAGAGGGTGGTGGTACTTTAGTCCTCAATATAAGTTCATCACTAGCCTTCCTTTTTCTATTCATTATTGGAAAGTTGGATTTTTTACTTACGACATTCTAAACTTTGTTTTCTCTTACAGTTAATACATGACATAGCCCATCTCAGTGAGGTGCTCGTTGGCCTCACCCGAGTGAGAGGAAAGCTCGAAGGGGGTCTCCAGACTGTAGAGATTCAAAAAAGATCTCAAAGGAAGACACTTCTCGAATCAGATTCGAGCTCCTAGTCACCAAGGACTAGAATATGCAGCTCAAAGGCTTCCTTCTGTCAAGCATGGGCTGGCGGAGATGCACCAAGGGAGGATTGCCGAGCTAGAAGAGAACCAGTAGCTCGAGGAGGCCTAGATGAAGGTTGCTGAGAATAAGGCCGCACAAATAGAATCTTGGGCTAAAGCTGACAAGACAAAGGCAATCGAGGCTATTGCCAAGACTGAGCTGAAGGCCATGAAAGAGTATAAGACTTCAGAGGAGTTCAAGGTCGAGGTCACTAAGGCCTCTTCGATGGCTTTCGGATACAGCTTCGATCCCGCAAGGTTTTGATGGTGCATTTATTTTCTGGGGTTGACATCTATCGACTGGATCCCATAATGGAGATTGGCAAGGAAGATCCACCACTGACTGAAGAGCCAGTTGAGCTTGCTACAACCAAACCCCCCATCATTGAGCCAGTCATCATTCCGGGTCTGCAAGCCGAACTGATCATCGAAGTTGAAGTTTCTTCCAAAGAGTTTTGGGCCTCCATGCTTTTTTCCCATTTTGCTTTGTTTTTGTAGTTTCTTTTGTCTTCATCTTTTGTGATGAAAATTTTTTACTGAAATGAAATGAACTTTTATCAAATATATGCTTACTTGTTGACTTATCTGAAGTATAGTTCGAGTCTTAAAATGGAGTTGATGTTAGCGTCATCTTTATTCTGATATATTTTTCAAAGCCATTCGACAAGTAGACTTAGGCTTACATTTCACCAAGTCATGAGTGTCGGTCGGCATCCAAACTCATCATTCATTGAGGTTTTTTTTGGACCTCACTTCGTCGAGGTTGTAGAAATCCGTAATTGGATCGAGTTGTTGTCGAGGTAGTTTTCCAAAGTTTGTTTCGACATGGGTGGACAGAATCTGCCAAGTCTATGACTTCGTCATGTCCTCGAATCTATTCCAAGGATCTCATTCATGAAGGTCCTAACTTGGGTCAGGATATCCTCAGCCTACAATGCCATGCCAAACAAAACTTCAAAGGTCTCAGTCGAAATCGAGATATCTTCGAGGGATCGATCTTTTGATCCAATCATCGGAGTTTAGTTTGCTGTCTGAATATCCCATGATCATCACTGTCATTCGTGATTCATCGATCTTGATTTTGAGGTCCGACTAGAATTGAGATATCTCTGAGGGATCATGCATCGAAGCAAGGTGTTACCTAGGAACCTAAGGAAGTGTGGCATTTAATGTTGGCGCTTTCCGATAATGATAGCCTATTAGGAAGGATGACTAGGATCGTACTTTCAGGAGGCATGATTTCCATGGCCTTTCACATGGTGACACCTATCATATAGTCAGAGAGGAAAGTTGGAGGTGCCCAGGTCTGGCTTCTCCATAAATAGAGCTCCTACTGCTTGAGGTTGGTGTCAACCCAACTATCCTTTATAATGTGATGGCATCACCTAGCTCACCATCGAGAAATCTTCAGCAACTTCCTCCAACTAGGAGAGCCTCCATCGTCATCCGATCAATCATAGAGTACTTCAAGTGAGTATTCCAATGAGGAGTCTGGTTTGGAATGGGAGGCATTGAAAAAATCCATCACTCTGATGAGGAGTCAAAGCAGCGCTCACGGAGGGCAATTCCTCTCTCTTGACGAGCTAGCCTTCTGGCCCTTCTTAGAGTAATATCCGAGAGATAGGACGTGCCCCTGAGAGGGCACCCACTATTCCATCTCCGATGTCCTTTGCCGAGGGCCGATGACCATTGAGAGGAAGGTCTTCATGCATGGGCATTGTCGAGGACCTTGTTGAGCATAGTTTGGCTTTATGTCCGAGGATGACAGTTGAGCCCAATGATGTTGATTGAGCTCAATTCTTGTATCTTTTTTTTCTTTCACTATAATAAACTTTATCCAAATGAAGTTGTCTTGTAATAAGCTTCCCAGGAACATATATTGGCCTTTTGAATAAAGCATCCTTTTATTGTCTCTCTCATATTTGTGCGGCTACTAACTTGTCAAGTTGTTGTCATTCTCTTAATCTGTCCCCCATAGGGCTGATAATGTGGGGGACTCCCATGAGGTATCGTTCGAGGTCAATTTGTGAAGTCGGTTCTTGATGAGCCTTGCCAAGCTATCATAGGCCTCCACTCAACTTGCCTGCGGACGAGGAGCACCAAGTGACCACATGAGATTCCTAAAGGATTAGCTCTTTCGTTGTCATCCTCGGCCTCTGCTTAACTCACCCATAGATGAGGAGCATCAGATGGCCATGCGAGGTCCTCGGAGGATTAGCCTTTTCGTCATTATTGTACTTGACCTCCGCTTGATTCACCTATGGGTGAGAAGCACTAGATGGCCATATGGAGTCTCCAGAGATTTGTTTCATTATTGTTGTACACAGCCTCAACCTCTGCTTAACTCACCAATGGACGAGGAGCACCAGATGGCCATATGGGTTCTTTGGAGGTTTTGCCTCATCGTCATTGTTGTAGTCGACCTCCGACTCATCCGTAGACGAGGAGCACCAGTTGGCCATCTGGGGTCTCCAAAGAGTTTGCCCTATCGTCATTGTTGTACTCGACCTCCGCTTGACTAATCTATGGATGAGGAGCACCAGATGATTATGTGGGGTCCTCGAAGGGGTTGCCCCATCGTCGTTGTTGTATGTCATCAGAGTGTTTCTGAGATGTTTAGATTGTGGAGGTTCTAACTTGGGTCGAAATAACTCTATGTTGTTGGTACCATGCCAAATATAATTTCGAAGGTCTCAGCCTAAGTCGAGATATCTCTAAAGGATTGGTGCTCTGATCTAGTCGTCAGGGTTCAGACTGATGTCCGAATATTTCATAATTATTATTGTATCCAGTTCGTGATCGATGATGCATCATTGTTATCAGTAATTATCCGACTTTTCTGACTTGTATAAAATCTATAAAACTTTTTTGACTTGAAATTAAACAATTACAAGTCTTACCAACAACATATTTGGAGGTTGTTGGAGTTCCTCGTCTGAGGATTGGAGGTTCCATCGAAGCCTTCAATTCGCTATAGCCATTGATATGGTGACAGTATTGTCGTGGAGAGTCACTCAGCCATCTACTTTGAACGAATCTCCACAGCAAGCATCGATGCTCGTGATGGTGGATCCGCAGTAGTTCAATGATCTGATCTACTAAATCCAGACACTGGCTAATGCTGTCCAGCATCTACAGCAAACTACAGAGTAACGACAACCTCCACAGCTTGTTCTCCGACCTGTACCATCTTGGCACAGCCACCGAAACCATTTCTTGGGTCGATGAGAAGTGGTGGAGTAGTTGCATCTAGCCATATTGTCTTTCCTCCGTTGGGTTGCTGACCCTTCCTCTACCATCAAATTGTTGCATCAAGACTCCGAAGGATGCTAATGTGGCTGGAGATGGAGAGTAGTTCGAGCATTGGGATGCCAATGGAGATCTGCAAAAAGAAATCCAACTCATCGGAGGTTCTCCGACGGAGGATCCTTCGATGCTTAAGTTAGTAGAAGCTTGAGAATAGTAAAAGAAAGAAAGTATGAGCTTGGCTTAGCTTAGTGTTGCGTACCTCGAGGTCCTCTCATTACCTCTTTATATAGAGATAGAGTATAAGCTGTTGGGCTAGGCCACAATCTGTCAGGATTGCAAGTCAGAGGCTGTAAGTCATGGGTGGTGGTTGTGCCCTGATAGTTTGTTAAGAGATTCCACCTACATGCCAAATAGGCTGGTGTCTTGAGATCGACACATAGTCGAGGCCTCGGTTCTGACACACCTACTCGGTGATTATCATGCGATCTCATTCTATGTGGTCGGCAAGTACCCGACCTTTGGGGTCAGTGAGCAGTCGAGCTCGAGGTCGGATGGAGGCTGATGAGGTTGCATGGACCTAATCCCCAAGGGTGGTCTCAATGAGTTATCAGCCAAAATCATCGACGGTAGTTTGGTAGCTCGATCAACAATAATAAACTGATGTCTTCGGCATATATGCGGTCGAGAGTGGTGTCTGGATGATGTTCATTGTTTTGGAGTCCACTTTGGTATTGCAGCCGATCCAAAAAGTATATCGAGAATAAGTCCCAAGGACAGTAGTCAAGTAGTATGATCCCATAACAGGTCAATAAAAGCATAACTACTCATGATTATTCTTTGTACTTTTGTGGAACTCGTTGCCTGTGCACTAAAATTGATCTTTTACTCTCCTAGAAGTATAGACAGCAATTGATATTTCCTTTGACCCTCAGGGTGATTTTTTCTTTTTAATTTTTGTTATATTGAAAATATGGCTTCCCATTTTGTTGGTCCTTGGTAATTGATTGAACATACAAAGAAAATGGGTATCCTGTTCTTGTGTCCAAAATGATGCAATCTTCTTACTCTATTGGAATGAAGACAAGCGATTTTAATATCCCAATGCAACTCAAATTAGTATAAAATCAACAAAGTTGGTTTTCACTCTGATCCTTTTTTCTTGTATTTGCTTACCACATGCGCTGTAATTACGTTACAATATAGGAGTGGCGATGAAGTTTTCGTTTTTATTGTTTCCTGTGTAACAGGTTCTTCATATAACCAATTGATGGATTTGTTCCACAAATTTGTACTTCACTTATGTTAGAATATAGAAATAGTGATACGGTTACGGGTTTTGATGTTTCTTATGGAACAGGTTCTGGAAATTGTTGTTAGATATCACCAAGTTAGATATGGATTGTGATAACTAAAATACCTTAGTGTTCATGGATAAGGCTTAAGAGAAAATATAGCCATGGCTGTTCTGGAACTAATATAAATGGGATAAGTTTTTTTGGGTCTCTTCTGGAACAATCATTTACGTATTATTTTGGTTGGCTTAAGAACCTTCTTTGTTCTTTCTGCAGAAGGCAATTGATTGTCCTCGTTATATAAATGGATAACAAAGAGGACAACTTTAACTGCTTGTTATCAAGGCCGGCAATTTGGATGCCAAATCCTGAGTTGGCTTGATTTGCGTAACTCGAGCACTAGACAAGCTATCTTGCATGACATTCTCTTACTGTTGATACCACAAATTGATGAAATCAGGCATGCTGATTATTGATATCGTAGTTATCTTAATTAGAGAAACCATAGGAATCTAGAAACTCGCGCATATGTAAGATGAGCCATCACTATCATGTCCACCATATTGAATCCTTGCAGGTATCATGCAATATAAAATTTCTCTCAGATTGGCAAAAAGTTTGTGCATGGAGGGTATCAAGAATTGGCCATGGCAAAAGGGGTTTGTCGATTGGTAGGCAATCTAATGCTAAGGGAATCCAGCCCTTCTTTTCAATTTCTTAATGAACTGGAGATTTAAAGTTGCAACATCCTAGTCATGCTTCTCTTGTGACAGTAGATGAACACCGAAATAAAGCGAGATGGAGCTCCTACCTTTTTTCTTTCTGGAGCAAAAAGGAGGGAAACTGTTGGATTTGTGTCCTAAAAGCCAATTGTTGACAGACACATTATGTAATTCAAGGACCTAAATTGTACTTGTAATCTTTTTATTATCAATAAAGGATTTTTTCTTTCAATCATATTTATGTGTCCATGATTTTTCTAAAAATTAATAAAAATAATTTTATATATTTTTAAAGAGTTAAGAATTTGAGACATACATTAATTAGTGGTTAATTTCTAAATGCTCCCGATCATAGGATCGTCATAGAGGACAGTAATAATCTATTTGAGATCGATGCATGATTCATCTCTTTTGTGGACAGATGAGTCTCGGATCTGCGATGTAGAGACACTGGGATGAAGTGCGGATGGTTGTTAGAGAATAACTTGTATTGAGCATGACCAACATGAGAACCACATGGATGTCTACTACTCATTAGTGGTCTTCTCGATGCTGCAGTGGCGTGAGTAGTCCTTTGACCTGCGATACTATTGGCTATTCACAGCGAGATTACTGGGTTTGACTGCATGTTTTCTTGATCCCTAGCCATTCAGATCCTTCTATGTATGTTGGCTTCAGTAGGTTTAGGTACGTTATTTGGAGTAGGAGATGGAATCTATCGATCTGATAAAAAAGAAGAAGTCCTATACGATTTACGAGACTGAGTTCAGAAAGTCTTTGGCCAAAGCAAGTGTGAATACTGAAAAAAAACTTTTACGGGATACACAAATAAACTCGAGTCGAGCTAATCTTGCATATAACTGACGATGGTGTCTGACGAGTTCTCCATGACCTCCATCAAGTGGAACTCACGATAGAAGGACTGAATCATATGATAACCGCACCTAGGGTTTATACTTTCATCCTACTGGATTGCCACTATATACTACTAGTGTCATTGGTGATTGTGAGACTCATCAGATGTCATCTTGATAATTGATGGTCCTCGAAGGGTAGAATTGAAAATGTTTCAATCTATCGAAAAGAGTTTCGATGATATTATGATAGAAATCACAATATATCTCACTACCAGATAGAATGGAACCTATGGGGTCATACATTAAGGAATTTAATCTCAAATTTATCAATTGGGCTTATGAAGTTTCAATTGAGTTAGGATTTATTAAATTTTATTAGGTTTATGAGAACCATGCTAGCACATGGTTAAACCTAATTCTTCTCGAAACTTTGATTTGATCAAATCCATAGCCTTAAACCTAACCTAAATCCATTTAGATTTAATTGGGCTTTTAATTATAAGCCAAGAGTATTTGATTAAGTCAATTAGTTGGCATAATTATCCTAACATTATATCTTCTTTATCTCCTAATTATCTCTAAGTGTGCATGTGGAATAGATGGAAGATTGGGTAGCACTTTCCTTCTCTTTTGGCAGGAATTGGGTGCCAAATCCTAGAGGAGCCCGCCCCCTCTTATTGCATGGCGTGGAGAGAGAGGTGGGCCATCCTTTCTTATTTGGCTAGAAACCCTATCATGGGGTGCCTACCAGATATATATTTCTAGGGCACCTCTTGTACATACTTAAAGAAGCTGATCATATACCATTTATATCTAGTTTTAATTGGAATAAATCAGATTAAAAAAGTAGAGGATTCTTATGAGATAAAGATCTACCTTTTTAAGATAAATGGGTTCCTATTTTATGTCAGGATAGTGTCTATATAAAGGGTATGTCTTTAGTGTAATATCCGGCCCATTTGGATCTTGGACCAGGCCCAAAATCTCAAAAGCCCAACGAAAAAAAAAGAGAAAAATTGAAAAAGACTCCCACAGGGAGTCTTCTTCTTCCTCCGATCGACTCCTAAATGGGGTTGGAAACCTTGTCGAGGAGGAGTCAAACTCCTCCCTCCGGCTCTATTTAAGGGAGAGACCCTTCTCCCTGCTTCCCACTAAAGAATCTCAGAGCAAAACGGCGAGGATCGTCAGAAATCACTCGCAGAAGCCGCCATCGTGCTCACCTCGATTTCTCATCGGAGAGATCATCAGAGCTCGAGGTAAGCCACGATCTCTCTTCTTCTCTTCTCTCCCTTCCTTCCTGTGCCTATGAGCATGATTGCCAGCAACTAGAGTCGCCAGATTTTGTCGGAGAAAAAGTCTCCTGTTTTCCATTATTTTCGGATCTTTGTCGATCGAACCTCATCGTCGGCCATCCTTGGCTCCACCGCCACCTTCACCTGTTGTCAGGCCTCCGACCGTGCCACCATCCTTCGCTGGAGCCCGAGCCACCGAGCCTTTCCCCTCGGTCCCTCCTCCGTTCGACCAGGAAGGGAAAGAAGAAAAGAAAAGAAAGAAGAAGAAGAAGAAAAGAAAAGAAAAAGAAAAGAGAGAGAGAGAGAAGATTTTTCTCTCCTCTCTCTCTCCTCTTTCTTCCTCTTTTTCTCTCTTCTCCCTCCATTTTCTCTCTCTAAAATTTTCTCTCTCCTCCTTTCTCTCTCTAAGAAGACCTATGGATCTCATATCAAACCATCTTTTTCCCTTCTAGGGACCTATAACCCCAAATCGATTTAGTGCCTGGGAGTTTATCTGACTGATCATTCAGTCAATCACTTTCTATTATTATTTAATTTTTTTGAAATATAGAATGAAAATTGATCCTGATTTAATATTTTAAATAGGGTTATCTGATTCATTTAAGATAGACTAAAGATCTAAGATAATTGAAGTAAGTAGATTTTATGCCCTTTATTTATTTTTAAAATTATCATATTTTTTATATAAAAAATTATTATGATAAAATCATATTTTTTATAAATTAAAGATCAGCATATGTGATATGAAAAAGCATATTTATTTATGAGCATTGATTTCATGAATATATTTTATGAAAATTATATGATTATGAAGTATGAAATTTTATTATTTTTTCATCTATGTATATGTATGTTTTAAGATTCAATTCAAATTCTTAATTAAACCAAAATTAGTTCAACATCTAAATCTAAAATTAAATATAAATCTATATCTCAAGATTCATAATTATTTACTATAAGTTCGTGATCGTCAAATAACTAAACTTCAGCTATAAAATTTTCAAGCTTGCTTCACAGATCCATAATATGTATATATATATATATGATTATGAAAAGATGGCCTGATATGGGATCTATAGGTTTTCTTAAAGAGAGAAAGAAGGAGAGAAAAATTTTAGAGAGAGAAAATAGAGAGAGAAAGTGAAGTGAGAAGAGAGGAAAAGAGGAAGGAAGAGGGGAGAGAGAGGAGAGAGAAAATTTTTTCTCTCTTTTTTTCTTTTTCTTTTTCTTTTCTTTTCTTCTTCTTCTTTCTTTTCTTTTCTTCTTTCCCTTCCTGGTCGAACGGAGGAGGGATCGAGGGGAGAGGCTCGATAGCTCGGGCTCAGGCAAAGGGCGGTGGCATGGTCGGAGGTCCAACAATAGGTGAAGGTGGCGATAGAGCCAAGGACGACTGACGACGAGGTTCGATCGACAGAGATCTGAAAATAATGAAAAACAGAGGACTTTTTCCTCGATAAAATCCAACAACTTTGATTGCCGGCAATCATGCTCACAAGCATGGGAAGGAAGGGAGAGAAGAGAGGAAGAGAGATTGTGACTTATCTTGAGCTCCGGTGACCTCTTCGGTGAGAAATCGAGGCGAGCACGGTGATAGGTTCTGCGAGCGATTTCTGGCAATCCTCACCATTTCGCTCCAAGATTCTTTGGTGGGAAGGAGGGAGAAGGGTCTCTCCCTTAAATAGAGCCGGAGGGAGGAGTTTGACTCTTCCTCGGTAAGGTTTCTGACCCCATTTAGGAGTCGGTCGGAGGAAGAAGATGACTCCCTGCGGGAGTTTTCTTCAATTTTTCTTTTTTGTTTTCATTGGGCTTCTAAGATTTTGGGCCTGGTCCAAGGCCTAAATGGATCGGATATTATAATTTTGAGCTTCTGAAGCTCTTCTATGTCCTTGATCATTTCAGATAATGATCATTAACAGACTGTCCATGATGCATCTTCGCTCTGAAAAATCTTTGAGAGACCTCAAAGCGAGCTGTGCGACTCTGTTCATCATACAACTCTTGCAGGTAAACCAGCATCTCTCTGACAGTCCTCATGTCTTTATGCTATTGCTGAAGATCATTGGACATGGATGCTAAGATGTAGCACTTCACCTTGTTGTCTTCATCCATCCACTTCTCAAGTGCAGCTCATTGATCAGCGGATAGGCGAGCAGGTAACACAGGCACTTTCTGGTCTAAGACATGTGTGAGTTTTTCGAAATAGAGAATAATTCTTAGATTTTGGAGTCAGTCTTTATTATTGGTGCCTGTCAAACTATTTGTATTGAGGATTTAGGCTAAGGGGTTTGAACTCGACATGGTTATCTACAAAGATAACAGTTTCTAATTAGATTTTATATTTATAAGATTATTTATTCTAGAGACTTTAAAAACAAACAAAGGCTTCCACTATTTTCTTGAATCTCCCACACTCAGGTGGAGAAACAAAAATCTATATGCGATCGGTTTCAAGTGAGTATTGCAGTCTCATTAATCTATACACACCTCACCTAATAGTTATTGATGAGTACAGACTAATGAGTAGACAACACTTTATCCATTGCTTCACTAAGCAAGATGCAGTGAGCTTGGTCTTTAAGTCCTGTGACCTCACCTAATAGTTATTGACAGATTTCTTAGTTAAGTCAGACCCATTATTCACCAGCAAGTGCAAAGCCGTCATTGAGACCCTCACCTAATAGTTATTGGGTCCAACCCCATCTCTATCCTGGGACATCAAATGCCAATAGAATGGTTGTATCTTTTCGATGCAACTGAACCATTGTAACCAGTCGAGAATGATCAATGTTAGGAAGGCATCTGCATCTCTACAACGATGGAAGACTTCTAGACTTAATATTTAATGAGGAGATTTAGGTTTAGATTTCTTCTAAATCAGTAGATCCGACATCTGACTGATTAAACTAGATCAGCATATCAATATGTCTAATCATTCTAGTTGGCATGGGTGAACTCGAGTCAACAAGTAACCTTACACAAAATTGAATCTCCTAAGATGGCCAGGTAAGTTAAGATGCATGGGGGTCCCTCCGTTGCTTTCCTTAGACACCAATCAGAATTTGTCAGATTAGACAACAAAACTAATTAAATAACCACCATCTAAATACTTGCTTTAGACATCAAATTGGTTGATTAGAATCGATTAGATTAACCTATTGAAATGGGTCCGAACCACTGAGCCAAAATCGATCTTGAGTCAATCAACTCACATCAAAATGTGAATCGATGCGACCAACTATAACTAAACTCAACTTTGAGCTTCTTTGATCTAATCCTAATCATCCATCGATTAGATTCAATCAACTGCTCAAAATCAAAAATGGGTTTAGCCTGATCTAATCAATTAGACCCTAATTATAGTTTGATCACTAGACCTAATTTATTCAACTCATACCCATATGCAACAATATAATTTCAGATCTAAAAATAATATTCAAATTATATTTCATTAAATATAATTAATGACTTATGATCTTGAAATTATTTCAGATTTAAATCTAATTTCATATATCAAGTATATGTAGTTTTAGATCTAAATTAAATATGCATCACATATATATTAAATGTCAGATTTAAAACTAAATTTATACATATCAAATACATATAAAATTAAATCTAAAATAATGATTAAAATATTTTAAAAATATCTTTTCAAAAATTTATTCACATCAAACTAGAACAACCTTTATAATATTAGGGGTAAACCTTATATCAGGACAACCTTATATCAGTTTGATGTAAATTTTTAATTATTTTAATTTTAGATATAAATATAAAATTAAATATATCACATATATTAATTTTTAAATTTAAAATATTTAATTTAATTATTTCAAAAATAATTTTTAAAATCGATCAATCTTGTGCTAGGACAACCTTTACAATATAGAGGGTAAATCCAATACCAAGACAACCTTATATCAGCATAAAATTGATTTTAAATTATTAAACTTTCAGATCTAATCTAAAAATCAGATTATATGTATTTTCAAAATTTTGTGACTTTGATACCACTATTAGAAAATCAGATAGGTAGCATGTGTAGATTTTAAAATTTTTGAAATATACAGTAAAAAATAAAATGGATTAAACTTTTTAACCCTACATGCAAGAGATCAAATCTAATCCTACCCAAATTTAAGAAAAAACACATATATACAATCTAAAATTTAGAAATAAATATAAGATCAGATCTCATTACCTTGGTACGGATAGATATTCACTGCTTCTGATGATCATGGATTCGTAGACACTTGAGTCGTAACACATATTCGACCTCTATAGATATCCATCGGAATCAATCTCAAACTAATCTCTCCTCGTATAAGACTCTTATTTTCAAGAAGAATCTTAGCTTTGAACACTTTGATCAACACTTTGATCTGGACTGTGGGATCAACTCCTTGATCAGTAGCCTTCTTCTTCTCCTCAATCTTCACTCTTGAAGTCACAAAGCACTACCTCTTGGCATGTAGAAAAGGGGACGTCCAACTTTTGGACGTGGAAGAGAAGAGAGGGAGGAGAGGAGGCATGGAGAAGGGAGAGAGAAGAGTTTATTTCATCAAAATTCTATTAGTTAGGAATCCTAAATGTCATGCCCCAAATTCAGGACATAACACGGCCATGCTACCGAAGAATGGAATCCACGATAACACGAAGCTACATTCATTTTCTTAATTATAAAAATAAATATATCATAAATAAAAAAATAAAAAGATTCAATTCAAATTTTTAATTAAACTAAAATTGGTTCAGAGCATCTAAATCCAAAATCAAATACAAACCCATATCTCAAGATTCATAATTATTTACTATAAGTTCGTGATTATCAAATAACTAAACTTCAGCTATAAAATTTTTAAGCTTGCTTTGCAGATCCCTAAGCTTGAATTTTCTTCATTGGTCCTAGCCTTATTTATCTATATAAGAAAAAAAAATAAAAAGAATATGAGCTACACTAGCCTAGTAAGTAGAACTTGCACTTTCTTATTGGATCAAGCATAAATTTTCTATGATAATGTAGCATTTAGTAAGTAATAGATATTATAAAAATAAATATTTCATAGAGCATATAATAAAACAAGTTATAAGCTCATCATGCATGCATAAATCATATATATTTCACAATCATGAATCATAAATCATTTTTGTCATATATTCGTGTCATGTTTCAAAATATTGCTCCCAGATATTCATGCTAAGATCACTATTATACCCGTGACATGATCATATTTCTTAATCGACAGAGTTCTTGATTCATGTGCCAACTTTATACCCACTAACAGGGTCATGTTTCATGTGGATGCTAGCTTCGGATGTCTACCTTCCCAAAGGGATTCGTTCATAGCCATCTGAGAGCCTTTAAAATTTTTATATTTTTTTTTCTTAAAATATACATATACATAGATGAAAAAATAATAAAATTTTATACTTCATAATCATGTAATTTTCATAAAATATATTCATAGAATCAATATTCATAGAATCAATATTCATAAATAAACATACTTTTTCACATCACATATGCTGATCCTTAATTTATGAAAAATATGATTTTATCAATAATAATTCTTTGCATAGAAAATATGATAATTTTAAAAATAAATAAGGAGCATAAGATCCACTTAACTTAATCATCCTAGATCTTTAGTCTTTCTTAAATGAATAGATAACCCTATTTAAAATATTAAATCAGGATCACTTTTTATTTCATATATTCAAAAAAATTAAATAATAATAAAAAATGATTGACTGAATGACCTGTTAGATAAATCCCCTAGGTACTAAATCGATTTGGGGTCATAGGTGCCTAGAAAGGGAAAAGATGGCCTGATATGGGATCCATACGTCTTCTTAGAGAGAGAAAAGAGGATAGAAAAAATTTTAGAGAGAGAAAGTAGAGAGAGAAAGTAGAGTGAGAAGAGAGGAAAAGAGGAAGGAAGAGGGGAGAGAAAATATTCTCTCTCTCTCTCTCTTTTTTTTTTTTCTTTTTCTTCTTCTTCTTTCTTTTCTTTTCTTCTTTCCCTTCCTGGTCGAACGGAGGAGGAACTGAGGGGAGAGGCTCGGTGGCTCGGGCTTTGGCGAAGTGTGGTGGCACGATCGGAGGTTCGACAATAGGTGAAGGTGGTGGTGGAGCCAAGGATGATCGGTGACGAGGTTCGGTCGACAGAGATCCAAAAATAATAAAAAATAAAAAACTTTTTCCCCAATAAAATCTGACGACTTCGATCGTCGGCAATCGTGCTCATAGGCATAGGAAGGAAGGGAGAGAAGAGAGGAAGAGAGATCGCAGCTTACCTCGAGCTCCGGTGACCTCTCCGATAAGAAATTGAGGCGAGCACGGTGATAGCTTCTGCGAGCGATTTCTGATGATCCTCACCATTTTGCTCCGAGATTCTTTAGTGGGAAGGAGGGAGAAGGGTCTCTCCCTTAAATAGAGCTGGAGGGAGGAGTTTGACTCCTCTCTAACAAGATTTTCGACCCCATTTAGGAGTTGGTCGGAGGAGGGAGTCTTCTTCAATTTTTTTTTAATAAAAAGAATATGAGCTACACTAGCCCAGTAAGTAGAATTTGTGCTTCCTTATCAGATCAAGCATAAATTTTTTATGATATGCAGCATTTAGCAAGTAATAGATATTATAAAAATAAATATTTCATAGAGCATATAATAAAACAAGTTATAAGCTCATTATACATGCATAAATAATATATATTTTATACTCATAAATCATAAATCATTTTTGTCATATATTCGTGTCATGTTTCAAAATATTGCTCTCAGATATTCATGCTAAGGTCACTATTATATCTATGACAGGGCCATGTTTCTTAATCGACAGAGTTCTTGATTCATGTACCAACTTTATACTCGCTGGCAGGGTCATGTTTCGTATAGATGCTAGCTCCAAATGTCGACCTTCCCGAAGGGATTCGTTCATAGCCATCTGAGAGCTTTTGAAATCTTTATATTTTTTTTTCTTAAAACATACATATACATAGATAAAAAAATAATAAAATTTCATACTTCATAATCATGTAATTTTCATAAAATATATTCATGGAATCAATGCTCATAAATAAACATACTTTTTCACATCACATATGCTGATCCTTAATTTATAAAAAATATGATTTTATCAACAATAATTCTTTACATAGAAACCATGATAATTTTAAAAATAAATAAAGAGCATAAGATCCATTTGCCTCAATCGTCCTAGATCTTTAGTCTTTCTTAAATGAATCAGATAACCCTATTTAAAATATTAAATCAGGATCAATTTTTATTTCATATATTCAAAAAATTAAATAATAATAGAAAGTGATTGACTGAATGACCAATCAGATAAACCCCCCAGGCACTAAATCGATTCGGGGTCATAGGTCCCTAGAAGGAAAAAAGATGGCCTGATATGGGATCCATAGGTCTTCTTAGAGAGAGAAAGAAGGAAAAAAAAAATAGAGAGAGAAAGTAGAGAGAAAGTGGAGTGAGAAGAGAGGAAAAGAGAAAGGAAGAGGGGAGAGAGAGGAGAGAGAAAATCTTTTCTCTCTTTCTTTTTTTTTCTTTTTCTTTTTCTGTTCTTCTTCTTCTTTCTTTTCTTTTCTTCTTTCCCTTCTTGGCCGAACAGAGGAGGGACCGAGGGGAGAGGCTCGGTGGCTCGGGCTCTGACGAAGGGTGGTGGCACGGTCAGAGGTCCGACAAAAGGTGAAGGTGGCGGTGGAGCCAAGGACGGCCAGCGACAAGATTCGATCGATGGAGATTCAAAAATAATGAAAAATAGGAGATTTTTTCTCTGATAAAATCCAGTGACTCCGGTCACTGGCAATCATGCTCACAGGCACGGGAAGGAAGGGAGAGAAGAGAGAAAGAGAGATCGTGGCTTACCTCGAGCTCCGATGACCTCTCCGATGAGAAATCGAGGCGAGCACAGTGATGGCTTCTACGAGCGATTTCTGATGATCCTCATTGTTTCACTCCGAAATTCTTTAGTAGGAAGGAGGGAGAAGGGACTCTCCCTTAAATAGAGCCAGAGGGAGGAGTTCGACTCCTCCCCAGCAAGGTTTCCAACCCCATTTAGGAGTCGGTCAAAAAAAGAAGAAGACTCCCTGTAGGAGTATTCTTCAATTTTTCTCTTTTTTTTTTCGTTAGGCTTCTGAGATTTTGGGCCTGATCCAAGGCCCAAATAGGTCGGGTATTATGGGAATGAACATAGACAAAAAATTATAGGTGGATCTGATCCTCCAATCTCTTTCTGATTTATATGGACAGTTCATCATGAACTGCTATATGAATAAAATCGATGTCACTTTACCTGAGTTATTGAATATGCTGGTGACTGCAGAGGGCATCTTGAAGAGTTCAAGAGGTACAGTTCTAGCTGTGGAGCGGGCTTTCTTCAAAAGGAGTCTTCTTTTAAGAAGAAGAAAAGGCTCGCGAAGAAGCAGAAGAACGAAGCCAAGCCCATGAAACAGTTTCCTAAGAAGGCCGACGACAAAGAAAAATGTTTCCATTATAACATCGAAGGTCACTAGAGGAGGAACTGTCCGGCTTACCTGACGACTGTCAAGAATAGAAAAAAGGATGGGCTTTTTGAAGGTACGTCTGAAATACTTGTTATTGAAACTAATCTAATGGATTCCTCTTCTTCTAGTTGGGTTCTTGATTCTGATTCAAAAGCTCATTTATGCACTTTAATGCAGGATCTTGAAGAAGTTAGGAGGTAGAGGAAAGACGAGATCACTCTCTGGGTTAGCGATGGAGCAAAGGTTGCTGCTGTGACTGTCGGAATCTATCCTCCACGACTACCGTTAGGACTTAGTTTATTTTTGAAAGACTGTTACTATGTACCTATAGTCAGTAAAAATTTGATTTCTATCTCTGTGATGGTACATGATAACTATAATTTTTATTTCAATAAAGATATGTATTCAATTTATTTCAAAAATAAAATTGTTACACATGCTTTCTTGATTGATGGTCTTTACTATTTACATACGGATGCGAGTGTAAACATTAACGAGCAAATAATAAATACCATAAGGTCTAAGAGACCTAAAGATAGGACTAGCTAAAAGTATCTATAGTACCTTAGGTTAGGCCATATTGGAGAGGTCAGACTCAACAAACTGGAGAAAGATGGTCTTCGTGGATCATTGGCTTTCGAGTCTTATCCAGTCTGTGAATTATGTCTTCAAAGAAAAATAGCCAAGCTGCTCTTTATGAAATAAGAAAAAAGGATCACTGAGATATTAGCTCTGGTACACACTGACGTGTGTGGTCCATTTGATATACAAGTTAGAGGTGGCTATATCTACTTCATAATCTTTATCGATGATTATTCATGGTATAGGTTTGTATATCTGATGCATCAAAAGTCTGAAGTCTTTAAAAAGTTTATAGAGTTCAAACATGAAGTAAAAAAATAGATAGAAAAACTCATAAAGGTTCTTCGATCAGATCGAGGAGGAAAATACCTTAGTGAGAAATTTCGAACCTATCTCAAAGATAATGGCATAGTCTCACAATAAACACCTCTAGAGATACCTCAGCTCAACAGGATATCCAAAAAGAAGAATTAGATCCTATTAGATATGGTCCGATCCATAATGAGCTTCACAGACCTTTTTGACTTTCTCTGAGCACATGCTTTGCTTTCTACGATTTATCTTTTGAATCAAGTCTTTTCTAAATTCGTTCCTACCATACCATATGAGTTATGGCATAGTAAGAAGCTAACTCTTTGATACCTCAAGATTTGAAGATGTTTGATCTATGTCAAGCGACAGGAGACGGACAAGTTAGAGGCTAGGTCCTTTCGAGCTCATTTCATAGGGTATCCTAAGAAAATTATGGGATACTACTTCTATGTTCCTGAGAATCACAATGTGATTATGAGCCGCCATGCCGTCTTCTTGAAAAAGGAGTTTATCCAAGATGGAGGCAGAGGAAGAAAGATTGAGCTCGAAGAGAAAGTTTCTGAAGAGCATCAAGTCTAAGAACCTGAACCCAATATGAGCCAGTAGATGTGATACCTTCTCTATCTCGTAGATCAAGTAGAGTCTCCTATCCTCCTGAAAGGTACTTAGGTATTCTTATAGAGAATTTAGAAGAAGTATTCCTTATGGGAGATAGGGACATTAGGAATGATCTCAAAACCTACGATGAGGCAATGTTAGATATAGACTCCGAGAAATGGATAGAAGCAATGAAGTCAGAAATTGATTCTATGCATTCCAACCAAATTTGATCCTTAGTAAATCTACTTGAAGGTATTGTACCTATTGGGTGTAAATGGATTTACAAAAGGAAGATTGGGTAGAATGGTAAGGTAGAGACCTATAAGGCAAGGCTAGTCACGAAAGGTTATAGTCAATGCAAAGATATTAACTATCATGAAATTTTTTCATCCGTAGCCATACTGAAATCCATCCGTACTCTGCTTGCCATAGCAGTATTTCATGATTATGAAATTTAACAGATGGATATGAAAACTGCCTTCCTAAATAGATATTTTGAGAAAGATATCTATATGGAGCAACCTCTGAGTTTTACATCCAGTGATAATGATCACAAAGTCTGTAAGCTGTAAAGGTCTATTTTTGGACTTAAACAAGCATCTCGGAGTTAGAACACTTCAATGATGTGATCAAAATATTTGATTTCATCAAAAATGAGGAGGAGCCGTGTATGTACAAAAAAGTTGATGGGAGCACTATCACATTCCTCATATTGTATATGGATGATATCCTCCTAATTGAGAATAATATTTCCATACTGACGTTGATCAAAGTATGGTTGTCGAAAGAGTTTGCCATGAAAGACCTAGGAGAAGCTTCCTATATTCTTAGTATAAAGGTCTTTAAGGATAGATCTAAGAGAATGATAGGACTCTCACAGCATATGTACATATAGAAGGTGCTGAAGAGGTTCAGCATGAAAAACTCCAAGAGAGATCCTTTGCCCCTTAGACATAGTATTCATCTCTCCAAGAATATATATCTTGATACACCTAAGGAGATCCAACGCATCAGCAAGATCTCTTATGCTTCGACAATAAGAAGCCTCATGTATGTCATGTTATGTACACACCCTGATATAGTACTTACCGTGAGTGTCATAAGTAGATATCAGGAATCCAGGTGAAGAATACTAGATTACTATTAAAAATATTCTTAAGTACTTAAGAAAGACTAAGGATTTGATGTTGATTTTTGATGGAGAATCAGAGCTAAAAGTTGAGGGATACACTGATTCAGACTTTATGACTGATATCGATGATAGAAAGTCTACATCAGGATGTATCTTCTTGTGTAATGGTGGTACGGTTAGCTGAAAGAATTTCAAGCAGTCGATCATTACAGAGTCGACCATGAAAGTCGAGTACATCGCCACCTCTGAAGCTGCTAAAGAAGCCTTTTGGTTCAAAAAGTTTATTGCGGAGTTGGGTGTGATGCCATCAGATGCCATTGTGCTACACTGTGACAACAACGACGCCATAGCCCTCGCTAAGGAGCCCAGTTCTCATCAGAAGTTCAAACACATAGAGCGATAGTTTCACATCATATGTGAATACCTCGAGAAGAAATTCATCGAGGTGTAGAGAGTTGACTCTGCGCTGAACATGACAGACCCACTGACCAAGCCTCTCAGCCAGCAGAAGATCGAAGCTCACCTTCAGAAGATGGATCTTAGGTATATGGTCAATTGGCTTTAGGTCAAGTGGGAGTTTGTTGGATTTGTGCCCTAGAAGCCAATTGTTGGCTGATACATTATGAAATTCCAAAGCCTAAACTTATACTTGTAATCTTTTTATTATCAATAAAGAATTTTTTCTTTTCAATCATATTTATGTGTCCATGATTTATTTTAAAAATTAACAAAGATGACTTTTGTATATTCTTAAAGAGTTAAAAATTTGAGACATATATTAATTAATGGTTAATTTCTAAATGCTCCTGATCAAAGGATCGTCATGGAGGACAGTGATAAATCTATTTGAGATCGGTGCATGGTTCACCTTTCTTATGGATAGATGAGTCTCAGGTCTGCAGTATAGAGACATTGGGGTGAAGGTGTGGATGGTTATTAGAGAATAACTTGCACTGAGCATGACCACCATGAGAACCATATGGATGTCTACTCACTCGTCAATGGTCTTCTCGATGCTGCAGTGGTGTGAGTAGTCCTTTGACCTGCGGTGTCATTGGCTATTCACAGCGAGAATATTGGATTTGACTGTACGTTTCTTTGGTCCCTAGCCATTCGGGTCCTTACTGTATATGTTGCTTCAGTAGGTTTTGGTTCGCTGTTTGGAGTAGGATGCACCTAGATGGAATCTATCGATCTTGATAGAAAAGAAGTCCTATGCGATTTGCGAGATTGAGTTCAGAAAATCTTTGGCCAAAGCAAGTGTGAATATTGAAAAAGAGTTTTCACGAGATTCACAAATGAACTCGAGTCAAGTCAATCTTGCATATGACTGACGATGGAGTCTGATGAGTTTTTCAGGACCTCCATCAAGTCGGGACTCATGATAGAAGGATTGAATTATACGATAACTGTACCTAGGAGTTCATACTTTCATTCTACTAGGTTGCCACTATATACTGCTAGGTGTCACTGGTGGATTGTGAGACTCATCGGGTATCATCTTGATGATCGATGACCCTCGAAGTACAGAATTGAAAATATTTTAATTTATCGAAAAGAGTTTCAATGATATTGTGATAGAGATTAGAGATCACAATATATCTCACTACCAGATAGAATGAAACTGGGATCATGCATTAAAGGATTTAATCTCGAATTTATCAATTGGACTTATGAAGTTCCAATTAGATTAGAGTTTATTGAAATCCTATTAGATTTATGAGAACTATGTTAGCACACGGTTAAACTTAATTCTTCTCGATACTTTGATTTGATCAAGTCTATAGCCTTGAACCTAATCTAAATCCATTTGAGTTTAATTAGACTCTTAATTATGAGTCTAAGAGAATTTTATTAAGTCAATTAGTTGGCATAATTATCCTAATATTATCTCTTTTTTATCTCCTAATTATCTCTAAGTGTACATGTGGAACAGTTGGAAGATTGGATAGTACCTTCCTTCTTTTTTGACAGGAATTGGGTGCCAAATCCTAGAAGGGCCTGCCTCCTCTTATGTGGCATGGTGTGGAGGAGAGAGAGGTGGGGCCACGTCCCTTCTTATTTGGCTAGAAATTCTATTATGGGGTGCCAAGAGTTGGCACCCCAACTACCTGACATATATTTCTAGGGCACCTCTTGTACATGCTTAAAAGGACTAATCATATACCATTTATATCTGATTTTAATTAGAATAAATCAGATTAAAAAGGTAGATGATTCTTATAAGATAAGGATCTACCTTTTTATGATAAATGGGTTCCTATTTTATGTCAAGGTGGTGCCTATATAAAGGGTATGTCTTTAGGGTTCCTAGCTAATAGAGTTTTTGGTAAAATAAACTCCTCTCTCTCCCTTCTCCATGCCTCCTCTCCTCCCTCTCTTCTCTTCCACGCCCAAGACTTGAGCGTCCCCTTTTCTACATGCCAAGAGGTAGTGCTTTATGACTTCAAGAGTAAAGATCGAGGAGAAGAAGAAGAAGGCAGCTGATCAAGGAGTTGATCCTGCATTCCAGATCAAAGTGTTGATCAAAGTGATCAAGGCTAAGATTCTTTTTGAAAAGAAAAATCTTCTACAAAGAGAGATCAGTTCGAGATTGATCCTGATAGATATCCATAGAGGCCAGACACGTGTGCGGCTCGAGCGTCTATGAATTCATGATCATCAGAAGCAGTGAATATCTACCTGCACCAACGTAATGAGATCTGATCTCATATTTATTTTTAAATTTCAGATTATATATATGTGTTTTCTCCAGGACTTGGATAGAATTAGATGATCTTTTGCATGTGGGGTTAAAGGGTTTAACCCGTTTTATTTTTCGCTGTATATTTCAAAAGTTTTGAAATTTACACATGCTGCCTATCCGATTTTCTAATAAGAACTCCACTGAATTTGTTGAGAAAATGAAGAGGGTACAAGAAATGCGAAAGGATCAAATCCAATTTTAGAAAAGGCGATCTATGTATTTGGTCATGTCGCCGTGACCCATTTAAACCAAATCTAAACTAGATATTCCTTTAGTTGGTTATTCTCTTGATTCATTTGACTAACATCAACATCATTATTCTTGATTAAGATGGTTCAAAAAGCTTGGTTTTTTTGATATTCATTCAAAGGAATTATGCTTTTGATCCATATTAGGTTACGCATCAAGTGATGCCATCTAAAGATTAGAGTTCAATTATGACCTAAATGGTTGATTATTTAGCGGAACTCAAAAAGATTTATCTTTCCAATATCCATGTTAAATCTTTTATTCTTCCTTTTTCGCAATAGATATAATACTAATATCTTAATATTATATTATATGTATTAATATTATATTTATATAATACTAATATCTTAATATTATTAAAATAAATATAATATAATATTAAATATAGTTACATTGATATGGATATTAATATATATGCTATATTAATATTAATAAAAATATTAAATTAGTATAAATATTAATATAATATTAATATATTATAAATATTATATTATTTATATTAATATAAATATTAGGATAATATTTATATAAAATTATATTAATACTTATAAGGATAATATTTAAATAGTATTTTTAAAAATTTATATGCTTCATAATCCTATATTTATAAAATTATCATCATCATTATTTTTTTTAATTTATAATAATTGATCTTATAAGAATAATTTTGAAAAAAAAAAGATAGTCATCAATTTTCATCCTATGGGAAGATCCAAAACCCACCTCTTCTGTGGGTTTTCACTTCTCATGAAATATAAAAAGTATCTTCTCATGAAAAGAGCTTTTTTCTATCTCTCTCATCTTAAAACTCCAACCAAACAGAAGGACTTTTTTTCACTTTCTAAGAACCGCTACCCCCCCCCCCTCCACTTCTCATGAATCAAACGAGTCCTTAATTTTTATGTTGGTGATATGATGTCGACCATCCTAAGCCTAGAAGTAAGACTAGCAAAATGTGATCTGATCCACTAATCCAATCATTATTCGATCTATTATAAGCATGTTTGAATTTAGACTAAATGGGTTCGAATCATAAACAGATTGATCCGTTTAATATTTAGATCGAATTTGGGTTTCAAATATATGATCCTTTTAATCCATTTAATATTCAGATCAGATTGAGTCGGATAACTCGTTTAACCTGTTTAATCTATTTAATCTATTTAAAATCTATTTAATCTGTTTAAAATCTGCTTAAACTATTTCTGACTTATTTAACTGAATATATTTAATCCACTAAAAATCTATTTAACCAGTTTAACCTTACTTGACCTATTTAATAAATGGGTTAAGTGAATCGGGATGGATTATCTGTTTAATTAATAGATCAGATTCAGATCTGAATTTTTAATGTATTTAATAAATAAATTAGATTTGGATTGATGGTTTTTTGATCTGATCAGTATTCGATCAGACCCCATTGCCACCCAAAGCCAAAAGAGAAGTAGGCTTCTTGTTTGATGCACATAATGTGGCTAAGTGAGTCCCTCTCAAATAGATTTGGATTTCTAAACATCATAATGTTATAAGCATAATTTTTGGATTTCTAAACCAGTGTTCTGATGTTATTATTCAAATGCTTCAACTGATTTATCCCCAAATAGGAAAAAGAGTATGAACAATTTAATTTTCCCCAATTGCAGCATATGTTAGAGAAATTTTTTATTTGGGGGAAGTTAGATGAGACCTCTTTCATATCATGATGGCTTGCCCACCACCTTAACCAATAAACCATGGTAATAAAAAATAAAATTAAAATTGATTAATAATATATTTACAAGTTCGTTCTTATATATCTAATATATATAATATAAAATGGAGGCCTTTCAATGGAGAAGTCTCCATGTGACATGTGGAGTATTAAGAAAAAACATGTGGAGTTCGATCAGGAAAGGGAGGGATTTCAGGAGAGGGAGGGATTTCAAGATTTTAAGAGAGAGAGGGAGGGAACTCCAGATGGATTTTAGGAGAGAGAGGGAGGGAACTCCTGATGGAGTTCATCTCCTCCTCTGTGTTCGATCAGGAGAGCGATTTTAGAAATTTTTTTGCCACGTGGAGTGCGGGGGCAAGATCTCAGATTGGAGCGGGTTAAAGGAGGAGGAAGACTCCTGTCGGGAGTTAGGATCCAGATCTATAAAAGGTTGTTTAACCTTTTTCTCCACTCTGCTCTGCTCCAAAACCCCATCCATCGCCGGCGATGTTCCTCTTCCTTCTCTTCTTTCTTCCTCTGTCTTTTATTTTTTTTTCTTTTTTCTTTATTCTTTCGAGAGATAGGGGTGTCCCCCGTCCTCCGTGTTCGATCAGGAGAGCAATTTCAAGAGTTTTTTTGCCACATGAAGTAAAGTGCAGGGGCGAGATCTCAGATTGGAGTGGGTTAAAGGAACTCATCTATCACCGACGATGTTCCTTCGATTGTTTTGGATTTGCCGTTGAGCTCTTCTCTACGATCCACCATTGATTCCTCATAGAACTTGAGGTAATAGACTCTTTCTTCTCTTCTTTCTTCTTCTATTTTTCTTTTTTTTTTTTCTCGGTTCTTTCGAGAAGTAGGGGTGTCCCCCATCCATCACCGACGATATTCCTTCGATTGTTTTGGATTTGCCATTGAGCTCTTCTACGCGATCCACCGTTGATTCCTCACCGAATTTGAGGTAATAGATTCTCTTCTTTCTTTCTCTATTTTTTTTTTTTTTTCTCTATTCTTTCGAGAGGTAGGGGTGTCCCGGCCTGTGTCAGCCTAAGTGAAAAAAAATATATATATATTCAATACAAAACCCCAGCCCGCTCTCACTATCTCTGCAATCACCGCCGTCCTCACCCAACCTCTCACCGTATGGGATAGGTAGTCCTAATCACAAGAATTTAATCCTGATCAAAAGGCTGGGATAGGTGGAGGACAGGGTGTTAGGGACCTACAGATGAAACAGATGGGAAACCTTGATAGAGAGGGGTTTGGCGAGCCATGATTGAGACACGACAACCGATGCATTGGATAAGTTTCACCAGCAAGCTTCTGCTTCTCCATCGTCATCGGCTGGGGTCCTCAGTTTCTTTGTGTTTTTTTTTTTCTTTTACTAAGGCTGGAAATCATCCATGTTGCTGTATGTCTAGCTTCGCAGGAGATGTCCCAAATGGAGAAAGGTGGGTGCTAGCTTGGGGCTCCTCTCTCTCTCTTTGTCTAATTTGCATATAAAGCGTGGACCAAAGATTGGAAAAGGCTTTTGGTTAAAGGAGGTTGCCTGTATCAAGGGCTTTTGAGTTTGGGAATGGTGCAAACCAGGTCACGTGTCCCATCATTTTATCATTTTAGTTCCTAAGGAAGCATGCCGGTTATAAGCGACGATGCTAAAGCTATAAACATGGACTTCCTATTCCTTTTAAAACTTATCAAAAGCACTCCATAACAAATGACAACTCCTGATGGAGAGGGAGGGATTTCAATATAAAAATCTCATCTTCCTTGTTCGATCAGGAGAGGGATTTCAAGAGTTTTTTACCACGTGGAGTGCGGGGGTGAGATCTCAGATTGGAGTGGGTTAAAGAAGGAGGAAGACTCCCGTCTGATCTAGGATCCGGGTCTATAAAAAATTGTTTAACCCTCCTCGCCACTCTGCTCATAACATTTTTGTTGTGACACATGAAATCGCTTATATAAATTGCTTCTAAATCTTAATTTTATATGATATTTGAAGTGATTAGGTTAATAACTCATACATTTTATGATGAATAATTTTATTATTTTATTGTTGGTAATTTTTTTAGGTATTGTCAAGTTGTCTTTGTAATGTTCTACTAGCTGTTAAGCATTATTAATATTTGTTAGTAACTCATGCATTTTATGATGAATAATTTTATTATTTTATTATAGATAATTTTTTAGATATTATCTTATTTTATATTGATTGTTATTATAATTATCTATTTAATTTTATAGTATAGTGAAAAACTTCATTGTCTTATTCTT
This sequence comes from Elaeis guineensis, assembly GCF_000442705.2. Classification (NCBI taxonomy): domain Eukaryota; kingdom Viridiplantae; phylum Streptophyta; class Magnoliopsida; order Arecales; family Arecaceae; genus Elaeis; species Elaeis guineensis. Next base: position 77,911,168 of record NC_025994.2, read on the forward strand.
GGTATGGTTTGTATAGACATGATAGTTAATAATAATTTTTTAAATTTAAAAATAATAAATATTTTTACTATTTCTATAATAGTAATGTATTCATCTCAATATCCAAGATTAAAAATATATTTTCAGTAATTTAGACATAACAGATACTTCTGCTATTCCCACAGCAGTTATGGATTCATTTCGATATGCAAGACTTAGAAGATGGCTAATATTGTCAAAGAAAAGAAGTAGACATCTAAATATTAGTAGAATACAATCAAAAATTTTTACTGATATAGGTAATACTTTATCGAGACATATTTTTTAATTGAGATTAAAAATTGTAAGTTCAATGATTTAGACATAACAGATATTTCTTCTATTTCCATAGTGGTCATGGATTCATCTCGATATGCAAAACTTAGAAGACAGCTAATATTGTCAAAGAAAAGGAATAGAGATCTTAATATTATTAGAATATAATAAAAAACTTCAAGAAATCATTTCTCTGTCAGCAAAAGACAAAAATAATTATGTTACTTCTTATTATTATGTTATTTAAATATTTTGAGTTTATGTTTTCATTTAGAATATTTGATATCATCTATGATATCTTTTATATTATATTAAATTTTTATTTTATAAAAATATTATTTGAAAAAATAAATATATGCCATGCATTGTACGGGGTTCTAAGCTAGTAATAATATAAATGCCCAACCCAAAACCCTGCTCTCCACCTCCTTCCTCTTTCTCTCCTCTTGTCCTCTCCGTGGGTGCCGACGAGTCCCTTTTTGTCGAGCCCAAGCTCTGCCTCTCCCCGCTGCCCACCCACCCTATCCCCCGCCTCGCCTACCTTATCTCGGGCTCTGTCAGTGATGGCCGTAGGCGGACCCTCTGGGCTCTCATCACCCGACTAACCGCTCCACCTCGATCGGGAGGCCCCCCCCAAGTGGAGCACCTGGAGCTCGCAGCCACCATCCGGGAGGAGGATGGCAAGATAGGGGTGTGGGGTGGTGTGGGAGGAGGCGGCGAGGGTCTGGAGGAGTGGGGGGAGGAGGGAGAGGGTGCGGGCGAGGTGGGTGACGGAAAAAAGGAGAAAGCCGATGATCATAGAAAAAAAAAAAAAAAAAAAAATATATATATATATATATATATATATATATATATATATATATAAAACCATGGGGGGATTATTATTATTATTATTTTTATTTTTATAGGATTGGCCATTTCTTGTTGTTCCTTTATCCCATCATTTAACCATCCAAAAAGTGATTAGGAAAGGAAACAAGATTTCTATCCATAGGATCAATTGATCCTAAAATAGGCCCTTAGAGGGTAAGAGTTGTTTTTCTAAATTATTAGATGTAAGTATAATTTATCTCTACTCCCAAGGAAGTTTTTGTAATTTACTCAAAAATTTAAATGCAATTTAAAGAGATATTGAGCTAATAATAGTAGCATTTAGTGATCCAAATAATATCACTACAGTGATTCAAGATCACTTACGATCCAAATCCCATGGTGATATAATCATGAGTGATCTAAGATCACGGTATTTGGTAGACCATGGTCTAGTGATTAAAGATCCTCGAATATCTATGAGGAATCTATTTGGTATTCCATATAATATTATATAATATCAAAATTATCCATAATATATTTTATAAAAATATATTTATTAATCATATATAATATATCATAAATAAAATATTTTTATACTTATTAATATATTAATAATTAATAGATTCTATAAAAATATATTTATTAGTCCTATGAATTGTTAATCCTATAAAAATATATTAATTGTTATTATAGAATTAACATTTTCATTTATACTTATAATCTATTATTTATTAATACGAATGTTTATTTTGACTAGCAAAATAAGGCAAATTGAAGTAGTCTATTAAATATCTTATTTTATAAATATAAAGTATAATAAAATATTTTTACAAGAAGATAATTTTACTCTAATTTAAAATTATCATTGAATCATAATATGACAATAATATAATTAATAATATATTATCATATAATATATATCATAAATATAATATATAATATCAAATATAATATGATATTATATATACAATATTGATATAGTATATTAATAGTATACTGTTATATTAATTTTTTACTAGATTAAGGGGTCTTTTTGTCCCTATATTTCAGTCTAAGATCACTGTCTGGGGGTAATTTTGGATATCCGACCTTGAGGATAGATATCTCATTACTGGATTTAGGGGTGATTTGAAAAGTGGGGATGATTTGAAATCTCTACCATATAGGATCACTATGGCACAACTAAATACGATGATCTCATCACCTCTACCCATATCACTCTTAATCTTGGATGGATCATTCCATACCAAATGCCCCCAAAGAGTATATATTTTATACATGCCCAATTAACATCCATGAAATCAAGTGCAACGAAGGATGAATTTAGCATCAAATTTTTGTCTCTTCACTGATCTTCACATGTTGCATTCAAATATTACATACTCCTCCTAAATAGTAGTTAAAGATGGACTATTTAGTCTATAGATGTCGAGAGTCTACAGTTATAGCTCCCTTGTTGTTTGAAAGTCAATTTCTTTGTGCAAAAGGTTTTGGTCAAGTGTGGAAAAGCCCTTATGGCTTTTCTATAAAAGAGAAATCCTACACAGATCATCATGAGTACTTTTCTTCTATGCAGACTTGGACCTGCTGGTTTGTACATTTTGTCGGTGCATGTGGAAAGACTATAGATTTTATAAAGAAGTCCAAGCTTGCAAATGAAGTTTCTACCATAAAATCTTCTTCTTCTCAATCAATAGATTCTAGATCTCAAAAGAAATTGTTCCCACATATTTTTACTTCTATTGCTCTCTTTCACCTTCCGTGAGTTGCTCACTTGTCTCTATTTTTTTTTTATTTTTTTCATCCATTCTCTATATTACTCTTCAATCACTTTCAATTTTAATAATTATGCTCAAGTTAAGGTCCATGCCCCATCTTTTTTTTCCTAAAAAGACATCTTGGCACTAAAGAGTTGAACATGGCATTATTGAAAGCCATGTGGTCAATCTAGCGACATATATTGACTTGACCACAGACTCATATTTTCATACCTCTATGCTTTTATATGAAATATGCAGAGGTGAGATGAGAAGCAAAAGTGTATCAGGTAATCATGTTACAACATCCACTCCACCATGAAGAATTGCTATCCCTTTATCACCTACTCAAAGCTAGTAATTTTGCTATGGACTTCATTGATTGTGGTCCTATGCAACTGCAACCCCAACTTCGGATGTCCTTTGGAGGAGTATGAAGCTCTATTAGAGCTTAGATCTTCCCTGCTTCGCTACAACCGCACTTCACCACATACATAGAGAAGAGAGAGAGACTGTTGCTTGTGGGAGAGCGTAACCTACAGTAACAACACAGGACAAGTGTTGCAGCTCAGGCTTTCGAGCCTTCCAGAATATGGTGATTTTTTATCTTGGTAATTGAATTTCAGCATTTTTTTTCTCCTTTTATGAGCTCCGACTACTTAGCTTGTCCAGCAACAGTATTGGAGGATTGCAATCACAAATGGATCAGCCTCTCTCTCTCATCTAACTTGTTTTTGCAATTTCTATCTATTCATATTTTCTATCTTCTTGTCATAAATATTTTTGATTTAGGTTTATTTTCTTTAGAAATTTTGTATTTTACAGATATATCAGGATTGAAAAAGTTGGAAATCTTGATCTCAGCTATAATGGACTCACTGAAAGTATTTCATTATCTTTCAAAAATCTATCTTCACTCAGTGTTCTATATTTGGGAGACAATTTTTTGCATAGCACACTTGATGTAGAAGGTAATAACTTATAGAGTCCTTTGCAATTATATATCTCTATCATGAGATCATTAATATATTAAGTATAATAGTTTATATTGTCTTCTTGGTTTATGTCGTCTCTCCTTCATCCAGCTTGTTTCTACAATTTCAGTTAGTCCATTTTTTATCATCTTATCATAAATATTTTGATTTAGATTCCTTTTCTTTGAGAACTTTGTATTTGACAGCTATATCAGGATTGAGAAAGTTGGAAATCCTTGATCTTAGTAGTAATATCATCATTGGGACTATTCCATTATCTTTGAAAAATCTATCGTCACTAAGTGTCCTTAATCTAAGAGGCAACATATTTAACGACACACTTACTTGGAAAGGTAATAACTTACAAAGTCATCTACAACTATTTATCTATCACATGATCATTATCACATTGAGCATAATGGTTTATGTCTACGGATCTACATTGCAGGTCTAGTAGAATTGCAGAAGCTTATGGTGCTTGATCTTGGATATAATCGACTCACAGGAGGGATATTAGAAGCCTTGGGAAATTTATCATCCCTTAATTTCTTATATTTAGATCTAAATAATCTAATGGGTTCAGTGCCTTCACAAGGTATAATGTTTATTTCTATGACTAAGGATGTACCATATTCTTTTTTTTTTTTATTTTTTTGAGCTCACAGTTTTCCCCATATTCAAAGATTAAAAACCTATACATTTTGACATGTGGGTTGGCCAAGCTGAATCATTTTTTGTTGAAGCCAAGTTTGTTGCCAAATTCAATCTTGACTCAATTAACTAGGCCAAATTAGAAAACTCATCAAAATCACGTTCCCCAATTTAAATCAAATGATATTTCTAAGTTGGATTCAACAAGTTAAAATGAGTTTAAATTCATCATACAAAACATTTAAGCCATGTTCACGTCATGCATAGCCATACTTAGCTATTTAGAATCAATGAGTGAACCATACAAATTTTAGATGGGTATTTGTTTGATTTTAATTTTCAAATGTTGCTTCCCTTGATCACCGGGCGGCTTTGACTTTTTTTTTTTTTTTTTTGTTCATTCTGTTTCTGTTTTTCATTTATAGTGTTTGTTTTGCATGCATGTCTTACCTTGGTCACCAAGTTGACTCACTGAAGTCAAAAAAATAAGGAGCAGACAAGAACCGAGTCACAAGTTTTCTAACCTTGTTCACATTATGCAGCAAAAAAAATATATATATATTTTCTTTCTTTCCTTGTTTCTTTTTTTTTTTTTTTGCAATGCTCGATGGACTGCAGAACCTACGTGTGTTGGACCTGCATGACAACCAACTCAACGGAAGTCTTCCTTTATCTCTAAAGAAACTAGTTTCTCTTCAACATTTAGATCTTTCTTATAACCTCATGAAGGGTAATATTCCAGCATGCATCTTTCTAGGTCTTGTTTCACTTTAAGTATCTAGATCTTTCTTACAACCTGTTTGAAGGGCATTTCTCTTTTTTTTCCTTTGCGAATCTTTCAAAGCTAGAATTTATCAAATTTCAAACAATGAGTTATTCATACATCTTGACAGTGGAAAGTTTGTTTCCCCCTTCCAGCTACAATTCCTCATGTTGTCACATTGTAACCTTGATGCAAACACCCTTCTCAATACAAGTTACAACTTCTTGATCTTTCGGACAGTAACTTGATAGGAAATTTTTCAAATTGGTTGTTCAAAAATCTAACAAGACTAGAATTTCTCCACTTGCGAAATAACAAAATAATGGGTGAATTTCAATTCCCAAAGCATCTAAAAACAAACATCTTCGTAGTTGATCTCTCTATGAATTTCCTTGGTGGATCAATTCCAGTAAATATTGGCATAATATTTCCACAAATGCTGGCCCTTAATTTATGTTCAAATAATCTAACTGGAAATATCCCTTCATCATTGGGTAACATGAGTTATTTGCAATACTTGGATTTGTCAAATAATAATTTATCCGGTGAACTACCAACTCGCCTTATGACTGATTGCATTGAATTGTCACTCTTGAAGCTCTCCAACAACAACTTGCATGGGAAGATATTTGGTACAAATTACGGTCCTGCTTGGCTTTCATATGTTTATCTAGATGGAAACAAGTTTATTGGAACATTATTGTATGGCAATCTGTCATGCTACCAGCATTTACATATATTGGACGTCCAAAATAACCAATTGTCGGGTAAAATTCCAGAGAGTATAGATGTTAGTTCTATCTATCTAACCTCAACCTTGCAGGAAATCATTTCCATGGGCAAATACCAAATCATTTATGTAATCTAACAATACTTCAGGTGTTAGACTTATCCCATGATAGCCTATCTGGCTCATTACCTCATTGCTTCCCATCATCCAACTTGATGCATCTCAAGTTTGTTGGGAATGCTTTAACCGGCACAATTCCAAGCAGTTATTTCCATATTTCATCACTGACTGCAATGGATATCAGCAATAACCAGCTTTCAGGTAAAATGCCAAGATAGATAGGAGACAAAATATCTATGCAGATTCTTGTTCTTTGTGGAAATTTACTTGAAGGGCCTATACCAACTGGGTAATGCAAGCTACAGTTTTTACACATTCTGGATCTTTCGCAAAACAATCTTTCAGGATCAATACCCTCCTGCTTTGGCAAAATGCACTTCAGGAAAGCTAATTCAAATTTGCATCCAGACTTATGGCCCTTGAAATTTTTAGCTCCTTTATTGCCACCTTCCACTGATGATGAAATTTCTATGTATTTGGACGACATCGATGCGGATGAGATAATGATGGCAGACCTCATCACCAAGGGCAACTTATATGCCGATGCAACAGATCGTTTGCTTCTGATGTCTAGAATTGATTTGTCAACAAACAAGTTGACAGGAAACATTCCACCAGAAATTGAAAACCTAGACAAGCTTGTACAATTGAATCTATCGCACAGTCAGCTAATAGGTCCAATCCCTGAAATTTTTTCAAAACTCAATCAGATTGAGAGCTTGGATATATCATACAATCAGCTAAGTGGTAGGATACCCTTGCAATTGACTCAACTAAAGTTCTTGGAGGTCTTCTCAGTTGCTTACTGTTGCAGCCAATCCCCCCGTCATCCGATCGTCGGGGTCGCGCACCTGCAAGAAAAGTCCTCACTGACCGGAGATGCTTTCGGTGGGGACCCTCCAACGGTCAAGTCAGAGAAGAGACCAGGCAACAGTGAAAAATTAGTGGCTCAGCGGGGGAGAGAGAGAGAGCTAGAGAGCTCAAGAGCTTTTCGAGAGCTTGAGAAAGCTTATCAAGACTGTTGCCTTATCCCGTTTTATAGTAGGATGTGGTATGGTCCCGCCATTAATGGTGCAGATAACTGGGGAGTTGTCAAATCATCGGGGGCTGTCAAATCATCGTGGGTTATCAAGTCACTGGAGGTAATCCATGTCCTTGGCAGGAAATACCCCAGGACGGCCATACTGCATTCCTTGACAAGACAACAGCCCATAGCGGTTGTACGGCGTTTGGGCGGGCTGGCCGACTATATGTCGGTATTCGGCTGTCAGAACGTCGGGTGATGACTCGAGAATACCGTCGGCTGATCTGGTGCCTTGTGAAAGTCGGACGTCGGCTGCCACCTCCGATAGTGAGTCGGTGATATGGGTTCGGCCGTTCGGTCGGTCGAGAACAATATAGGTCTGTTCGGCCGGCATACCTTCGATCGGATATTGTCGGCAGTCATTGTCGGAGTCATCCGTCGGTCCGGTGGATAGAGTCAGGCGTCGGTCGGACCGGTTCAAGGGTAAGTCAGCGTACAGGGGTTAGTCGGTATATCCCAACAGTTGCCCCCCCATTCCTGAGTCGGATGTCGTGTTGGCCCGCATTTTCGCGTGGGTGATGGCTTCGAGCGAAAGGAGTGGTTTTCCATCACGTCATGCTCTAACTCTGACGATCGTACCAACGAACGATCCAGTGTCAGACGTCTCATTGGGAATACAAACAGCCGTCTCATTGGGAATGTAAACCGCCGTCTCATTGGGAATGCAAACCACCGTCGGTTAATTAATTCCGAGATGCGGTTTTTCTGCCATGTGTCAAGGGGCTATTGGGTCGGAACCGCTCACGCAGATGAAGGCGACGTGGCTCGATCTAGGGCAGGTGCGTCGAACCGTCGGACCGAGGAAGGGCCCAGGTGCTGCCACGTGTCGACATCCGAGAGACCCTCGCTCAGTGCGCTTTCATCTCGACCGTCAAAGGGCCTTATATATATGCGGCCACTTACATCCAAAACTTTACTTTTTGTTGCAAATCTATTCCTGGCGCTGAGGCCCTGCCGAGTTGTCCCCCCAGTTTCAGGTAGTTGTTTCCATCCTCTTCCTTTGAAAGCTCTTCTCAAAGTTTTTTCCATTCTTATCTCCTTGCATCCTTTCTTCTTTGGCCTTTTTCTTTGTGTTCTCCTTTTTGGGGCTAGCGTTATGGCTAGAACCTCTCCACGAGGAAGTCAGTCGGGGAACCCGACCAACGATTTTCGGTCGACCCTGGAGGTGGAGGTTTCTTCACTTTTGGAGGGAAACGTCGAACGGCTCAGAGAGCAATACGGCATCTCGGAGCAGTTCGAACTCTTCGCCCTTAGGACTGAGGGTTGGATTAACAACCCGCCCTCGGGCCAGATGGCCTTTTATGTCGAGGACCTTCGGGCAGGTCTTCGCTTCTCGATTTCGGAGTTCGTCCGGAACGTCTTGGATTATTACGGGCTTTGCCCGACGCAACTGGCGCCGAACTCGATCTGGTTAATAATCAGCTTTGCTCTGTTGTATCGGCTTTTGCCGACCTTTCCCTGTATCTCTCTCTTTCGGGCATTCTTCATCCTCCGACCCCATCCGAAATCCCGAGGGTGGTGGTTCTTCAATCTTCGGAAGGGTCTTTCGTTCATTACCGGTCTTCCATCGTCGATCTATGGGTGGAAGAACCAATTTTTTTTTGCTTCTTCTTCACTACCTTGGGGTTCCCTTCTTGCTGGGGCGACCCTTGAACTCAGCCGAACGAAAACAGTCGGGTGGAGGCTGGAGACCGAGAGGACTTTCACCAACTGAAGGATGTGTCGGTGCCGAAGCAGAGGAAGCTTGTCACCGAGCAAGCTTTATACGACGCCGGTCTAAGTTTGGTTCCCCATCTAGGTACAGTTCGGTCTGTCGATCGTCTTTTAGGTTTTTTCATCCATCTTCGGACTTGTGTTAATCCTTTGTTGAAATTGCAGGCATGCCGTCGAGAGTGTCGAGAGTGAGACTGGCAGATGCCGACATTCGACAGCATGCGGCGAGGAAGAGACCGGTGCCTGGGGCCGGACCTTTGCGGCCCCCCAAGAGGCCTCAAACATCATCCCTGGCCGACGTTGTGACGGCGGCAGCGCAGCCCGACACCGAACGGACGTCGAGCTTCGAGCCGATCATCGCTCTGTCGGTGCCGGCAGTGCCACCCGAGGCACCGATCGAGGAAGGGGTGACAGAGGGGGCAGCCGAAGGAGTGTCGGCTCCCCCGCCAATGGAAGAGGTTCGGGCCAAAGCACGTGAGCCCGAACAACCTGCGGCGGCTCCCGTCGCGCCCTCGGGAGGGACTCAGTCGAGTTCAAGTTTTTCGTCCCTCTCCGATCTTCGGGCCTGGGCGACCGATCGGGGGAAGGCTCCGATGGCGCCGGCGGACGACACAAGGTCGGCAGACCATGTCTCATCTTCCGACATTTGGGTTCCCGAAGGAGCGTCGGCCCTGGCCAACCATAATTTGGCTAGGAGGTTGTGTCAAGCAACCATTCTCCCGACTGACCGGGAGCTCTTGAAGGGTCGGCCGGTGTCTGACATGCTTTCTTCCTTTTACCCGACCATGATCCAGGTGAGCTCTTCTTCTTTTTCTTTCCTCTTCATTGTTATTTTTATCATTTCACTTTTCTGATGACCGACCTTCCACTTGCAGCTGATTTACAGCATGTCTGAGCTGGAGCTCGAGTACCGAAGGTTCGGCGACGTCCGGGCGGCCTGGAAGAATAGGGCCAAAATCGTCGAGGCAGAAAAAGCAACGCTGGTGGACCAGCTGAAGTTGTCGATCGACCGTGAGGCTAGGCTCAAGGAGGAGATCTCCCGACTCACCAATGTCCTAGCCACCTCGGAGGCCAAACTTCAGTCGGCTCGCGAGCAGGTCTAGCGCAAGACCCGCTGCGTTCATCGACTTCGGCGTGAGCGGGACGGTTGCGTCAGGGAGCTCAAGGCCGAGCGCGAGCAACTTCGGGTTAGCCTGGAGAACCTGGCTAAGGTCGAGGAGAACTTGTCCTCCGCCCAAGCCGACGTCGACATAATGAAGGCGGAGGCGGAGTCGGCCAAAGAGGCACTGAGCCGGGCGGTGGAGGACTTCCGTGGCTCGAACGAGTACCGGGAGGAGATCCTCGAGAGCGGCTTCGCCTCCTTCGGGTGGGGTATGAGGATGCCCGAGATGCGATTCGGAGTCTGCACCCAGAGCTCGACCTGAGCAGCGTCGTCCCTCCGGGGTCGAAGGACCAAGCCGCAGAGGAGGAGGCCGACCCAATGCCTGAGGATCTGATGGCAGCAGAGGAGGCCAGCCCTGGGCCGGTGGGACGAGCGGCCGAAGGTGAGGTGGCTCCAACCTTCGGTCCCACTCCAACCTGAGCGGGCACGTCGGTTGCTTCCGAACTATCCCCGATGCAGGAAGTCGATTCTGATGAATAGTCAGAGTGTCCGCCCCATTATCTTTGTATTCTTTTGCTTTTGTTTTGTCTTTGATATTTGTGATCGGGCTTCGGTCTAATTTATAATCGGGCTTCGGCCCAATTTTGTAAGTCACTTCAATGAAATTAAAAACTTTTCAAACTTTTTTCCGCAAATGGTTCAAAGTGTATGCCTCGCCGAGCCTTCCCCAAGAGTATAGGCCGTAGCTCTGACATACCTCGTTAGGACGTTCGGTAGGATCTAGCGTAGCCGATCAAAGTAGTCAGGGGCGTGCGCCCCGCTAAGGGCAAAACAAGCCCCGATAGAAGGCCGACATCTCGATCATCATACAGATAGTGTAGGATCCGATGGTCGAGAGTTGTACCGATTGTAGGTCGAATGTCCGCTGCCCGAACCTTGGTCGGGTGTGCATGTCGGGTCGGGTGTCAGCCAATCCCCGAACGTAGCTTGTCGACACGATCATTCCATAGAGTCTGATAGTCGAGTAATGTCTGACGTATTCGGATAGGATAACGATGACAAGTCGAATATCCGTTGTCCAACCCTTGGTCGGGCGAATACGTCGTGATGCATAATAATCGATGGCAAGCCGAATATCCTTCGATCAGTCAAGATCGAGTCGGTATATTGCAAGTCGAATATCCATTGTCCGGACCTTGGTCGGGCGGATACATCGTGATGCATGATAAACGGTGGCAAGCCGAATATCCTTCGATCGATCGAGATCGAGTCGGTATGTCGCAAGTCGAATATCCTTTGCCCGGACCTTGGTCGGGCGGATACATCACAATGCATGATAAACGGTGGCAAGCCGAATATCCTTCGACCAGTCGAGATCGAGTCGGTATGTCGCAAGTGCGACTGCAGTCATCTTGGTGTTTTGCCCTTCTTAGTCGAAGCTAAGTCGGCAAGTTAGCCAGCCACATTGCTCGAAAGTCGACTGGGGAGGGAGCGCGGCTTCAACTTAGAAAGATTTCATCGCCAGTGCTAGCCTTCCATTAGTATAGACAGAACGGTTCTCGTAAGAGTCATGTGTCATCGGCGATCGAGCTGTAGATTCGACGATCGAGACGTAGATTCGACGATCGAGATGTAGATTCGATGATCGAGACATAGATTTGGCGTAGATTTGATGATCGAGGTATAGATTCGACGATCGAGATGTAGATTCGGCATAGATTCGACGGTCGAGACATAGATTTCCAATGAGACGTTGGGCCCAAGTCGGGACGTCGAGGCTCGTACTTCCGACGAGGGCCGGCCTTTGACGGAGAGCCGAACTTTATAAACTCTGGAGTTTTGAAGTTAAATTGTATTCCGAGCAAGGGCATACAGAATTCATTGATGATACAATTTCAGGTTGTCGGCATTCCAAGTCTGGAGAATGGCCGTCCCTTCCAGGGTCTCAAGTCGGTAGGCACCCGGCCTGCAGGTATCTACTATCTTGTAGGATCTTTCCCAGTTCGGAGACAGTTTTCTTTGATCCTGAGGCTTCGAGACTTCCGTCTTTTTTAAAATCAGGTCTCCAGGTCTGAAAGACTTTGGCCTAACTTTAGCATTGTAGTATCGGGCCACTCTTTGTCGGTAGGAAGCTATGCGGAGTTAAGCCTCACGTCGGAGCTCGGGTAGGAGGTTCAAATCAGCTCTCCGACACTCGGAGTTGCCCGATTCACAGTATTGCTCAACTCTGATCGACGGTAGTCCGACCTCTAGTGAAATCATTGCCTCCATCCCATAGGCCAAATTGAAAGGAGATTCTCCGATCGGGACAAGGGGTGTCGTTCGGTATGTCCATAGGATCGAGTGTAACTCTTCGACCCAGAGGCCTCTAGCTTCGTTCAGTCGAGTCTTCAACCCATGCAGAATGGTCCGATTAGTTACTTCAACTTCTCCATTGGACTGTGGATGTCCGATCGAGGTCAGCTTGTGCATGATATGAAATCTCGCACAGAACTCTCTGAAATCATGATTGTCAAACTGTCGCCCATTGTCGGTGATGATAGTGTATGGCAGTCTGAATCTAGAGATAATGGACTTCTGGATAAAGTCTTCCATCTTATGCTCGGTGATTTGCGCCAGAGGTTCGGCCTTCACCTACTTGATGAAGTAGTCGATCGCGATGACTATAAACTTTCTTTGGCCAGACGTTGGAGGGAAAGAGCCGAGTATGTCGATCCCCCATTGGGCGAAGGGCCACGGGGCGACAATGGAAGTCAGTTAGTTGGCGGGCCGGTGTTGCAAGTTGGCATACTTTTGACATGGTTCACACCTCCGAACCAGGTCAGCGGCATCTTTCTTCATGGTGGGCCAATAGTAATCTTACCGCAGGATTTATAGGCCTAGGATTTGCCCCCCAGGTGACTCCCGCAGATCCCTTCATGCACCTCTCTGAGTGCGTAGTCCGCGTCCGTCGGTCCCAAGCATTTTAGCAAGGAAAGGGAGAATGACCTTTTGTAGAGTCGCCCGTCCATCATTATATATTGGGAGACCGTCCACCGGAGTCGCTTGGCTTCTGCAGGATCTTCGGGGCTGGTTCCGTCAGTCAGATACTGAACGATTGGATCCATCCAGCTTGGCTCGATCATCAGTTGTAGCACCTCCTCAGCCCTGTCGATGCTCGGTTGCTCGAGACTCTCCACGAGTGTCCGGCCCAAGGCACCGTAGGCGGACGTCGCCAGCCTGGAGAGTGTGTCGGCCTGAGCATTCTCCAACCTAGGAATATGGGAGATCTCGAAATACTTGAGGCATCCCATGAGATCTCTCACCTTCTAGAAATATTTTGCCATGGTTGGATCCCGTGCTTTGAATTCGCCTTTGACTTGCCCCACAATCAGCTGGGAGTCGGAGAAGACTCTGAGGCCGTCGATCTCGAGCTCCTTCACCACTCTCAAGCCAGCGAGAAGCGCTTCATACTCGGCTTGATTATTGGAAGCTTTGAAGTTGAATCGGAGGGCGTACTCGGTAACTACTCCCTTCGAGTTGGTGAGCAGGAACCCGGCCCTGCTCCCTTGGGCATTGGAAGCTCCATCTATGTGTAACACCCAGATCGACCCGAGGTCGTATTCAGAGGTCGCGGCTTCTTTGGAGCTCCCATCTTCTGACATTTGGTCGGTTGTCGGGCATTCCGCAATAAAGTCGGCAAGGACTTGGACTTTCAAAGCAGGTCACGGTCGGTACTGGATGTCGAACTCGCTCAGCCTCACCATCCATTTCGCCAGTCATCCTGATGTGTCGGGGCGACGGAGGATTGCCCTCAGGGGCTGATTGGTGAGGAACCACGATGGCGTGCGCTTGGAAATACAGACGAAGTTGTTGCGCTGATATGACCAAGGCAAATATCATCTTCTCCACTCTTGAGTACCGAGTTTCGACTCTGCGGAGTACTTTGCTGGTATAATATATGGGCTGGTGAGTTCGGCTCTCGTTCTCCCAGACGAGCACCGAACTAACCACCTCTGGGGCAGTAGCCAAGTAAAGGTACAATATTTCTCTGACCTCTGGCTTCACAAGTAGGATTGGAGAAGTCAGGTACTTCTTCAAATCTTCAAAAGCTTGCCGGTACTCATTCGGCCAAGAGAAGTCTTTTGTCTACCTCAGGATTTTGAAGAACGGGAGGCATCTCTCAGTCGATCGAGAAATAAATCGGCTGAGTGCGATAATCCTTCCATTGAGCTGCTGCACTTTCTTTTTGGAGTTCGGATGCCGCATGTCGATGATCGCCTTTATCTTCTCAGGATTGGCCTCAATTTTGCATTGAGAAACGAGGAACCCGAGAAACTTCTCCGAAGTCACTCCGAAGGCGTACTTGGTCGGATTTAACTTCATTCGATATCGTCGAAGAGTGCGAAAGATTTCTTCCAAGTCTTGGACATGGTCTGAAGCCTGTGCGCTCTTCACCAGCATGTCGTCCACGTACACCTCCATGTTGCGTCCGATTTGAGCTTTGAAGACCTTATTGACGAGGCATTGGTAGGTGGCTCCAGCATTCTTCAGACTGAAGGGCATCACTCTGTAGCAGTAAAGGCCCTTGGCGGTCATGAAGGCCGTATGCTCTTCATCCTCGAGCACCATCCGGATCTGGTTATATCCGGCGAAGGCATCCATGAAGCTGAGCAGTCGATGACCAGACGTCGCATCTACCAGTTGGTCAATCTTCGGCAGTGGAAAGCTGTCCTTTGGCAGGCTCGATTCAGGTCAGTGTAGTCGATGCAGATTCTCCACTTTTCGTTGGCTTTCTTCATCATGATGATATTGACGAGCCAGTCGGGATATGTGGTTTCTCTGATGAAGCCCGTCTCGAGTAGCTTGTCCACTTCCTCATCGATGGCCTTCTATCTTTCGGAGGTGAAAGACTATTTCTTCTGCCTCACCGGCTTCATGCCAGGGGCGATGTTGAGTCGGTGAGTTATTATTTCCGGAGGAATGCCAGACATATCTGCTGCCGACCAAGCGAATACGTCGGTGTTGGCTTTCAGCAGCCTTATCAGCTGCTGTCACTCCGGGTCGGACAACTACGATCCGACCTAGACGACCTGTTCAGGATTCTTTATCATTGGATGGAAATCAGCTATTCAGTCGGTTCACCCTGCTCCTCTTCCCGTTGGTCCAGTTTGTCGACCGGTAGAGAGTCCTTCAATTCATTGCTTTGAGTAGAGATTTAGAAGCATCGTCGGGCGAGCTGTTGATCCCCGCGCATTTCTCCAGCTCCATTTCTAGTCAGAAATCGGACCAGCAAGTGGTATGTCGAGACTATTGCTCTGAGAGTGTTTAGTCCGGATCTTCCAAGTATGGCGTTGTAGGCCGAAGGTACTTAGACGACCATGAAGGTTATGCAGATGGTGTTTTGTCGTGGTTTGGCCCTGGCTGTCATAAGAAGAGCAATTTTTTCTTCCACTGCGACGGCATCCCCAGTGAATCCTACTAAGGGCGTAGAGACTCTCCTGAGTCGGTCAGTCGACAGTCGCATTCGGAAGAAGGTCGAGTAAAATAAAATGTTAGTCGAGTTTCCATTATCAATAAGAATTCTTTTTACATCATAATTCGCTATTGTTGCCGAGACAACAACAGCATCATCATGGAGAGTTTGGATTCTCCGAGCATCCTCATCTGTAAAGATGATTACATCATCCTGGCGCGGCCTCTTCGTCGACTCCCCTTCAGCAGTCGTTCCTCGATCCAGTCATCTGGATATCATGTTGATGACTCCAGCAGTAGGCTGGTTATTCGCTGCCTCTTCAGTCGGTTGGGGTCGTTGGTCGGGAAGGGGCCGAGCCGGTGGGTCCCTTCGGTACTTCTTGAGATACCCTCATCATATGAGGGTCTCTATTTCATCCTTGAGTTGGATGCATTGCTCGGTGTTGTGATCGTGGCCCCGATGGAACCAACAGTACTTTCTCCGATCGAGGTCTTTTGCCTTCAGAGGCGGAGGCTGTCGTAGATATTTCACTCCTTCGATCTCCATCAGGATCTACACACAAGAGCAGAGAGAGGAGTGTAGGAGTTATATCTGTGATGCATCGGTCTCGAACTCCACCATCGAGGTGATCTCAGACTCCGTCGTTGGGGTGAGACCCGATTATCAGTGAGGGGCCTGCTGGGTTCAGTAGGAGCTCGATTTTTCTTTCGCTTCTCTTTTTGGCCCGCGCCCTGGGTCAGGTGCCGGTTGGAAGCTCCTTCGTCCGCGCACATATATTTATACGCACACTCCAGTAATTCGACATATGCCCGGGGGAGGGTCTTGTTCAAGGAATTTGTAAATCAGGATCCCCTTAACCCCCTCTTCATGGCCGAGATAGCCATATCTTCGTTGAGGTCCTGGACCTCAAGTGTGGCCGCGTTGAATCGGGCCACAAAGTGTCGGAGTGTCTCATTTCTCCCTGCTTGAGGGAGAAAAGACTGTCCGAGGTTCGTAACAGTCTTTGGCTGGTGTTGAAATAGGCCACGAAAGAATGCTCAAGCTGTCCGAAGGAGTGGATACTCCCCGAGCGAAGGTCGGAGTACCAAGCCCTGGCAGCCTTACGGAGCATGGCGGGGGAAGCCGATGCAGAAGAGGGCATCAGTTGCCCCTTGAATTATCATGAGAGCCTTGTAGCTCTCCAGATGGTCAACTGGGTCGGTGGAGCCATCGTGAGGCTCCACATGAACCATCTTGAACCGACTAGGGATCGGTTCGTCGAAGATAAATCGGGAGAGAGGTTGGGTGGTCCGGAAGTTGACGTCGTTCGAAGACTTCTAGCCATCCGCCTGGAGCTGGGCAAGTCGATGGTCGATTTCTTCAAATTTACATTCGTAGTCGTCTAACCGTCGGTGTTGAGAGATCCCAGGCGTCGAACCTCCCGACGAATTTGAAAGTGAGGCGGACTGTGTCCGCGGTCGCTTCTCCTTCCTCGCCCGCTCCAGCTGGGAAGGAGAGGGACGCTGAGACCGCGGGTGTCACGCTGTGGCCACCTCTCCCCTTCTCGATGGGAGTGCTGAGATGGCTGCTCTTGAGGGGGAGACGGAAGTTGGCGTGGGTGTCGGCGGCTGCTTCTGGACGGCATAGGATGCGCCGCCGGCTGTTCCATCGATGGTTGCGGCAACTGAGTCAGTTGCTGTTGGAGATTTTTGACTGCATCCGTCAGAACGGTCATTTGCTGCACGATCACCACGATCTGTGCCTTCGTGGTCACCACCGGATGCGGAGAGCTGGATTCTGCTATGGAGGGTAAAGGACGGGCTTCTTCCGATGGGAAGAGTGCCTCGTCGATCCGGTAGCTCTTGATCACTAAGCCCTGATTTTCATCATCTCGAGAGATTTTTCAAGCTTTATGGAGCTTGCTGTCTTACCTCTGTCGAATACAACCCCTTCCTGGTGCGCCAAATCTGTTGCGGCCAATCCCCCCGTCGCCCGATCATCGGGGTCGCGCATCTGCAAGAAAAGTCCTCACGACCGGAGATGCCTCCGGTGGGACCCTCCGATAGTCAAGTCAGAGAGGAGACCAGGCAATAATGAAAATCAGTGGCTTAGCGGGGAGAGAGAGAGAGAGCTAGAGAGCTCAAGAGCTTTTCGAGAGCTTAAGAAAGCTTACCAAGACTGTTGCCATACTCCGTTTTATAGTAGGATGCGGTATGGTCCCGCCATTAATGGTGCAGACAACTGGAGAGTTGTCAAATCATCGAGGGCTGTCAAATTGCCGTGGGTTGTCAAGTCACTGGAGGTAATCTATGTCCTTGCAGAACAATGCCCCAGGACGGCCATACTGTATGTCCTGACAGGACAACAGCGCATAGTGTTGTACGGCGTTTGGACGGACTGGCCGACTATATGTCGGTATTCAGTTGTTGGGACGTCGGGTGATGACTCGAGAACACCGTCGGCTGATCTGGTGCCTTGTGGAAGTCGGACGTCGGCTGCCACCCCGACAGTGAGTCGGTGATATGGGTTCGGCCGCTCGGTCGGTCGGAAACAGTATGGTCTGTTCGGCCGGCATACCTTCGATCGGATATTGTCGGCAGCCATTGTCGGAGTCGTCCGTCGGTCCGGTGGGTAGAGTTGGAGTCGGTCGGACCGGTCCGAAGGTAAGTTGATATACTGGGATCAGTCGGTATATCCCAAC